>NC_143045.1:19300000-19655000 GCF_057628025.1 Oncorhynchus mykiss
GTTACGTAAGAAGCAAAAAGGCTTCATTGTAAATATGCAGAGAACCTCTGATCACACATTCATTTTGCACTGTACTCCCTGTACCGGTCCAATAAATTAAAACACTAGCTCTCATTGTTATTCCACCTCCCACTTACAAAGAAACTTATCCATTGATTGATTGATTGATTGATTGATTGGCTGGCTGGCTGGCTGGCTGGCTGGCTGGCTGGCAGGCAGGCAGGCAGGCAGGCAGGCAGGCAGGCAGGCAGGCAGGCAGGCAGGCAGGCAGACAGGCAGGCAGACAGAGTAGGGCAGGCTGTAGGCTGGGAGCTGACAGGCTGTGAGTGTGTGACAGCCTCCCCTGGCAAACGCTACCAAGGGGAGAACAGATAAACAAGCAGGAAGTAAAGCACAGAGTCGAGAGAGAGAGAGCGAGAGAGAGAGAGAGAGAGAGAGAGAGGCTAAGAAATAAGATGACAGAGCGTGCAGAGGCTTCAGGGAGGCTCATGAGTTTGGCCAGGAGCCAATGGCTTGCCACACAAAATATGGCAGTGCCAGGCAGCTACTGTGGTGGGGACAGAACCATATGCCTGTATGAAAGGATTCTGTGTGATGAGTCAGTATTGACTTTTCCAGAGTATGTGCTTATGAGATTTGAGCTTAAGGGCATACAATATTTGGGGCTCAACTCTCAGATATGAAAGGAATAAAGAGAAAAGTTGAGGCTTTAGTTATACTGAAATTGGTTAGCTCCTGGGATCAATAATAATTGAAGTGTGAAGTGGCTCATGTATTGAGTTTTCTCTCTCTCTCCATTGTCTCTCCCTCTTTCTCTATCTCTCTCTCTTTCACTCTCTCTTCACCCTACCCTCTCTCCTTTCTGTATCTCTCTCTCTCTCTTCCTCCCTCGCTCTCTCTCTCCTATTTTAAATCTGTAGGGAGCCTGTATCGCCTGGGGCGTCCTCGATGTGTCCCTCAGAGCAGCATCGACGGGTTAGAGGACATGGAGGTAGGAGAATCACAATACACACTGATAAATAAATAACCAGTATAACTACCCTACACTCCGTCTGTTCATGAGGTGTCTGTCTATTATCTATAGTATATATGAATGAGGTGTCTCTATTATCTATAGTATATATGAATGAGGTGTCTCTATTATCTATAGTATATATGAATGAGGTCTCTCTATTATCTATAGTATATATGAATGAGGTCTCTCTATTATCTATAGTATATATGAATGCAGGTCCAGGAGTCTTGCCTTATACCACTAACCCACTTCTCCCTCCTCTCCCCTCACATCCTCCTCATCCTCACCTCTTTTCTTACTCTTCTTTGGTCATTCCTTCCTCTCCTCCACTCTACAGAAGACCCAGTGTAAGACCCACGTGTTGCTGCTGGTGATGCATGGTGGGAACATCCTGGATACAGCAGGGGGAGACCCTGGCACCAAGGCTGGCGATGCCACCACGCTGTCCTCCGTGCTGGAGAAGGTGGCTCGGGCACACTTCCAGGCCGCTGCAGAACATGTGATGATCAAGCTAGTGGCCTGCCCGGCTGTGTGTGCCGAGGCCTTCTCCCTCGTCTCCAAGTGAGTCAATCACACAACACGTCAAGGGGTGGAAAAATATTGACATTCTTAATATTTCTTTATTTTTAGGATTATGATTTTTGCTTTCTGTTTGGCAGTGAAGTGCAGTTTGTATTGGCTTTTCATCCCTTTCAGATTGCCTCATCGCTGCCTCCCGTCGCTGAGCTGAATAGCTGAAGCACAGTGGAGAGTCATGATTGCTTTATAGCAGTAATAACTTGTGATATGTGGGCTATATTTGATAGCATTTCCATTGAGGTGAATTCACCACCCAGCAGCGATTTGCCAGCGATTTAGTCTGACAGTCAGAATGACACTACACCGTTTAGGCATGTTTGTCATTTTTAAGGAGGCATAGCAGAATACCCAAGTGACCATTTCCAGTTCACACAAATTGGTCTCGGGAATCAAATGAGTCAACAGCGACGTCGGGCCAGAGATAACAGGCTACCAATTCTGTTGAAGGTTAAATTGGAAAATATATATAGAGCAGGCAGCCGTTAAACAGATGTTGGGATGATAATTAGCATGCCACTGACATTTCCCAGGCTTTCGAGGCATTTGGAAAATTAAACTCATAACCTTTTTTCCTGCTCACTGTTTTTAATTGATCTACCATAGAAGCCACCTGAAGACACTAGCTATATTCAGCTAACAGAGGAAGAAAGATGAAATTGAATCCCAGAGTGACTTCAAATGACTGGTTTGAGTTGCATTAGTGTTCCGGTGCTGTTTGGGTGGCTTTGTTTATTATTGGGATCATAGTGTGTAATTTGATGACTCGCTATGGTCTTTACCTAATTAACCACCGATGTTATTATTGGGCTCCTGTGTCTATCTGGTTGTGGCGTAGAGGGAACTGAATTGAAGATGAAACGTTTGAGGTATCAGTTACCTCCAGAATAGGCTGCTGCCCGCCTGTCAATGTTGATCTATTCAAAACATCTTCTACATGTACAGTAGTTACTGTAGCTGGCTGCCTTGAAAGCAGATGATGATGGCTGCCTGCAAGTCTTCAATCACACATAAGCCTTAAAGAGGTTTTCACTCTCTTTGGATCCTCTTCTTTAAAGCACCTCTGTTAAGTAATGAAGACCTTGGGCAGGTGAAAGTCTACAAAGTCTTCTAGTTATCTTCAGTTTTTCCTGTTCTGAGGAGGAGGCAGAAGCAGCATCTCTCTGTTCTGTTCTGTTGGGGCGATTGTCGGCAGTATATGTCAGGCTGCTGTCTGCACAGAGACTAATGTTTTCATGTTGTATTTAAAGCTGCCAGGCTTTCAGGGGGAATCATGTTTCAGCTCCCTACTCTATATGTTGTCTCTGGTAGAATGTCACTTTGTTTTGCACAGCTATTTTCCATTGATATGCCAGTGAAAATGTTTGTGTCTATATTTCCACTAGTTAGTATGTGTGGACTGGGAACCAGGAGACTGGGTTCTGAGGCTGCGTCCCAATTAGCAACTTATTCCCCACATAGTGCACTACTTTGATCAGCAGGGAATAGGGTGTCGTTTGGGATGCAAACGGAGTCGTCCGTCCGTCTGTCTGGTGCGGTGATTGGCGTTGGTGAGAGATAGTGACTGGAGGCGAGAGCTTAAATAGAGGGCTGTAGTGTTGCCTCAGCAGCTGTCTTGACATCTTTCTGCCTGCCTGCCTCCCTGCACGGCAAAGCAACGGCCAGGGAAGGAACAACATCCCCCGGGACTCCGTGTGTGTGTGTGTGTGCGCGTGCGCGCGCGCGTGTGTGAGTTATTGCCACATTTCTAAATCGCTGCTCCATGTACACTCTTCGAAAAAAGGTGCTTTCTATACTGAACAAAAATATAAACACAACATGCAACAATTTCAAAGATTTTGCTGAGTCACAGTTTATACAGTTCATTTTCTAAGAGTGTATTCCTAGACGGGCACATACAAACACAAATACACGTGTGTGACCGCATAAAGACACCCACACACATACAAGTGTGCACTGTGCATGCCCACATACACTCACTCACACACACACACACACACACACACACACACACACACACACACACACACACATACACACACACACACACACACACACACACACACACACACACACACACACACACACATATATATTAATTGATGCCACTGCCATTAAATTGTGTTTTTAGGCATGCCATTATAAACACAACAACATCCGAGGAATACAATGCAGAGGCGATGGTGGGAAAAGAGATTGCTGCTGTGCCGCTAATTCAATCTCCTGCTGGGATTTGACACTAGGGAGTGGATGGGCTCTAGCCTCTTAACGCGTCAAAGAGCAGCTCCAGTCTAAACAGGCCTCTGTGGAGGTCAGAGCGTGATTCCCTGTGTGTAGAACACAATGAGCTGGTGTGTTTGTGTTGTGTGTTTTTCTCCTGATAACCGGTGCTGTTCTCTTGGGTTGAGTCATAAATGGCACCCTATTCCCTACATAGGGCCCATAGCGTTAAAAGTGGTGCCCTATGTAGGGAATAGGGTGACATTTAGGACACCACCTTCTTGGTGTCTGGGCAAGGCCCATGGTGATCCTGAGAGGCCCTGAGAGCTCATTATGGGCTTTCTCTCCTAATGAAGGGACCAGCCGCCGCTGGCGAGCTGCTAGGTGTCAGGAGGAGAGCTGTAATGAGAGGCTTGAGTGGTGGAACACACACACCTAACACACACACACCCACACAGATACACAAGCACACAAGCGCTCTCATGCACACACACAGAATGAGGATGTGAACCAGTCAGTCTGACTCTTCACCATCGCACATCCAATTAACAAGTGACAACAAGTAAAGCACCTCAATGTATTTATTTTCCTGTGACACAACACATTTCCTCTGTGACAGTTGAAGATATACAAAACAGTGTCTACAGTTAAACTAATAAACAACTCAATGTCAAGTGATGTCTTAAAATGGCTTCCCTGATGGTGCTGGTCTTGTATTCCTTTAGCTGAGGACAGGGACCGACAGGGAGTTTGACCTGACAGTGACCCGAGGACAGGGACCGACAGGGAGTTTGACCTGACAGTGACCTGAGGACAAGGAGATACCACTCATTATTCTGTACATTCATAGCACACACAGCCAGAGAGCAGCAGCTCTCACTCCACTCCACACATCTTTGCCGAATTAAGCTCACCGTGAGCTGTGCCTCTGAATCTCCGTCTGTCTCTCCGTCTGACTCTGCCTCTCCCTCTGTCTCTCCTTCTGTCTCTGTCTCTCCCTCTGTCTCTGCCTCTCCTTCTGTCTCTCCTTCTGTCTCTGTCTCTCCCTCTGTCTCTGCCTCTCATTCTGCCTCTCCTTCTGTCTCTCCTTCTGTCTCTGTCTCTCCTTCTGTCTCTGCCTCTCCTTCTGCCTCTCCTTGTCTCTGCCTCTCCTTCTGTCTCTCCTTCTGTCTCTGTCTCTCCTTCTGTTTCTTCTTCTGTCTCTGCCTCTCCTTCTGTCTCTGTCTCTCCTTCTGTTTCTCCTTCTGTCTCTGCCTCTCCTTCTGTCTCTCCTTCTGTCTCTGTCTCTGCTTCTGTTTCTCCTTCTGTCTCTGCCTCTCCTTCTGTCTCTGTCTCTCCTTCTGTTTCTCCTTCTGTCTCTGCCTCTCCCTCTGTCTCTCCTTCTGTCTCTGCCTCTCCTTCTGTCTCTGCCTCTCCTTCTGCCTCTCCTTGTCTCTGCCTCTCATTCTGCCTCTCCTTCTGTCTCTCCTTCTGTCTCTGTCTCTCCTTCTGTCTCTGCCTCTCCTTCTGCCTCTCCTTGTCTCTGCCTCTCCTTCTGTCTCTCCTTCTGTCTCTGTCTCTCCTTCTGTTTCTTCTTCTGTCTCTGCCTCTCCTTCTGTCTCTGTCTCTCCTTCTGTTTCTCCTTCTGTCTCTGCCTCTCCCTCTGTCTCTCCTTCTGTCTCTGCCTCTCCTTCTGTATATGTCTCTGTCTCTCCCTCTGTCTCTCTTTCTGTCTCTGCCTCTCCTTCTGTCTCTCCTTCTGTCTCTCCTTCTGTATATGTCTCTGTCTCTCCCTCTGTCTCTCCTTCTGTCTCTGCCTCTCCTTCTGT
The DNA here is from genome assembly GCF_057628025.1 of Oncorhynchus mykiss. NCBI lineage: Eukaryota > Metazoa > Chordata > Actinopteri > Salmoniformes > Salmonidae > Oncorhynchus > Oncorhynchus mykiss. The sequence goes on from NC_143045.1 coordinate 19,305,620, forward strand.
TTCTTCTTCTGTCTCTGCCTCTCCTTCTGTCTCTGTCTCTCCTTCTGTTTCTCCTTCTGTCTCTGCCTCTCCTTCTGTCTCTCCTTCTGTTTCTGTCTCTCCTTCTGTTTCTCCTTCTGTCTCTGTCTCTCCCTCTGTCTCTCCTTCTGTCTCTGCCTCTCCTTCTGTATATGTCTCTGTCTCTCCCTCTGTCTCTCTTTCTGTCTCTGCCTCTCCTTCTGTCTCTCCTTCTGTCTCTCCTTCTGTATATGTCTCTGTCTCTCCCTCTGTCTCTGCATCTCCTTCTGTCTTTGTCTCTCCCTCTGTCTCTGCTTCTCCTTCTGTCTCTCCTTCTGTCTCTGTCTCTCCTTCTATCTGCCTCTCCTTCCGCCTCTCCTTGTCTCTGCCTCTCCTTCTGTCTCTCCTTCTGTCTCTGTCTCTCCTTCTGTTTCTTCTTCTGTCTCTGCCTCTCCTTCTGTCTCTGTCTCTCCTTCTGTTTCTCCTTCTGTCTCTGCCTCTCCTTCTGTCTCTCCTTCTGTCTCTGTCTCTCCTTCTGTTTCTCCTTATGTCTCTGTCTCTCCCTCTGTCTCTCCTTCTGTATCTGCCTCTCCTTCTGTATATGTCTCTGTCTCTCCCTCTGTCTCTCTTTCTGTCTCTGCCTCTCCTTCTGTCTTTCCTTCTGTCTCTCCTTCTGTATATGTCTCTGTCTCTCCCTCTGTCTCTGCCTCTCCTCCTGTCTCTCCTTCTGTCTCTGCCTCTCCCTCTGTCTCTCCTTCTGTCTCTGCCTCTCCTTCTGTATATGTCTCTGTCTCTCCCTCTCCCTGTTTCTGTCTCTCCTTCTGTCTCTGCCTCTCCTTCTGTATATGTCTCTGTCTCTCCCTCTGTCTCTGCCTCTCCTTCTGTATATGTCTGTCTCTCCCTCTGTCTCTCCTTCTGTCTCTGCCTCTCCTTCTGTATATGTCTCTGTCTCTCCCTCTCCCTGTTTCTGTCTCTCCTTCTGTATCTGCCTCTCCTTCTGTATATGTCTCTGTCTCTCCCTCTGTCTCTCTTTCTGTCTCCGCCTCTCCTTCTGTATATGTCTCTGTCTCTCCCTCTTTCTCTCCTTCTGTCTCTGCCTCTCCATCTGTATATGTCTCTGTCTCTCCCTCTCCCTGTTTCTGTCTCTCCCTCTGTCTCTGTATCTCCCTTGTTAGCTTTGTAAACTGTGTGCTCTGTAAACCCAGGCCATTAAGACAAGGGGAGGGCAATTAAGCAGAAATTCCACAAACTCTCTCTGAAGAGAGCCTTTTTCAGTCCTTGCTGCTCTGTGACATTAGATTAAGTAGGAGAGAATGTGAGAAAGTGTAACCTTCTCTCAAGGTTAGGCTGCTGTGTGCTGTATTAGCTTTGAGGAGAGATGCTAGCTTGCTGATGCTAGCTTAGGGGCTTATCTGTTTAATCAGCCTTATCTCCTCTCTCTTGTCATGCCGCTCCTAATGGATGGATCCTGTTAATGGCAGCTAGCTAGGCATCTCTTCATCAGCACATTAATATGTAAACCTGTAGAATCAGAAATGGATGTGAGAAAGGATGATAAACATTGTGCCAAAATGGCACCCTACTCCCGATGTAGTGCACTGCTTGGGCCCATAGGACTGCATTGATAAGAGCTTTGTGAATGGCCTTGACACAATTCTCTAAGTTGTATTATTGAAGAGGTTCGTTCATGTACTGTAGGAATAGGCTGACAGGCTCGCTGAAGGTTGAACACAACGGAATGCCTGCTTTTGTTAGAAGTGTTACACACAGGCAGAGAACAGGTAGCCAAGGGTCTCTTAAAGTGTGTGCTGCTTTTAAAAAAATGTAATGTAATCCATTTTTGTACCCCTTTTTCGTGATATCCAATTGGTAGTTACAGTCTTGTCCCATCGCTGCAACTCCCATACGGACTCGGGAGAGGCGAAGGTCGAGAGCCATGTATCCTCCGAAACACGACCCTGCCAAGCTAAACTGCTTCTTAACACACTGCTCACTTAACCCTGAAGCCAACCGCACCAATGTGTCTGAGGAAACACCGTACAATTGATGACCAAAGTCAGCTTGCATTGCGCTCGGCTCGCCACAGGAGTCGCTAGAGCGCGATGGGACAAGGCCATCCTGGCCGACCAAGCCTAACCCGGACGACGCTGAGCCAATTGTGCACCGCCCCATGGGTCTCCCGGACGCGATCGGCGGCGACAGAACCTGGGAAAGAATCTGGGTCTGTAGTGATGCCTCAAGCACCGTGATGCAGAGCCTTTTACCGCTGCGCCACTCGGGAGGCCTGTGCTGCTCTGATGGTATACCACAGTATATCCCCAGCTTCCTCCCGGCTAGCATGAACACTCTCCTAATGAGAACGTGTGTGTGTGTGTGTGTGTGTGTGTGTGTGTGTGTGTGTGTGTGTGTGTGTGTCATTATCTCACACAGCAGAGATACTCTCTCATAGTGTCTGGAGACATGAAAGCCTCTGTGTTCCTATTAGGATCTGTGTTGTTAATATGGCAGACTGAGAAAGATGAGAAGCAATAGTCACAGTCTCCTGAGACAGTTATCCACAGTGTTAACAGTGTTTGCTGTATTGATGTTGCTATGTCAACCTCATTAGCATTTCTGCCTCTTCTGAGCATCTTTAGGGCTGAACATGTTGTCTTAATTGAGAATCTGGAGAATCTAACCTGATTCCTATTACAGTCTTAATTAACGAGCCCTTGGTTGAGCAATAATTTTACACCTGGAAGAACAGGTTGCTGTCTCCCTACTTCTAATGAATTGTACTGATTCAAAACAAAAAGCACCAAGAAATTTGATTCCCAGCCCAACTTTAAATCCACCAACAACAACATACCTGTATAGTGGAATCCAATTACACTGAAAGTCAGTAACAAAGCATTGTCTGGACACTATAAAGGTAAAGAATAGACATCCCACTGCAATACCAACAGCAGGTGTTTGCATAAGTAGGTTACTAATTATCCATCTCTAGAAATAAATAAAGAACAGGCTGACGAGAGAAGCTGGGTGGGTGGCTTTGTGATGTCTTGTTGTGTTGTGTCTAGGTGCCCTTTGACCTTGGTCTTGGCCGTGTATCCACCTGTCCAGGGGTGTTATGGTAATGTGTGTTTGTCCTGTCCAGGGGTGTTAAGGTAATGTTTGTGTCCTGTGCCAGCAGTGTTAAGGTAATGTGTGTGTCCTGTGCCAGCAGTGTTAAGGTAATGTTTGTGTCCTGTGCCAGCAGTGTTAAGGTAATGTTTGTGTCCTGTGCCAGCAGCAGGGGGCTCTACAGGGCTCTGTTAACATGACAGGAACAGCATGACACAGCACAGCTATAGCTATGACCTTGCCCTCAGTACATTACACAGGCACATGACAGTGACTACCAGTGGATAACCCATATAGTACCGCTGTTACAGTCTAAGTACTTACAGTACGCAGCTTTAAAAGCAGACAGTCGACCATTCTGGGGGTCTTGTACCAGCTTTAGATACATTCTAGTGAAACGGAACCTTTCACCTAGCACATTGCCTAACTGTACCTGTGAAAGAACTGAACAGAAAACTGTTCCTATCACTTTTATACTGTAGGCAAGTCTTATTATAGTGGTGTCACAGTTTCATGCTCCATGTTCCCCACCACAGACACAGGGGATCTGTTCACACACACACAGAGAGAGAGAGAGAGAGAGAGAGAGAGAGAGAGAGAGAGAGAGACTCAATTTGGCATGAGGGTCTACTATACAAATTGATGGAAAGTGGTGTTGGGGGAAAAAGTGTTAAAATAGGCAAAAAAACACATTTCTTCACACATGGCTGTGGGGTGAGATAGGGATGCCAATTTGCTAATCTTGGTGTTCTCTGGCAAATGCCAAACGTCCTGCACGGTGTTGGGCTGTAAGCACAACCCCCACCTGTGGACGTCGGGCCCTCATACCACCCTCATGGAGTCTGTTTCTGACCTTTTGAGCAGACACATGCACATTTGTGGCCTGCTGGAGGTCATTTTGCAGGGCTCTGGCAGTGCTCCTCCTGCTCCTCCTTGCACAAAGGCGGAGGTAGCGGTCCTGCTAGTGGATGTACTGGCCTGTCTCCTGGTAGCGCCTCCATGCTCTGGACACTACGCTGACAGACACAGCAAACCTTCTTGCCACAGCTCGCATTGATGTGCCATCCTGGATGAGCTGCACTACCTGAGCCACTTGTGTGGGTTGTAGACTCCGTCTCATGCTACCACTAGAGTGAAAGCACCGCCAGCATTCAAAAGTGACCAAAACATCGGCCAGGAAGCATAGGAACTGAGAAGTGGTCTGTGGTTATCACCTGCAGAACCACTCCTTTACATGTGTGTGTATGTCTTTTCTGTGTGTGTGAATCACAGGGAGTGACAGTGCTGCACGCCACAGCGTCCGAGACCCTTTATCCAACAGTGTGGGAACCAGTGAAGGATATCCTTGCCCCTTTTACGCTCTAACAGCTGAATGCACACACACACACACATCAGATAAACAGAGGCTGCTATCAGACAGGCAGAGGAGGAGAGGTTCTGCCAGCCAGGGAGAGTCTACAAGCCTGCACCTGTAGAGAGAGAGAGACCATGCCAATAAAGCCCTTAAATTTAATTGAGAGAGAGAGAGATGATTAGCCACATCCTCTTTCGTCATATTTATACGTTCCGGGGTAACAAATCATTTTGTTGGATCTTTCCCAAAATAACATTGGATTAACAGAAGCAATACTTTTTCCAAATTCCATTTCCCAAGACATTTTTGTGCAGTGGAATCGATTGATGAATGAATGCCTGTTGATAAAGGTCAGAGGGATCTCCATTCACCATATAGGTACATTCCATTCTCCTTGTAAGACACGAAACTATGGCAACACAAGTACATTTCCAGGGAGAAATAATGTTTTGTTTTTTAAAATTGAATTGATTGTTGTTCAAGGCTCAAAAAATGACTCACTTCTTCCTGTCCCAGTCTGAACCCATACAGCTATGATGAGAGCTGTGTGTCCAGCAGCGTTGACCACCTGCCCCTGGCCGCCCTCCCGCTCCTCGCCATTGCAGCCCCACACTACCAGGACGCCGTGGCAACCCTCATCACCCGCGCCAACCAGGCCTACCACAGCTTCCTCGTGTCCCAGGACGGACAGGGCTTCACTGGCCAGGTGGGTCCGTCCTCTAAAGTGTCCCCCCATATAGGACTTCACTGGCCAGGTGGGTCCGTCCTCTAAAGTGTCCCCCCATATAGGGCTTCACTGGCCAGGTGGCTCCGTCCTCTGAAGTGTCCCCCCATATAGGACTTCACTGGCCAGGTGGGTCTGTCCTCTGAAGTGTCCCCCCCTTAAAGGCCTTCACTGGCCAGGTGGCTCCGTCCTCTGAAGTGTCCCCCCCTTAAAGGCCTTCACTGGCCAGGTGGCTCCGTCCTCTGAAGTGTCCCCCCCCATAAAGGCCTTCACTGGCCAGGTGGCTCCGTCCTCTGAAGTGTCCCCCCCTTAAAGGACTTCACTGGCCAGGTGGCTCCGTCCTCTGAAGTGTCCCCCCTTAAAGGCCTTCACTGGCCAGGTTGGTCCGTCCTCTAAAGTGTCCCCCCATATAGGGCTTCACTGGCCAGGTGGGTCCGTCCTCTGAAGTGTCCCCCCCTTAAAGGCCTTCACTGGCCAGGTGGCTCCGTCCTCTGAAGTGTTCCCCCCCATAAAGGCCTTCACTGGCCAGGTGGCTCCGTTCTCTGAAGTGTCCCCCCCATAAAGGCCTTTACAGGCCAGGTGGGTCCGTCCTCTAAAGTGTCCCCCCATATAGGGCTTCACTGGCCAGGTGGCTCCGTCCTCTGAAGTGTCCCCCCCCCATAAAGGCCTTCACTGGCCATATGGGTCCGTTCTCTAAAGTGTCCCCCCATAAAGGCCTTCACTGGCCAGGTGGGTCCGTCCTCTAAAGTGTCCCCCCATATAGGACTTCACTGGCCAGGTGGCTCCGTCCTCTGAAGTGTCCCCCCTTAAAGGCCTTCACTGGCCAGGTGGGTCCGTCCTCTAAAGTGTCCCCCCATATAGGACTTCACTGGCCATGTGGGTCCGTCCTCTAAAGTGTCCCCCCGGCTCCCACAGGGTCACACCGACTGACTGGAGATGAATCATACTGTTAGGAACAAGGGAGGAGAAGAGGAGAGAGAGTATGGGAGATCTCATTCCCTCTAATCTCTCAGGCCAAATCCAATAATGTGCTGCAATCCATTTAATGGAAGCCAAAGATTTCCAGAGGAAGTGATGATTGGGATAGAGAGGGCTGGGTAATCCTCTGTGTTCACTGTGGGGACTAATGTCGCCAGAGACCTGCAGCTTTATTTGTCTGCAGACCTCATTAACTCTCACACACCTGTGGGCAATCACCTCTCTGATAAAGACCTATGTTTTAATTAAATGCTGTAATTTTCAAGAGCACATTATTGGCAAAACCATACAATGTATAAACTCTATTATATTTAACTTCCTCTCCTTGCATAATTATATATATTTTTTTGTACTTTTACCCCTTTTTCGTGATATCCAATTGGTAGTTAGTATTGTCCCATCGCTGCAACTCCCCTACGGACTCGAGAGCCATGCATCCACCGAAATGACCCTGCCAAGCCACACTGCTTGCTTAACTTGGAAACCAGCTGCACCAATGTGTCGGAGGAAACACCGTCCGCACAAGAAAATCACGATGAGACAAACCATCCCCTAACACGGACGACACTGGGCCAATTGTGTGCCACCTCATGAGTCTCCCGGTCACGGCCGGCTGTGACACAGCCTGGGATCGAACCCAGGTCTGTAGTGACGCCTCAAGCACTGTGATGCAGTGCCTTAGACCGCTGCGCCACTCGGGAGGCCCCTCCTTTCATAAATTTGACAAGATTTGTGGTCATAAAGCAATTCCAAGTCAGGAAGCCAAGTACAATGGTGTCACGTCAAACCAATTAAGGAGAAATGTGTTGTTCCCTCAGACCGAGTCAGTCCTAATGAAGTGTGTTATTGACATTCAGATTCGACTATGGATCTGAACAGGCACGGGGCCCAAATCTGCCTGCTGGGGAGGCATGGAGCTAGGGTTTCTAAAACGGTGTGTGTGTGTCTGTGCGTGCGTGCTTGTGTGTTCCTGTCCAGGTGTGTGTGATGGGCGACTGTGTGGGAGGTGTGCTGTGCTTCGACGCCCTGTGTTTCAGCAGCAGCAGTAGTAGCAGTCAGAGGCAGCACAGCAGCCCCAGCAGCAGCAGGAACAACAGCACTGAGAGCCTCAAGGTAGTGGCATGACACATTACAACTCAATCAACATATACTCTAACATGTTCTGTAAAACTGCACTTTTAGATTCCCCTAGACGCTTTTAAATTGAGGCATTACAATGTCAGTTTGTGCTCTCTGTGCTATTCAACTATCTCCCCATGGCCTGTAGCTAGAATTGTGTAAGATCTTCTCTGTTCAGACAGCTTTCCTCTCAGACAATCTCTCCTTCCCCATGCTATCCTAGCCAAGACCTTTAAAATCCTCTCTCTCCGTCCTGAGCTGGCCTGTCTTTTCCTGTTTGTTTACACCCAGTTAGTACTGCATGATCCCCTGGGCTGCTCTCACTGTCCGAACCCTCCCCCCCCCCCCCCCCCTCTCTCTCTCTCTCTCTCTCTCTGTAGTTAGCAAACATAGGTTCAAATATTCTTTAGTGTATTTCAATTACTTTCAGAGACATTGAAAATAAAGTAGTTGAATATTAAAATGTATTTGGAAATACACATGGAAAATACTAAAATACACAATACAAAGTGCATTTTCAAATGTAAATATTGAAATTGTTGTTTGAAATTGTAGGCTATTTATAGAAAATGATATACACAGAAATATTTCAAGTACAAATACTCAAACGCACATGTATTTATACCCAGGTCTGGTAGCTAGCCAGCTCCCACATTCTCCTATGTGCTGAGAAAAAGGGATTAGCAATGAGCTGCTCATTTGTGTTCAGTTATGGTATTTGAGTGTGAGTGAACGGTGAAGGCTTGTGTCCCACGCTCTCTTCCACCCACGCAGGATAACCCTGAGGACAGCCCCTGTCACAGCCCCAGCCTTGGACTCAGCTCCAGTAAGAGGCTGAGTAAGAGTAACATTGATATCTCGGCCCTGCCCAGCGATGGACACAACCAGGCCAGACAGCCCCTCAGCAGGAAACAGAGTGACTCGTATGATGGAGACACATCTACTGGACAACACAGCTTCTTCAGCAGGTACTGTAGACAGAGAACATCACCCTGATGGAAGCTAATCCTTACCAAAACCCTAGCTACATGTCCACACCCGGTTCAACCATAACCCTTAACCATAACCCTAACCCTTAACCATAACCCTAACCCTAACCCTTAACCATAACCCTAACCCTTAACCATAACCCTAACCCTATCTACATGTCCACACCCAGTTCAACCCTAACCCTTAACCCATAACCCTAACCCTTAACCATAACCCTAACCCTAACCCTTAACCATAACCCTAACCCTTAACCATAACCCTTAACCCATAACCCTAACCCTTAATCATAACCCTAACCCTTAACCCTAACCCTAACCCTTAACCCTAACCCATAACCCTTAACCATAACCCTAACCCTTAACCATAACCCTAACCTTAACCATAACCCTAACCCTATCTACATGTCCACACCCAGTTCAACCCTAACCCTTAACACAAACCCATAACCCTAACCCTTAACCATAACCATAACCCTAACCCTTAACCATAACCCTTAACCATAACCCTAATCCCTAACCCCTAACCCTTAACCATAACCCTTAACCATAACCCTAACCCTTAACCATAACCCTAACCCATAACCCTAACCCTTGACCATAACCCTAACCCTTAACCCTAACCCTAACCCTTAACCATAACCCTAACCCTTAACCATAACCCTAACCCTTAACCATAACCCATAACCCTTAACCCTTAACCCTAACCCTAACCCTTAACCCTAACCCTTAACCATAACCCTAACCCTTAACCATAACCATAACCCTTAACCATAACCATAACCCTAACCCTTAACCATAACCCTAACCCATAACCCTAACCCTTAACCATCACCCTAACCCTTAACCCTAACCCTTAACCATAACTCTAACCCTTAACCATAACCCTAACCCTTAACCCTAACCCTATCTACATGTCCACACCCAGTTCAACCCTAACCCTTAACCCTAACCCATAACCCTAACCCTTAACCATAACTCTAACCCTTAACCATAACCCTTAACCATAACCCTAACCCCTAACCCCTAACCCTTAACCATAACCCTTAACCATAACCCTTAACCCATAACCCTAACCCTTAATCATAACCCTAACCCTTAACCCTAACCCTTAACCATAACCCTAACCCATAACCCTAACCATAACCCTTAACCCTAACCCTTAACCATAACTCTAACCCTTAACCATAACCCTAACCCTTAACCATAACCCTAACCCTTAACCCTAACCCTAACCCTTAACCCTAACACTTAACCATAACCCTAACCCATAACCATTAACCATAACCCTTAACCATAACCCTTAACCATAACCCTAACCCTTAACCATAACCCTAACCCTTAACCATAACCCTAACCCTTAACCATAACTCTTAACTATAACCCTAACCCTTAACCATAACCCTAACCCTTAACCATAACCCTTAACAATAACCCTAACCCTTAACCCTAACCCTTAACCATAACCCCAACCCTTAACCATAACCCTAACCCTTAACCCTAACACTTAACCATAACCCTAACCCATAACCCTTAACCATAACCCTTAACCATAACCCTTAACCATAACCCTAACCCTTAACCATAACCCTTAACTATAACCCTAACCCTTAACCATAACCCCAACCCTTAACCATATCCCTAACCCTTAACCATATCCCTAACCCTTAACCCTAACCCTAACCCTTAACCCTAACCCTTAACCCTAACCCTAACCCTTAACCATAACCCTAACCCTTAACCATAACCCTTAACTATAACCCTAACCCTTAACCATAACCCTTAACTATAACCCTAACCCTTAACCATATCCCTAACCCTTAACCATAACCCTTAACTATAACCCTAACCCTTAACCATATCCCTAACCCTTAACCCTAACCCTAACCCTTAACCCTAACCCTTAACTATAACCCTAACCCTTAACCATAACCCTTAACCATAACCATAACCCTTAACCCTAACCCTAACCATAACCCTAACCCTTAACCATAACCCTAACCCTTAACCATAACCATAACCCTAACCCTTAACCCTTAACCCTTAACCCTAACCCTTAACCCTAACCCTTAACCATACCCCTAACCCTTAACCCTAACCCTTAACCATAACCCTAACCCTTAACCATAACCCTTAACCATAACCCTAACCCTTAACAATAACCCTAACCCTTAACCCTAACCCTTAACTATAACCCTAACCCTTAACCATAACCATAACCCTTAACCCTAACCCTAACCATAACCCTTAACCATAACCCTAACCCTTAACCATAACCCTAACTCTTAACCCTTAACCCTAACAATAACCCTTAACCCTAACCCTTAACCATATCCCTAACCCTTAACCATATCCCTAACCCTTAACCCTAACCCTTAACCCTTAACCCTAACCATAACCCTTAACCCTAACCCTTAACCATACCCCTAACCCTTAACCCTAACCCTTAACCATAACCCTAACCCTTAACCATAACCCTAACCCTTAACCATAACCCTAACCCTTAACAATAACCCTAACCCTTAATCCTAACCCTTAGCCATAACTCTAACCCTTAACCATAACCCTAACCCTTAACCATAACCCTTAACCATAACCATAACCCTTAACCATAACCCTAACCCTTAACCATAACCCTTAACCATAACCATAACCCTTAACCATAACCCTAACCCTTAACCATAACCATAACCCTAACCCTTAACCATAACCCTTAACCATAACCCTAATCCCTAACCCCTAACCCTTAACCATAACCCTTAACCATAACCCTAACCTTTAACCATAACCCTAACCCATAACCCTAACCCTTGACCATAACCTTAACCCTTAACCCTAACCCTTAACCATAACCCTAACCCTTAACCATAACCCTAACCCTTAACCATAACCCGTAACCCTTAACCCTTAACCCTAACCCTTAACCCTAACCCTTAACCATAACCCTAACCCTTAACCATAACTCTTAACTATAACCCTAACCCTAACCCTTAACCATAACCCTTAACAATAACCCTAACCCTTAACCCTAACCCTTAACCATAACCCCAACCCTTAACCATAACCCTAACCCTTAACCCTAACACTTAACCATAACCCTAACCCATAACCCTTAACCATAACCCTTAACCATAACCCTAACCCTTAACCATAACCCTTAACTATAACCCTAACCCTTAACCATAACCCCAACCCTTAACCATATCCCTAACCCTTAACCATATCCCTAACCCTTAACCCTAACCCTTAACCCTAACCCTAACCCTTAACCATAACCCTAACCCTTAACCATAACCCTTAACTATAACCCTAACCCTTAACCATAACCCTTAACTATAACCCTAACCCTTAACCATATCCCTAACCCTTAACCATAACCCTTAACTATAACCCTAACCCTTAACCATATCCCTAACCCTTAACCCTAACCCTAACCCTTAACCCTAACCCTTAACTATAACCCTAACCCTTAACCATAACCCTTAACCATAACCATAACCCTTAACCCTAACCCTAACCATAACCCTAACCCTTAACCATAACCCTAACCCTTAACAATAACCCTAACCCTTAACCCTAACCCTTAACTATAACCCTAACCCTTAACCATAACCATAACCATAACCCTTAACCCTAACCATAACCCTAAACCTTAACCATAACCCTAACCCTTAACCATAACCCTAACCCTTAACCCTTAACCCTAACCATAACCCTTAACCCTAACCCTTAACCATATCCCTAACCCTTAACCATATCCCTAACCCTTAACCCTAACCCTTAACCCTTAACCCTAACCATAACCCTTAACCCTAACCCTTAACCATACCCCTAACCCTTAACCCTAACCCTTAACCATAACCCTAACCCTTAACCATAACCCTAACCCTTAACCATAACCCTAACCCTTAACAATAACCCTAACCCTTAATCCTAACCCTTAGCCATAACTCTAACCCTTAACCATAACCCTAACCCTTAACCATAACCCTTAACCATAACCATAACCCTAACCCTTAACCATAACCCTTAACCATAACCCTAATCCCTAACCCCTAACCCTTAACCATAACCCTTAACCATAACCCTAACCCTTAACCATAACCCTAACCCATAACCCTAACCCTTGACCATAACCCTAACCCTTAACCCTAACCCTAACCCTAACCCTTAACCATAACCCTAACCCTTAACCCTTAACCATAACCCGTAACCCTTAACCCTTAACCCTAACCCTAACCCTTAACCCTAACCCTTAACCATAACCCTAACCCTTAACCATAACCCTAACCCTTAACCATAACCATAACCCTAACCCTTAACCATAACCCTAACCCATAACCCTAACCCTTAACCCTAACCCTTAACCATAACTCTAACCCTTAACCATAACCCTAACCCTTAACCCTAACCCTATCTACATGTCCACACCCAGTTCAACCCTAACCCTTAACCCTAACCCATAACCCTAACCCTTAACCATAACTCTAACCCTTAACCATAACCCTTAACCATAACCCTAACCCCTAACCCCTAACCCTTAACCATAACCCTTAACCCATAACCCTAACCCTTAATCATAACCCTAACCCTTAACCCTAACCCTTAACCATAACCCTAACCCATAACCCTAACCATAACCCTTAACCCTAACCCTTAACCATAACTCTAACCCTTAACCATAACCCTAACCCTTAACCATAACCCTAACCCTTAACCCTAACCCTTAACCATAACCCTAACCCCTAACCCCTAACCCTTAACCATAACCCTTAACCATAACCCTTAACCCATAACCCTAACCCTTAACTCTAACCCTAACCCTTAACCATAACCCTAACCCATAACCCTAACCCATAACCCTAACCATAACCCTTAACCCTAACCCTTAACCATAACTCTAACCCTTAACCATAACCCTAACCCTTAACCATAACCCTTAACCCTAACCCTTAACCATAACTCTAACCCTTAACCATAACCCTAACCCTTAACAATAACCCTAACCCTTAACCCTAACCCTTAACTATAACCCTAACCCTTAACCATAACCATAGCCATAACCCTTAACCCTAACCCTAACCATAACCCTAACCTTTAACCATAACCCTAACCCTTAACCATAACCCTAACCCTTAACCCTAACCATAACCCTTAACCCTAACCCTTAACCATATCCCTAACCCTTAGCCATATCCCTAACCCTTAACCCTAACCCTTAACCCTTAACCCTAACCATAACCCTTAACCCTAACCCTTAACCATACCCCTAACCCTTAACCCTAACCCTTAACCATAACCCTAACCCTTAACCATAACCCTAACCCTTAACCATAACCCTAACCCTTAACAATAACCCTAACCCTTAATCCTAACCCTTAGCCATAACTCTAACCCTTAACCATAACCCTAACCCTTAACCATAACCCTTAACCATAACCATAACCCTAACCCTTAACCATAACCCTTAACCATAACCATAACCCTTAACCATAACCCTAACCCTTAACCATAACCCTTAACCATAACCATAACCCTAACCCTTAACCATAACCCTAACCCTTAACCATAACCCTAACCCTTAACCATAACTCTAACCCTTAACAATAACCCTAACCCTTAACCATAACCCATAACCCTAACCCATAACCCTAACCCTTAACCATAACCATAACCCATAACCCTAACCCTTAACTATAACCATAACCATAACCCTAACCCTTGCTTCATGTCCACACCCGGCTCAACCCTAACTCTAATTTAAATTTATATTGTCCTCCAAAACTGTGGACAATACCTCCAAGAGTGCAATTCATGCACCGTGGTTGGATTATGAGGAGGTCGTAACAGTACTTTTCCCTTTGCTCATCTCAGTGATAGACACAGTGGGGATTATTCTGCCTTTTCTCTCTCTTGGCAAGGACTCAGTTGACATTCCGATTCAATGAAGATAAAGGTTAAATACAGTTGATACTCAAACTTAGGGAAAATCCCATAATAGTACACTCCTACCATACCATTATTGGCATATACCACTGTCATTAGAGTCATATCTGAATACATGTTTTCTTATCATGCAGTTCCATACCCAATGTTTATTCCAGACATTTCTAGTGACATTTTTTATGATTTGTGTATGAGTGCACGTCCATCCATCTATGTACTCATTGGTGTGATGGGATAACCCAGAAGTACTGTAGCTATCTGGCCCTCAGTCAGGTTGTCATGGGATGTTCTATTTATGTGTGTCACTCTGTCATCAATATGTCCTTTTCTACCTGCCTTTCTGCCTGTCTACCTGCCTGCCTTTCTGCCTGTCTACCTGCCTGTCTGCCTGCCTTTCTGCCTGCATTTCTGCCTGTCTACCTGCCTGTCTGCCTGCTTGTCTGCCTGCCTGCCTTTCTGCCTGTCTACCTGCCTGTCTGCCTGCCTGCCTTTCTGCCTGTCTACCTGCCTGTCTGCCTGCCTGTCTGCCTGCCTGCCTGTCTACCTGCCTGTCTGCCTGCCTGTCTGCCTGCCTGCCTGCCTGTCTACCTGCCTGTCTGCCTGCCTGTCTGCCTGCCTGCCTTTCTGCCTGCCTTTCTGCCTGCCTGTCTGCCTGCCTGCCTTTCTGCCTGCCTTTCTGCCTGTCTACCTGCCTGTCTGCCTGCCTGCCTTTCTGCCTGTCTACCTGCCTGTCTGCCTGCCTGCCTGCCTTTCTGCCTTCCTTTCTGCCTGTCTACCTGCCTGTCTGTCTGCCTGCCTTTCTGCCTGTCTACCTGCCTGTCTGCCTGCCTGCCTTTCTGCCTGCCTTTCTGCCTGTCTACCTGCCTGTCTGCCTGCCTGCCTTTCTGCCTTCCTTTCTGCCTGTCTACCTGCCTGCTTGTCCTCTTTTCTGCCTGTCTACCTGCCTGCTTGTCTGCTTTTCTGCTTGTCTGCTTTTCTGCCTGTCTACCTGCCTGCTTGTCTGCTTTTCTGCTTGCCTACCTGCCTGTTTCTCTGCTGTCCTGCTTGCCTTTCTGCCTGCCAGTCTGCTTGTCTGCCTGCCTGCCTTTCTGTCTACCTGCCGGCCTGCTCTGGGCCATAAATAGCCTATTTGTGGCAGTGCCAGTGTGCATAGGAGACTGACTACTGCAGGTGAATGTCACTATTGCTGGGTGGATGGGGAGCTCCCAGCTCTCTACCATGCTACCAATTAACCAGCACCAAGCAACCAGTGTTCCCATTCCAAATCACATGCTCCAGTGAGGCCCACGTCAGCGTAGTTACAGTCATAGAAATAGCATTTTATTTGTATGGCTACAGTAGCCAGATCCCTGGCAACCTAAGCTGCATCCTAAATAGCACCCTATTCCCTAGTTAGTGCATTTATTTTGGGCCTCTGGTCAAAAGTAATGCACTATATAGGGAATTGGGTGCCCTACCATTGGCGCCCTTTTCTCTCAGAGATTTGACTTGTTCACACTGATTCTGCAGCGTGTCCATGGTGACGCACCTCTCATCATCTTCTCCCCCTGCTAGTTATTCTCTTCATTAAAACCCCAGTCAGCTCAGCAGTGTGGAGGATGGAGGAGGAGGATGATGAAATTTTGCCCGGCCCTTTCCACAGGGCATCACCGCCCGGTCACATGGAGGGCTGTGCTCCGAGAGGGCTCTGCTATTATTAGAGCTGTGATTCCCAGGCATCAGCCCACTCCTCAGGGGCCTCTGGGAAGCCTGCATATCTCCGGGTCAGCTGCCTGTCAGGAGCATCTTTTTCCACCTCAAACAGGGCATTTCCCAGTGGGCCCACTTCTAACAACGAAAGCCTTTTCTCCTTCCTCTGTTGAAGTCGTGATCGGTCAGAGAGTTTCTCTCTCTCCTTCTCTCTCTCTCTCTCTCTCTCTCTCTCTCTCTCTCTCTCCCTCATCAAAAACAACGGACATGGTGATTGACTTTGGAAGGAACACTACCATGCACACACCATCACTGATAAAAGGTGAGCCTATCGAAATAGTGGAGGAGTACAAATACTGTGGTCTAGTCACAACCAGCTGTCCTGGGATCAGTGTACTGACGCTATTTTTTGAAAGGCCAACAGAGAATGTATTTCCGACAGAAACTGCACTTTGTTAATGTTGATCTAACCATCACGGTTCTCTTTTATAAATCATTCATTGAGAGAATTCTGTCCTACTGCTTGACCCGCTGGTTTGGGAATATCAAGGTTGCACAGAAAAATAGGTTGGGCAAGAGAGTCAGGACTTGTGAGAAAATCATGGGGCTCCAACAGCAAGAACTGTCATCTCTCTACCTGGGCAGAGGAGCAGAAGGCCAATAAAAGGGGTTGACTCCTCTCACCCACTCCACTCCGATTTCCAGCTCCTTCCCTCTAGCCTCAGGTACAGACGACCTAAGGTTAAAAGAAATAGGGCCAAGTACTCTTTTATTCAGAATGCAATTCTGCAGCTTAACAAAATGTTGGACTAATTGCACTTTAGCACTTGCAGAATGAATCTATACTTACCTTACCTACTGCCTTGTAAATATCCTTTGCTATTTATACATTTTTTTATGTGTGATATGTTCTATGACTGCTGCAAAATGAATTGACTCTGAGGACAAAGGTTTCTGAATCTGAATCTCTCTATCTCTCTTTCCTTCACTCTCTCATTCCAACTCTATCTCTCTCTTTGCCAATGAGACAACAGCCTATGGCGTTCAGACCCCAGCAGAAAGAGGTGGATTAATGGAGGCCAGGAAAGGAGGTCAGAAATTAGAGCAAGTGAGAGAGGCAGGCAGTAGGAAGACAAAAGACAAAGAGAGCAACCGGCAATCCAAGGCGGATTGATTTTCCCTCTTGGGCTGGCCACAGACCATAATCCTTCACTCTTAGTTTTTGTTGGACTGGAGGGTCTTCTACAGTTTCAGGGTGTGTAGATTTATAGGCAGGCGGTGGGTTTAAGGCTAGCTTGGCTGTTCAAACATCCGCAAGCCCCATCTGTCTCTCTGCTCTGCCAAAGAGAGAGAGGAGAGCTTTTCAGACTGAGTCAGAATGGTCAAGGGCTCTACTAAAGCCCCGGTCTCCTCTCCCAGATAACATATGCTTACCACACACAAGCTCAACCAACCTGTTATTTCCCCTGCCCACTCAAGACACACACAGTGGACTGAGTTGTCAACATCCATTATACTGAGTTACTGAGATGCAGGCTTGTATTTCAATTTGAGTCAGCCTCCCTCGTCTCACTCTTTTGCAACATTTGTAGATTTGGTTTATAATTTTTCTCTCTGCCTCTCTTTTCTCTTTCACCTCCCTCTCTCCTTCCATCCATCCCACTGCACCTCCCTCTCTCCTTCCACCCTCCCTCTGCACCTCCCTCTCTCCTTCCATCCCTCCCACTGCACCTCCCTCTCTCCTTCCATCCATCCCACTGCACCTGCCTCTCTCCTTCCACTCCTCCCTCTGCACCTGCCTCTCTCCTTCCATCCCTCCCTCTGCACCTGCCACTCTCCTTCCATCCCTGCCTCTGCACCTCCCTCTCTCCTTCCACCCCTCCCTCTGCACCTCCCTCTCTCCTTCCATTCCTCCCTCTGCACCTGCCTCTCTCCTTCCATCCCTGCCTCTGCACCTCCCTCTCTCCTGCCATCCCTCCCACTGCACCTCCCTCTCTCCTTCCAACCCTCCCTCTGCACCTCCCATTCTCCTTCCATCCCTCCCTCTGCGACTCCCTCTCTCCTTCCACCCCTCCCTCTGCACCTGCCTCTCTCCTTCCATTCCTGCCTCTGCACCTCCCTCTCTCCTTCCACTCCTCCCTCTGCACCTCCCTCTCTCCTTCCATCCCTCCCTCTGCACCTGCCTCTCTCCTTCCATCCCTGCCTCTGCACCTCCCTCTCTCCTTCCACCCCTCCCACTGCACCTCCCTCTCTCCTTCCACCCCTCTCTCTGCACCTGCCTCTCTCCTTCCATCCCTGCCTCTGCACCTCCCTCTCTCCTTCCACCCCTCCCTCTGCACCTCCCTCTCTCCTTCCATCCCTCCCTCTGCACCTGCCTCTCTCCTTCCACCCCTCCCTCTGCGACTCCCTCTCTCCTTCCACCCCTCCCTCTGCGACTCCCTCTCTCCTTCCACCCCTCCCTCTGCGACTCCCTCTCTCCTTCCTCTTCTCCCAGTCTGATGCAGGAGGGGGTGGACCTGCGCCCCGGCAGCAGCAGTAGTCTGATTTTGAACCCAGGGAGGTTTGACTTTGAGGTCTCTGAATGTTTCCTGCTGGGCTGTCCACTGGGTCTGGTGCTGGCCATGAGACGCACGGTACTGCCTGCTGTCCAGGGTAGGTGTTGTTGGAGAAACACACACACTTCTCACACTCCTCTGTGTCTAGCCAGTCCCTGATGCCACACCTTCCCCACAATGTTTAGCTACCTCACTGATGGACCAGATCGATCTTCATACTTATTTTGCTTGAAAACACCACTAGTTCATAATTCTACTACATACAGCAGATGCAGCTTTTTAGAGCCTTTCTAGACTACAAATATACTTATTTTTTATTTATTTATTTAACCTTTATTTAACTAGGCAAGTCAGTTTAGAACAAATTCTTATTTACAATGACGGCCTGCCCAAAGGCAAAAGGACTCCTGCGGGGACGGGGGCTGGGATTAAAAAGAGAAAATAATACAATTAAAATAAAGGACAAAACGACAAGGGAGACAACACAACACAACATAAACAGAGACCTGAGACAACAGCATGGCAGCAACACAACACAACATAAAGAGAGACCTGAGACAACAGCATGTTAGCAACACAGCACAACATAAACAGAGACCTGAGACAACAGCATGGCAGCAACACAACACAACATAAAGAGAGACCTGAGACAACAGCATGGCAGCAACACAACACTACATAAAGAGAGACCTGAGACAACAGCATGGCAGCAACACAACACAACATAAAGAGAGACCTGAGACAACAGCATGGCAGCAACACAACACAACATAAAGAGAGACCTAAGACAAAAGCATGGCAGCAACACAACACAACATAAACAGAGACCTAAGACAAAAGCATGGCAGCAACACAACACTACATAAAGAGAGACCTGAGACAACAGCATGGCAGCAACACAACACTACATAAAGAGAGACCTAAGACAAAAGCATGGCAGCAACACAACACAACATAAAGAGAGACCTAAGACAACAGCATGGCAGCAACACCACATGACAACAGCATGGTAGCAACACAACATGACAACAGCATGGTAGCAATACAACATGACAACAACATGGTAGCAACACAACATGGCAGCAGCACAACATGGTAGCAGCACAAAACATGATACAAACATTATTGGGCACAGACAACAGCAGAAAGGGCAAGAAGGTAGAGACGACAATGTATCACGCAAAGCAGCCACAAGTGTCCATGACTGAGTCTTTAAGTGAAGAGATTGAGATAAAACTGTCCAGTTTGAGTGTTTGTTGCAGCTCGTTCCAGTCGCTAGCTGCAGCGAACTGAAAAGAGGAGCGACCCAGGGATGTGTGTGCTTTGGGGACCTTTAACAAAATGTGACGGGCAGAACGGATGTTGTATGTGGAGGATGAGGGCTGCAATAGGTATCTCAGATAGGGGGGAGTGAGGCCTTAGAGGGTTTTATAAATAATCATCAACCTGTGGGTCTTGCAACGGGTATACAGAGATGACCAGTTTACAGAGGAGTATAGAGTGCAGTGATGTGTCCTATAAGGAGCATTGGTGGCAAATCTGATAGCCAAATGGTAAAGAACATCTAGCCGCTCGAGAGCACCCTTACCTACCAATCTAAAAATGATGTCTCCGTAATCTAGTAGGATGGTTATCTGAATCAGGGTTAGTTTGGCAGCTGGGGTGAAAGAGGAGTGATTACGATAAAGGAAACCAAGCCTAGATTTAACATTAGCCTGCAGCTTTGATCTGTTCTGAGAGAAGGACAGTGTCCTTCTAGCTATACTCCCAAGTACTTGTATGAGGTGACAACCTCAAGCTCTAAATCCTCAGAGGTAGTAATCACACAGGTGGGGAGAGGGGTATTCTTCTTACCAAACCACATGACCTTTGTTTTGGAGGTGTTCAGAACAAGGTTAAGGGTAGAGAAAGCTTGTTGAACACTAAGAAAGCTTTGTTGTAGAGGATTTACCACAAAATCCGGGGAGGGGCCAGCTGAGTATAAGACTGTATCATCTGCATATAAATGGATGAGAGAGCTCCCTACTACCTGAGCTATGTTGTTGATGTAAATTGAGAAGAGTGTGGGGCTACCTTTCCCACACATCACATTTCGTACACACAAGCCTTATAATTTATTAGTTCACAGACTAAGCGCTCCCTAATCTCTGCTGTCTACTGTCCTATGTCCCTCAGTGAGTCAACTCCGTCCTGCCTGCACCCAGATCTTCAACCTGTTCTACCCCTCAGACCCCTCTGCCTCCAGACTGGAGCCCCTGCTGGAGCCCCTCTTCCACAAGCTGCCCCCCTTCCCCATGCCGCGCTACCAGCGCTACCCCCTGGGAGACGGACGCTGCACACTTATAGGTGAGTCAAAGGGAAACTGTTAATAGAAAATCAATTAAACTAAGGAGGCAATACCGGCATATTCTCTGTTATAAATGTATCGCTCTACTGTATTAGTCATATTTTGGGTTTTGCATTTCAAAGTCAGTGTGAAACATTTTGAGAATTCTAAGTAGGTTGGTTTTATAGCTGCACCATTAAGAGCATCTTGACTGGCTGCATCACCACTTGGTATGACAACAGCTTGGCATCCAACTGCAAGGTGCTACAGAGGCTCGGGGGTGCAGTCCAGTACATCACTGGGGCCAAGCTCCCTGCCATCCAGGACCTCTATACCAGGCGGTGTCAGAGGAAGGCCCTAAACATTGTCAAAGTCATAGACCGTTCTTTCTGTTATCTGGGACCAAAAGGCTCCTGAACAGCTTCTACCCCCAAGCCATAAGAATTGGCAACCTGAACAAATGTTTTTCTTTTACATGTTTTATATTTATTTTGGGGAGTAAATCAGCTTTAATATTCCAGATAGACTGTAGCTTCCTTCCATGTAATTATCTGCATAATTTCCAATCCACCATATATATTTTTTTCAATATATGTATAAAATATATACAGTGGGGCAAAAAAGTATTTAGTCAGCCACCAATTGTGCAAGTTCTCCCACTTAAAAAGATGAGAGAGGCCTGTAATTTTCATCATAGGTACACTTCCACTATGACAGACGAAATGAGAAAAAAAATCCAGAAAATCACATTGTAGGATTTTTAATGAATTTATTTGCAAATGATGGTGTAAAATAAGGTTTAGCTCAACCTGCTAAACCTGTTCAACCTGCTAAACCTGTTCAACCTGCTCAACCTGTTCAACCTGCTCAACCTGCTCAACCTGCTCAACCTGCTAAACCTGTTCAACCTGCTAAACCTGTTCAACCTGCTAAACCTGTTCAACCTGCTAAACCTGTTCAACCTGCTAAACCTGTTCAACCTGCTCAACCTGTTCAACCTGCTCAACCTGTTCAACCTGCTAAACCTGTTCAACCTGCTAAACCTGTTCAACCTGCTAAACCTGCTCAACCTGCTCAACCTGCTCAACCTGCTCAACCTGCTAAACCTGTTCAACCTGCTAAACCTGTTCAACCTGCTAAACCTGCTCAACCTGCTCAACCTGCTCAACCTGCTCAACCTGTTCAACCTGCTAAACCTGTTCAACCTGTTCAACCTGTTCAACCTGTTCAACCTGCTAAACCTGTTCAACCTGTTCAACCTGTTCAACCTGTTCAACCTGCTAAACCTGTTCAACCTGCTAAACCTGTTCAACCTGCTCAACCTGTTCAACCTGTTCAACCTGTTCAACCTGTTCAACCTGCTAAACCTGTTCAACCTGCTAAACCTGCTCAACCTGCTCAACCTGCTCAACCTGCTCAACCTGTTCAACCTGTTCAACCTGTTCAACCTGTTCAACCTGTTCAACCTGCTCAACCTGCTAAACCTGTTCAACCTGCTCAACCTGCTCAACCTGCTAAACCTGTTCAACCTGTTCAACCTGCTAAACATGTTCAACCTGTTCAACCTGTTCAACCTGTTCAACCTGTTCAACCTGTTCAACCTGTTCAACCTGCTAAACATGTTCAACCTGTTCAACCTGTTCAACCTGTTCAACCTGTTCAACCTGTTCAACCTGTTCAACCTGTTCAACCTGCTAAACCTGTTCAACCTGCTCAACCTGCTAAACCTGTTCAACCTGTTCAACCTGTTCAACCTGTTCAACCTGTTCAACCTGCTAAACCTGTTCAACCTGCTCAACCTGCTAAACCTGCTAAACCTGTTCAACCTGTTCAACATGTTCAACCTGCTAAACCTGTTCAACCTGCTCAACCTGCTAAACCTATTCAACCTGTTCAACCTGTTCAACCTGCTAAACCTGTTCAACCTGCTAAACCTGTTCAACCTGCTAAACCTATTCAACCTGTTCAACCTGCTAAACCTATTCAACCTGTTCAACCTGTTCAACCTGCTAAACCTGTTCAACCTGCTAAACCTGTTCAACCTGCTAAACATGTTCAACCTGTTCAACCTGTTCAACCTGCTAAACCTGTTCAACCTGTTCAACCTGCTAAACCTGTTCAACCTGCTAAACATGTTCAACCTGCTCAACCTGCTCAACCTGTTCAACCTGCTCAACCTGCTAAACCTGTTCAACCTGCTAAACCTGTTCAACCTGCTCAACCTGCTCAACCTGTTCAACCTGCTCAACCTGTTCAACCTGCTCAACCTGCTAAACCTGTTCAACCTGCTAAACCTGTTCAACCTGCTCAACCTGCTCAACCTGTTCAACCTGCTAAACCTGTTCAACCTGCTAAACCTGTTCAACCTGCTCAACCTGCTAAACCTGTTCAACCTGCTCAACCTGCTCAACCTGCTAAACCTGTTCAACCTGCTAAACATGTTCAACCTGCTAAACCTGCTCAACCTGCTCAACCTGCTAAACCTGTTCAACCTGCTAAACATGTTCAACCTGCTAAACCTGTTCAACCTGTTCAACCTGTTCAACCTGCTCAACCTGCTAAACCTGTTCAACCTGCTAAACCTGTTCAACCTGTTCAACCTGCTCAACCTGCTCAACCTGCTAAACCTGTTCAACCTGCTCAACCTGCTCAACCTGTTCAACCTGTTCAACCTGCTAAACCTGCTCAACCTGTTCAACCTGCTCAACATGTTCAACCTGCTAAACCTGCTCAACCTGCTCAACCTGCTAAACCTGTTCAACCTGCTAAACATGTTCAACCTGCTAAACCTGTTCAACCTGTTCAACCTGCTAAACCTGTTCAACCTGCTAAACATGTTCAACCTGCTAAACCTGTTCAACCTGTTCAACCTGCTAAACCTGCTCAACCTGTTCAACCTGCTCAACCTGTTCAACCTGCTAAACCTGCTCAACCTGCTCAACCTGCTAAACCTGTTCAACCTGCTAAACATGTTCAACCTGCTAAACCTGTTCAACCTGTTCAACCTGCTAAACCTGCTCAACCTGTTCAACCTGTTCAACCTGCTAAACCTGTTCAACCTGCTAAACCTGTTCAACCTGCTCAACCTGTTCAACCTGCTAAACATGTTCAACCTGTTCAACCTGTTCAACCTGTTCAACCTGCTAAACCTGTTCAACCTGTTCAACCTGCTAAACCTGTTCAACCTGCTCAACCTGCTAAACCTGTTCAACCTGCTAAACATGTTCAACCTGCTAAACCTGTTCAACCTGCTAAACATGTTCAACCTGCTAAACCTGTTCAACCTGCTAAACATGTTCAACCTGTTCAACCTGTTCAACCTGCTAAACCTGTTCAACCTGTTCAACCTGCTAAACCTGTTCAACCTGCTCAACCTGCTAAACCTGTTCAACCTGCTAAACATGTTCAACCTGCTCAACCTGCTAAACATGTTCAACCTGTTCAACCTGTTCAACCTGCTAAACCTGTTCAACCTGTTCAACCTGCTAAACCTGCTAAACCTGTTCAACCTGCTCAACCTGCTCAACCTGCTAAACATGTTCAACCTGTTCAACCTGTTCAACCTGTTCAACCTGTTCAACCTGTTCAACCTGCTAAACCTGTTCAACCTGCTAAACATGTTCAACCTGCTAAACCTGTTCAACCTGCTAAACATGTTCAACCTGTTCAACCTGTTCAACCTGTTCAACCTGTTCAACCTGTTCAACCTGTTCAACCTGCTAAACCTGTTCAACCTGCTCAACCTGCTCAACCTGCTAAACCTGTTCAACCTGCTAAACATGTTCAACCTGCTAAACATGTTCAACCTGCTAAACCTGTTCAACCTGCTAAACCTGTTCAACCTGCTCAACCTGCTAAACCTGTTCAACCTGCTAAACATGTTCAACCTGCTCAACCTGCTAAACATGTTCAACCTGTTCAACCTGTTCAACCTGTTCAACCTGCTAAACCTGTTCAACCTGCTCAACCTGCTAAACCTGTTCAACCTGCTCAACCTGTTCAACCTGCTAAACCTGTTCAACCTGCTAAACCTGTTCAACCTGCTAAACCTGCGACTATTTGCATTTTCGTTTTTTTTGTGCACTGACTATGCACTCTCACTGGACTCTACCCACACACTCACACATACTACACAGACACTCTAACACACACACACACACACACACACACACACACACACACACACACACACACACACACACACACACACACACACACACACACACACACCACACACACACACACACACACACACACACACACACACACACACACACACACACACACACTCACACAGTCTATACCTGTTGTATTCGGCTCATGTGACAAATACATTTGATTTGGTGTGTAGTGAGAAGGTAATGCTAGGATTTATATATTCTGAAACACACACACAAATGCATGCACATCCACACTCTCACACACACACAGTGGTGGAACTGAGGCTCTCACTGTCTGTTAGCCTTACAGAAAAATAGGCGAGTCTGGACCTAAACCTGTTCAACCTGCTAAACCTGTTCAACCTGCTAAACCTGTTCAACCTGCTCAACCTGCTCAACCTGTTCAACCTGCTAAACCTGCGACTATTTGCATTTTCGTTTTTTTTGTGCACTGACTATGCACTCTCACTGGACTCTACCCACACACTCACACATACTACACAGACACTCTAACACACACACACACACACACACACACACACACACACACACACACACACACACACACACACACACACACACACACACACACACCACACACACACACACACCACACACACACACACACACACACACACACACACACACACACACACACTCACACAGTCTATACCTGTTGTATTCGGCTCATGTGACAAATACATTTGATTTGGTGTGTAGTGAGAAGGTAATGCTAGGATTTATATATTCTGAAACACACACACAAATGCATGCACATCCACACTCTCACACACACACAGTGGTGGAACTGAGGCTCTCACTGTCTGTTAGCCTTACAGAAAAATAGGCGAGTCTGGACCTAAACCTGTTCAACCTGCTAAACCTGTTCAACCTGCTAAACCTGTTCAACCTGCTCAACCTGCTCAACCTGTTCAACCTGCTAAACCTGTTCAACCTGCTAAACCTGCGACTATTTGCATTTTCGTTTTTTTTGTGCACTGACTATGCACTCTCACTGGACTCTACCCACACACTCACACATACTACACAGACACTCTAACACACACACACACACACACACACACACACACACACACACACACACACACACACACACACACACACACACACACACACACACCACACACACACACACACACACACACACACACACACACACACACACACACACTCACACAGTCTATACCTGTTGTATTCGGCTCATGTGACAAATACATTTGATTTGGTGTGTAGTGAGAAGGTAATGCTAGGATTTATATATTCTGAAACACACACACAAATGCATGCACATCCACACTCTCACACACACACAGTGGTGGAACTGAGGCTCTCACTGTCTGTTAGCCTTACAGAAAAATAGGCGAGTCTGGACCGAAGCCTTGCATTTCAAAGTCATTATAATTCATCCTCTTGGGTGTTACGTTAACCTGAGACCTCTCTGAGGATCAGACTCAGACACCTGTGTGTTTGTGCATCTGTGTGTGTGTGTGTGTGTGTGTGTGTGTGTGTGAGGTATTACTGGGCTAGATGTGTCAGGGTAGGTAGGTACTAGGTAGCACAATAATCCCAGCAGGGACAGGAGGGCTGGCTTTAACACTCTAATGAAGCACTGATTTTTTTACACAATGTTTTTAGCCTCCTTCTGGGACTTTGAGACTTAAACACCTTGCCTCTGTCCCTGCTTCTCTCAAGGTAAATCATAGGGAGATAGTAGTACAACGTCTGTACAGTACACGGCAACCTACAGCCGTTCTGGTCCTGTCTAGGGGGTGTACTTGTACATCAAGCTGCTTCACGCCACAGAAACAGGAGAAAGGCTCCTGCCCTATGGACCATTCTGGCTCTGACACTGCTTACTTATGGTTCATAAGGGAGTGCCACAGACCTAAAATGCTGAAAGAAACCAACTTATATGTAGTAACCGCAAATAATTACAATAATGTCACAACAACATCAACAACGGCAAATTAGCTGTTAGCAACTCCCCACATTAGCAAACTGCATCCTGACAATATGTGTCATCCTATTCAGAAGTCCCTGTCAGTTAGAAGACATAATGTTTAATTAGAGGGGAGGAATCTCATGGTGCATCAGTAGTTTGTGAGACTGGTGTTCAGCAAGGAGACACTTTCACACTCTCACAGTCCTCCTACTGGGAATAGGGTGTCATTTGGGACACATCCACAGTCTGTCACAGCATTGCTGATTTTTAATTACGCCACTAAATCCATTGATCAGGCTCAGAGGCTGTCAAAGTATGAGTTAAATTAAAACACACCCACGCAGCAGCACACACACACACACACACACACTGAAACACTAATTTCCTTTGGTGCTATAATGTGGGAATTATTTAAAGCGATGGTGACATGGAGAAGTGATCAAATCCTACTCCTATTGGTAAGGCTCTACCATCAGTACCCATCCACACTGTAGAGGCTTTATTGTGATGAAGGGCAGTTTTCTGTTGGTTGCTTTTCTATCGACTGAAATGCAACGGCAATAGACAAACAGCCAATGCTCTGCAACTGTCAACTCCTGAGTTTGTATGGTTATGTCTTTCATATCGCACAGGAAGAGTTTAGTCCTTGCATTGTACTGCAGCAATATTATACATACATACATACGCACACACACAAACACACATGCACACACCACACACACAGAGAGAGAACAGTATGCCTTTGAAGCCAGGCTGTAGTGAAGAGATGTTTCAAGGCCCCAGTATAATCATGAACATCTCCTCCTTCTGTCCGCTGTCCACCACAACATTGGTGCTTTCATTCTTCTTAACTCCCCTCCATTTCCATACTGATAGTGGTGTTGTGGTCCCTATCTATCTCCTGGTTCTCCTGGTGCCTCCTACCCCCTTGCCCTCTCCTACCCACCTGCCCTCTCCTCTCCCCCTCTCCTACCCACCTGCCCTCTCCTCTCACCCCTCTCCTACCCCCCTGCCCTCTCCTCTCACCCCTCTCGTACCTCCCTGTCCTCTCCTCTCACTTCTCTCCTACCTCCCTGTCATTACCTCTCCCCGCAGATACTGTCATCTCGCTCCCTATTTCTCTCTCTCACTTTCTCTATACCCCGCTCTCTCTCTGCATCTTGTCTCTCATTCCCACCCTTTCTCGTTCAACCGCAGATTCTGCCTTACTTTCTTTCTTTCAGTTTATTTTATATTTTGCATTAAATGACAGTCAACAACATTCAGAGGATTCTGTCTTTCTCTCATCTCAATTAAATTAAATTCAAGGGGCTTTATTGGCATGGGAAACATATGTTAACATTGCCAAAGCAAGTGAAGTAGATAATATACAAAAGCCAATGCAAAATATACAAAAAGCCAAGACAATGCAGGAGTGGCTTCGGGAACAGCCTCTGAATGTCCTTGAGTGGCACAGCCGGAGCCTGGACTTCAACCCGAACATCTCTGGAGAGACCTGACAATAGTTGTGCAGCATCGCTCCCCATCCAACCTAACACAGCTTGAGAGTGTCTGTTTGGTTCATCCTTGGGGGCAATTTCCAAACGCCTGAAGGTACCACGTTCATCTGTATAACCAATAATACGCAAGTATAAACACTATGGGACCACTCAGCCGTCATACCGCTCAGGAAGGAGACGCGTTCTGTCTCCTAGAGATGAACGTACTTTAGTGCGAAAAGTGCAAATCAACCCCAGAACAGGGGAGCATGGGGGTGGCAGCAGCATGTTGTGGGGGTGCTTTGCTGGAAGGGGGGCTGGTGCACTTCACAAAATAGATGTCATCATGAGAGAGGAAAATTATGTGGATATATTGAAGCAACATCTCAAGTCATCAGTCAGGAAGTTAAAGCTTGGTGGCAAATGAGTCGTCCAAATGGACAATGACCCCAAGCATACTTCCAAAGTTGTGGCAAAATGGCTTAAGGACAACAAAGTCAAGGTATTGGAGTGAACATCATAAAGTCCTGACCTCAAACCTATAGAAAATTGTGGGCAGAACTGAATAACTGAATAAGCAAATGAGCAAAGAGGCCTACAAACCTGAATCAGTTACACCAGCTCTGTCAGGAGGAAATTCACCTAACTTATTGTGGGAAGCTTGTGGAAGACTACCCGAAATGTTTGACCCAAGTTAAACAATTTAAAGGCAATGCTACCAAATATTAATTGACTGTATATAAACTTCTGACCCACTGGGAATGTGATGAAAGAAATAAAAGCTGATATAAATCATCCTCTCAGCTATTATTCTGTCATTTCACATTCTTAAAATAAAGTGGTGATCCTAACTGACCTAAGACAGGGCATTTTTACTAGGATTAAATGTCAGGAATTGTGAAAAACTGAGTTTAAATGTATTTGGCTAAGGTGTATGTACACTTCCGACTTCAACTGTAAATACGCATAAAAATGGGTTGTTTTTACAGTAGTGTTTGTTCTTCACTGGTTGACCTTTTCTTCTGGTAACAGGTCACACATCTTGCTGCTGTGATGCCACACTGTGGTATTTCACCCAGTAGATATGGGAGTTTATTAAAATTGGGTTTGTTTACGAATTATTTGTGGATCTGTGTAATCTGAGGGAAATATGTGTCTCTAATATGGTCATACATTGGGCAGGAGGTTAGGAAGTACAGCTCAGTTTCCAACTCATTTTGTGGGCAGTGTGCACATAGCCTGTCTTCTCTTCAGAGCCATGTCTGCCTACGGCTGCCTTTCTCAATAGCAAGGCTATGCTCACTGAGTCTGTACATAGTCATAGTTTTCCTTAAGTTTGGGTAAGTCACAGTGGTCAGGTATTCTGCCACTGTGTACTCTCTGTTTAGGGCCAAATAGCATTCTAGTTTGCTCTGTTTTTTTGTTAATTCTTTCCAATGTGTCAAGTAATTACCTTTTTGTTTTCTCATGATTTGGTTGTCTAATTATGTTGCTGTCCTAGAGCTCTGTGGGGTGTGTTTGTGTTTGTGAACAGAGCCCCAGCACCAGCATGCTTAGGGGACTCTTCTCCAGGTTCATCTCTCTGTAGGTGATGGCTTTGTTATGGAAGGTTTGGGAATCGCTTCCTTTTAGGTGGTTGTAGAATTTAACGTCTCTTTTCTGGATTTTGATAAGTAGCAGGTATCGGCCTAATTCTACTCTGCATGCATTATTTGGTGTTTTACGTTGTACACAGAGGATATTTTTGCAGAATTCTGCATGCAGTCTCAATCATCTCTCTCTCTCGCTTTCTCTCTCATCTATCTTTTTCTCGCTCTCATTCACTCTCTCAACCTCTGTTTCTCCTCCAGCAAACATTGTTAAAATCCTGGTGTTGTTTCTTTCTCTCGACAGAGAGTGCGTGACAGTCAGCGTCCCCTGTCTGTGTGCAGTGTGCTGTGAAAATCCCCACTAACACTAAAGTGACAGAGGATGAGGGCTCCAGAGAGAGTAGAAGGAATGGGGCTCATTAAAAATAGAGGATGTGGAGCCTCCCGGGTGGCACAGTGGTTAAGGGCGCTGTACTGCCAACAGAGACTCTGTGCCAACAGAGACTCTGGGTTCGTGCCCAGGCTCTGTCGTAACCGCCCGTGACCGGGTTAGGGAGGGCTTGGCCGGTAGGGATATCCTTGTCTCATCGCGCACCAGCGACTCCTGTGGCGGGCCGGGCGTAGTACGCACTAACCAAAGTTGCCAGGTGCACAGTGTTTCCTCCGACACATTGATGCGGCTGGCTTACGGGTTGGACTCGCGCTGTGTTAAGAAGCAGTGCGGCTGGTTGGGTTGTGTATCAGAGGACGCATGACTTTCAACCTTCGTCTCTCCTGAGCCCTTACGGGAGTTGTAGCGTTGAGACAAGATAGTAGCTACTAAAACAATTGGATACCACGAAATTGGGGAGAAAAAGGGGTAAAATAAAAAAATCTAAATACGCACACGCATGTGTTGTGTCAGGGTTAGTAGAATGTGGTGTCGGACATTTGGCCTGCAGCATTTTCATTTAAAGGACATGCACACGCATGTGTTGTGTCAGGGTTAGTAGAATGTGGTGTCGGACATTTGGCCTGCAGCATTTTCATTTAAAGGACATGCATTGGGTGCGTAATGGTGTTCAGAATGACAAAAATAAAATGTAGATTATGGTTATTCATTAAGTTCCATACATGCAACTCAACGATGCAAGGACATTTAGAAAAGGGGAGATCTAAAGATGCATGGATTGCTAATATGACTAGGATTGTGCCATTGGCCACTGGAGAAATAGTAAGGGCACTTCAATTGACAGATAAAGCTTTTTTTAGTAGCTCTTTTTAATTGTGGTCATCAAAATTGTTTTTAACATGCGATTGCATTTAGAATGGTTACGCAATCATTGGGCTTATAAAAGCCCATTTCACTCCAGCAGCAACATGAGCTGTTTGAGAAGCTGTAGCAGCTCATAGGCTCTGTATCTGTACACTGTGCTTGCGTGATAAACATAACGACTAACGAAAATACACACGCGGCAATTCAATTCCACTAAATGATGCAAATGAACCTATAGACTGATAAGGATGACCGGTCAAATATATTTCCATTGACAGGTTTTTCCAACAATGAATAGGATAAAAAGCATTATGTTGCAATGGGATTTTTATTATTCTCCCTGACAGTTGGATGGCACCAGTTTTATTTATCAGCTTCTAATTGTTTTGATAGGCTAATGGAAACCCTAGTTTGTGTGTGTGTTTGTGTGTAGGTGTGTGCACGTGGGTCCATGCATGTGCTTGCGTACATGCATTCGTAAAAGGATACAACAGATTAAGGAAAATATCTGTCACACCCAGTCACATCTTCTACAATAATTGCCATACAACAGAACCTTAATTTCACTCTCTCATAGGCACACGCTATAGTATGCTGCTTGTTTACATTCCAACATTTATTTAGCCCTGTGTGACACTGAATATGTATGTGACCATCCTTGCCACCTTTCCCCATGCCTATAAAAAGACCAGTCTCAACTGTTGGTTTTTCTTGGCCACCATAACCGCAGGCCTGTATTAGCTCCGCCTGATTCCCCCACACGCCTGCCTGGGAAAGCAGCCTGGAGTTTGTATTCTGCTGTGGTTGCCAGTCCCTTACAGACAGGGGAAATTAGACTGACAGCCGAGTAGTGTGAAGGAGCATCCGATGCTTTGTTTAAACGCTCCACTAAAGGTCACAGCGGCAGCAACACACAGAGTTAACCTCACTGGAATGGATTGCATAATGACAGTAGACATCCTTTAAGGACCGAGCTGATAGACGATGGCTCACAATAACATATTTTGATATGCAGACATGCAAACACACAGGAATATAGTCACATAAACACACACACACACACACACACACACACACTTAAGCATCATGAAAACAAACATCCAGTACACACATTGCTTCTCCATGGATTGCTGGTTAAATAGAGGAATACAAATTGGAGTCCTCAGATGATCAGTCGAGGTGGAGATGCACTGCTTCCTGTTTAGCATTCTGATACAGGAAAATGTTCTCATTGAATACTGTATCTCCATATCCTGGCATCCATGCTGCTGGCATCCATGCCCCCTGCTGCCCATAATAAAAATAATCCAGCCTTTCTGTGTTCTACTGGCCCTGTCATAATGTAAAAACAAAATACCTGCTGAGAACATCAAACAGGGTCTGGTCCCTACATCTGTGGCGTCCAGTGATTCACCGCATCGGTAACCAGTAATCACCCACACATACACATACATGCATGAGAACATGCACGCACGCACCCACAGAGACACACACACACACACACACACACACACACACACACACATACACACACACACACACACACACAGCACATCACCGGGGCCTCTATACCAGGCGGTGTCAGAGGAAGGCCCTAATAGACTTCAGCCAGAGTGAGAGTGTTCCCTCTGCCACCGCACGGCAAGCGGTACCGGAGCGCCAAGTTTAGGTCCAAGAGACTTCTAAACAGCTTCTACCCCCAAGCCATAAGACTCCTGAACAGCTAATCAAATGGCTACCCAGACTATTTGCCCCCCCCCCCCGCGCTGCGAATGCTCTGTTATTATCTATGCATAGCCACTTTAGCAACCCTACCTGCATGTACATAATTATCTCAATTACCTCGACACCGGTGCCCCCGGTTGGCACATTGGCACATTGGCACATTGATACTGTACCAGTACTCCCTGTA
Organism: Oncorhynchus mykiss; assembly: GCF_057628025.1. Lineage (NCBI taxonomy): Eukaryota > Metazoa > Chordata > Actinopteri > Salmoniformes > Salmonidae > Oncorhynchus > Oncorhynchus mykiss. The sequence goes on from NC_143045.1 coordinate 19,338,753, forward strand.
TATAGCCCCACTATTGTTATTTACTGCTGCTCTTTAATTATTTGTTTTTCTTACCTCTTACTTTTTATTTTTTTTAGGTATTTTCTTAAAACTGCATCTTTGTTTAAGGACTTGTAAGTAAGCATTTCACTGTAAGGTCTAAAGGTCTACACCTGTTGTATTCGGCACATGTGACAAATAAAATGTGATTTGATTTGATCGTACAGACACAGACCTGCCCTTAAATATGCCTGTGCTTAATGGAACGTTCTCCAGGCAGACACTCAGACTGTCTGTTCCTTTCAGAGTCAATGTTAAATGTAATGAGATAGATTACCATGTTATACTGCAAGAGCCTTACATGTAACTGAGACAGAGGACAGACCGACAACAGTCTCCATCACAAATGGGACCCTATTCCCTACAGTGCACTTCTTTTGAAAAGGCCCGTGGTCAAAAGTAGTACACTATATAGAGAATAGGGTGCCATTTGGGACTCACCCCGAAGGATATTGGATATTGTTATTGGGTTGCTTTTATGGATATCGATATGTCAAGGCTTTTCTTTTCTTTTTTTTTTACACTTAATTCACTCGCTCTGTCCTTCCCCTCCCTCTTTCCCTCTACAGTACAGTACACCATAGCATAGTTGTAACAGAAGGCTGATGATAATGTTTCCAGAGCTGGAGAATTGATTGGAACAATGTGGATGCACTCATATAACCTATACTACAGATAGCCTTTACTACAGCCTTTCATTACAATAAACAACAACGCAGTACTGTAACCATGCCAACCATACCTGAGCCCTAGTTATGCTGCTGCCAGAGACAGAGAGTATATTGTCAAGCTATTACAGACATATAAAATGGAGAGGAAGTAGAAGAAAATGCTAAAATAAGGGGAAAGGAACGAATACAAGTAGAATGAACAGCTGAATTGAATTGGATGAAGAGAAAGTACATTGGCCTCAACATGTCTAGGAAATGATGACACATTTCCCTTGTAGTCTATCTGTCTCTCTCTTTTCTCTTCATTGCTCTCTCTTATACTATCTCTCTCTCTCCCTCCCTCTCTCCTTCTTTATTCCAGAGAGGATCCTGTGAAGTTCAACATAAATGTATCATTGAACAGAGGGAGCAGTCACTTGTCTCTAAGAATGATATTATTGATGTGATCTGCTACGAGTATGTCATGTCTTGTAAAGACTATCCTACAGGTCCATGTTCTCTGATACAACCATATATATCACGGGGGAAATCCACGTTTCCTCCTTCAGTCTACGGGACAAAACATACACATCCGTCCAAAAATAAAGGTGAGGAGTAACTAGGGCCATCTGGGCTGTAGTGTAGTTGTTTACAGTTTCCCTCACTGACCTCTCTCTCTCAGCTCCTGGGGTTGGGTGTGTTGATTGGTCATCACCATCGGTCACAATCCCTGGATCATTACAAGCCCAACCTAATTTTTTATTTTTTATTTTACCTTTATTTAACCAGGCAAGTCAGTTAAGAACAAATTCTTATTTTCAATGACGGCCTGGGAACAGTGGGTTAACTGCCTGTTCAGGGGCAGAACGACAGATTTGTACCTTGTCAGCTCGGGGGTTTGAACTCACAACCTTCCGGTTACTAGTCCAACGCTCTAACCACTAGGCTACCCTGCCGCCCCATTACCTGACACTGTGTGTGTTTCCAAGGCTTTCCTCTAGCACGCACAAAACAAGCTAATACCACATACTAGCCAATTAGACCATATAACAGTATTGATTTATTATTTAAAACTTGACCCCTTTTCTCTCCCAATTTTGTGATATCCAATTGGTAATTACATTCTTGTCCCATCGCTGCAACTCCCATAAGGACTCAGGAGAGGCGAAGATCGAGAGCAATGCGTCCACCGAAAAATAACCCATCCAAGCCACACTGCTTCTTGGCACACTGCACGCTTAACCCAGAAGCCTGCTGCACCAATGTGTCGGAGGAAACACCGTACAAATAACCACCGAAGTCAGCGTGCATGTGCCTGACCGCCACAAGGAGTCACTAGAGCGCGATGGGACAAGGACATCACAGCCGGCCAAACCCTCCCCTAACTCGGACGATGCTGGGCCAATTGTGCGGCCTCCTCATGGGCTTCCGGTCGCGGCCGTGACGCCTCCAGCACTGAGATGCAGTGCATTAGACTGCTGTGCCACTCGGGACGCCCATAACAGTACTGATTCACAGAAAATGTTACTAGTTAATTGTTATATAATTAAACTCTCCCTCCCTTTCACTCTTTCTACCACTCTCTCCCTCTGCCTGTCTCTCTCTCATTTTAGCTGACAGTATCCAAAGTCACCCAGAGGTGTTCCTGGAGGCAGAGCCCAGTCCTGGTGCCCCGACCGTGCCCCCTTCCCCTGAGACAGACAGCAGTGGAAGGGGAGGAGGAGGAGGGCGCAGAGCCAGTGTGACCAGCGTGGACAGTGAGACGTCCTTCTGCTCTGTGGGCCGGATGAGTAGCACCATCACCAACAGTGAGTGTGAGAGAGAATGAAAGAGAGACAGGAGAGAGGGAGAGAGAGAAGCAGAGAGAAGGGGCAAAAGAGAGAGAGAGGACAAGATAGAGAAAGAAAGAAAGACAGTGATATGAAAAGAGAGAGAGAGAAAGAAGCACAGAGAGAGAGAAATAAGCACACAGAGAGAGAAATAAGCACAGAGAGAGAGAGAAAGAAGCACAGAAAGAAGCACAGAGAGAGAGAAAGAAGCACAGAGAGAAAGAAAAAGAAGCAGAGAGAGAGAGAAAGAAGCATAGAGAGAAAGAAGCAGAGAGAAAGAAAGAAGCAGAGAGAGAAAGAAGCACAGAGAGAGAGGAAGAAGCACAGATAGGGAGAGAAAGAAGCAGAGAGAGAGAGAAATAAGCAGAGAGAGAGAGAAAGAAGCATAGAGAGAAAGAAGCACAGAGAGAGAGAAAGAAGCAGAGAGAGAAAGAAGCACAGAGAGAGAGGAAGAAGCACAGATAGGGAGAGAAAGAAGCAGAGAGAGAGAAAGAAGCAGAGAGAGAGAGAAAGAAGCATAGAGAGAAAGAAGCACAGAGAGAGAAAGAAAGAAGCAGAGAGGGTAAGAAGCAGAGAGAGAAAGAAAGAATCAGAGAGAGAGAAAGAAACATAGAGCGAGAGAGAAATAAGCATAAAGAGAGAGAAAGAAGCACAGAGAGAAAGAAGCACAGAGAGAGAGAAAGAAGCACAGAGAGGGAGAAAGAAAGAAGCAGAGAGAGAAAGAAGCACACACAGAGAGAAAGAAAGAAGCAGAGAGAGAGAAAGAAGCAGAGAGAGAGAGAAAGAAGCAGAGAGAGTGAAAGAAGCACAGAGAGAGAGAAAGAAAGAAGCAGAGAGAGAGAAAGAAGCAGAGAGAGAGAGAAAGAAGCAGAGAGAGAGAGAAAGAAGCATAGAGGGAGAAAGAAGCATAGAGAGAGAGAAAGAAGCATAGAGAGAGAAAGAAGCATAGAGAAAGAAGCATAGAGAGAAAGAAGCATAGAGAGAGAGAGAGAAAGAAGCATAGAGAGAGAAAGAACCAGAGAGAGAGAGAGAAAGAAGCATAGAGAGAGAAAGAAGCAGAGAGAGAGAGAGAGAAATAAGCATAGAGAGAAAGAAGCAGAGAGAGAGAAAGAAGCATATAGAGAGAGAGAAAGAAGCATAGAGAGAGAAAGAAGCACAGAGAAAGAGAAAGAAGCATAGAGAGAGAGAGAAAGAAGCATAGAGAGAGAGAGAGAGAGAGAAAGAAGCATAGAGAGAGAAAGAAGCATAGAGAGAGAGAGAGAAGCATAGAGAGAGAAAGAGAAAGAAGCAGAGAGAGAGAGAAAGAAGCAGAGAGAGAGAAAGAAGCATAGAGAGAGAGAGAGAAAGAAGCATAGAGAGAGAAAGAAGCACAGAGAAAGAGAAAGAAGCATAGAGAGAGAGCGAGAGAGAGAAGCATAGAGAGAGAAAGAGAAAGAAGCACAGCGAGAGAGAAAGAAGCAGAGAGAGAGAAAGAAGCATAGAGAGAGAAAGAAGAATAGAGAGAGAAAGAAGAATAGAGAGAGAGAGAGAGAGAAAGACACATAGAGAGAGAGATAAAGAAGCATAGAGAGAGAAAGAAGCACAGCGAAAGAGAAAGAAGCATAGAGAGAAAGAAGCATAGAGAGAAAGACGCATAGAGAGAGAGAAAGAAGCATAGAGAGAGGAAGAAGCATAGAGAGAGAGAAAGAAGCATAGAGAGAGAGAAAGAAGCATAGAGAGAGAGAGAAAGAAGCATAGAGAGAGAAAGAAGCATAGAGAGAGAGAGAGAGAAAGAAGCATAGAGAGAGAAAGAAGCACAGAGAGAGAAAGAGAAAGAAGCATAGAGAGAAAGAGAGACAGGTGGAGACTGCTCATTAGCGATCAGAGGTAAAGGGCACATTGGGGCTACGCTCTATACATTATTTAATCAGTTATCTATGGTGGGCACATATAGCCAGACTCAGGAGATCCAACTGCGTCTCTCCAGATTAACCTACTTCTATTGCTAATACTGTTGTGCCTAAAATACCAGATGAATAATACCATTAGTATCCACAAATCACTTCAAATAACTCCAAGAAATCCTTATTATCTTGATATTCCTATGTTCATTCTCTCCCTTCTGTGTGTTTCTCTCTCTCTCTCTGTGTGTGTGTGCGTTCGTGTGTGTGTTTGTGCGCATGCGTATGTGCCTCAGTTTCCAGTAGCTGGTGGGGCTCTAAGAGGTTGGACTATGCTCTGTACTGTCCAGACGTGTTGACCTCCTTCCCCACAGTGGCACTGCCTCATCTCTTCCATGCCTCCTACTGGGAGTCCACTGATGTTGCTGCGTTTCTGCTCCGACAGGTAACACCCACCCCTCCATATGTATATGTGTGTGTTTGTGGTTCTTGTGACTATTGAGCCTAGAATTCAGATACTGTATACCAACAGTCATTATTTGTGCTGTGGATTGTGGCTGTGCGTGCCTGCATGCATACGTGTGTGTGAGGGTGTGTGTGTGTATTATGTGTATGTCGGAGGTGTGTGTGGATCTACTCGTGATATCTTCAGACACCGGCAGAGTGAATAAAACCAGCCGGCGTGTCGTGTCCAGTTGAAACCCATTCTGACCAGTGACAGCCTTTTACCATTGTCATTCGAGAGCAATGAGATACACTACATGACTAAAAGTATGTGGACACCTGCTCGTCGAGAATCTCACTCCAAAATCATGGGCATTAATATGGAGTTGGTCCTCTGTTTGCTAATATATCAGCCACTCTTCTGGGAAGGCTTTCCACTAGATGTTGGAACATTGCTGCAGAGACTTGCTTCCCATTCAGCCACAAGAGCATTAGTGAGGTCGTCCATTCGCCCAATAATGTTGGGCGATTAGGCCTGACTCGTAGTTGCCGTTCCAATTCATCCCAAAGGCTTTGGATGGGGTTGAGGTCAGAGCTCTGTGCAAGCCAGCCAAGTTCTTCCACACCGATCTCGACAAACCATTTCTGTATGGACCTCGCTTTGTGCACGGGCCGACATCATAATGAAACAGGAAAGGGCCTTCCCCAAACTGTTGCCACAAATTTGGAAGCACAGAATCATATAAAATGTAATTGTATGCTATAGCATTAACATTTCCCTTCACTGGAACTAAGGGGTTTGAAAAACAGCCCCAGGCCATTATTCATCCACCAAACTTTACAGTTGGCACTATGCATTGGGGCTGGTAGCGTTCTCCTGGCATCTGCTAAACCCAGATTCGTCTGTCAGACTGCCACTCCAGAGAACACATTTCCACTGCTCCAGAGACAATGGCGGCGACCATTAAACCACTCCAGCCAATGCTTGTCATGGAAATCCATTTCATGAAGCTCCTGATCGAACAGTTCTTGTGCTGACGTTGCTTCCAGAGGTAGTTTGGAACTCGGTAGTGAGTGTTGCGAACAAGGACAGACAATTTAACGTGCTACGAGCTTCAGCAATTGGCGGTCCCATTCTGTGAGCTTGTGTGGCCTACCAATTCACAGCTGAGCCGTACTTACAATTGACCGGAGCAGCTCTAGCAGGGCAGAAAATTGATGAACTGACTTGTTGGAAAAGTGGCATCCTATGATGGTGCCACTTTGAAAGCCACTGAGCTCTTCAGGAAGGCCGTTCTACTATCAAATCAAATCAAATGTTATTTGCAACATGCTTACTTACTTACGCACTTAACCAACAATGCAGTTCAAGAAATAGAGTTAAACTTAAGTAAAACATTTAATAAAAAGAAACATTGATACCAAGTCAATGTGCAGGGGTACAGGTTAGCTGAGGTAATTTGTGCATGTAGGTAGGGGTAAAATTACTAGGCCTAAACAGTGACATGTAGGTAGGGGTAAAGTGACTATGCATAAACAGTGAGTAACAGCAGTGTAAAAACATGGGGGGGGGGGGGGGGGGGGGGGGCCATTTGATTAATTGTTCAGTCTTATGGCTTGGGGGTAGAAGCTGTTAAGGAGCCTTTTGGACCTAGACTTGGCGCTCTGGTACTGCTTGCCGTGCGGTAGCAGAGAGAACAGTCTATGACTTGGGTGACTGGAGTCTTTGATGATTTTTTGGGCCTTCCTCTGACACCTCCTAGTATATAGGTCCTGGATGGCAGGAAGCTTGGCCCCAGTGACGTACTGGGCCGTACGCACTATCCTCTGTAGCGCTTACGGTCGGATGCCGAGCAGTTGCCATACCTGGTGGTGATGCATCCGGTCAGGATGCTCTCAATGGTGCAGCTGTAGAACATTTTGAGGATCTTGGGACCCATGTCAAATCTTTTCAGTCTCCTGAGGGGGAATTGTGGGCACTATGGTGTTGAACGCTGAGTTGTAGTCAATGAACAGCATTCTCACATAGGTGTTCCTTTTGTCCAGGTGGGAAAGGTCAGATATTCTTTTATGGTGATTGCATGGTTGTGTGCTCGATTTTTTACACCTGTCAGCAACCGGTGTGGCTGAAATAGCTGACTCCACTAATTTGAAGGGGTGTCCACCTACTTTAAGGAGAAGAGACCAGAGCAGCATCCAATACAGTAAGGGGTTGTTTCTCAAATTGCACACTATTCCCTATATAGTGCACTACCTTTGACCAGGATCCATAGGGCTCTGGCTAAAAGTTGTGCTCGATATAGGGAATAAGGTGCTATTTGGAAAGTGCACCATGGTGTTGGCTGCTGCTGCAGTACCTCAATATTTTGTGTGGGAGAGTGACGTGAGGGAAATCAGAGAGTACACAGGAAATGAGAAGTATTATGTATCTCTGCCGTTTCAGCTCTAATCGATATCCTATCATGGAAATGGATACGGACCTTATGATTCGCTCAAGCTTACTGCCCTTTTCATTTATTTACTGTACTTAACTGCTGGTTTAGTGAAATCAATGACCTATTCTTACATAATTGCTGTGTAATAAGAGTTTGAATCTTAAACTGGGATCTCGTTAATACAGTCATGGAGTAGAGCTCCTTCTCTCACTGTGACCTGTCCTTTCCTCTACTCTCCTCTTTGGAAACACATCATTAGCCCTGCTGTTTCATTAGCCTGGCTACACGTTGATTAGGCTAAAGATAGACAGGTTTTTCTTCTCAACTTCTGAGATGAAATGTACAGTACCTTGCGAAAGTATTCGGCCCCCTTGAACTTTGCGACCTTTTGCCACATTTCAGGCTTCAAACATAAAGATATAAAACTGTATTTTTTTGTGAAGAATCAACAACAAGTGGGACACAATCATGAAGTGGAACGACATTTATTGGATATTTCAAACTTTTTTAACAAATCAAAAACTGAAAAATTGGTAGTGCAAAATTATTCAGCCCCCTTAAGTTAATACTTTGTAGCGCCACCTTTTGCTGCGATTACAGCTGTAAGTCGCTTGGGGTATGTCTCTATCAGTTTTGCACATCGAGAGACTGACATTTTTTCCCATTCCTCCTTGCAAAACAGCTCGAGCTCAGTGAGGTTGGATGGAGAGCATTTGTGAACAACAGTTTTCCATTCTTTCCACAGATTCTCGATTGGATTCAGGTCTGGACTTTGACTTGGCCATTCTAACACCTGGATATGTTTATTTTTGAACCATTCCATTGTAGATTTTGCTTTATGTTTTGGATCATTGTCTTGTTGGAAGACAAATCTCCGTCCCAGTCTCAGGTCTTTTGCAGACTCCATCAGGTTTTCTTCCAGAATGGTCCTGTATTTGGCTCCATCCATCTTCCCATCAATTTTAACCATCTTCCCTGTCCCTGCTGAAGAAAAGCAGGCCCAAACCATGATGCTGCCACCACCATGTTTGACAGTGGGGATGGTGTGTTCAGCTGTGTTGCTTTTACGCCAAACATAACGTTTTGCATTGTTGCCAAAAAGTTCAATTTTGGTTTCATCTGACCAGAGCACCTTCTTCCACATGTTTGGTGTGTCTCCCAGGTGGCTTGTGGCAAACTTTAAACGACACTTTTTATGGATAAGAAATTACTTTCTTCTTGCCACTCTTCCATAAAGGCCAGATTTGTGCAATATACAACTGATTGTTGTCCTATGGACAGAGTCTCCCACCTCAGCTGTAGATCTCTGCAGTTCATCCAGAGTGATCATGGGCCTCTTGGCTGCATCTCTGATCAGTCTTCTCCTTGTATGAGCTGAAAGTTTAGAGGGACGGCCAGGTCTTGGTAGATTTGCAGTGGTCTGATACTCCTTCCATTTCAATATTATCGCTTGCACAGTGCTCCTTGGGATGTTTAAAGCTTGGGAAATCTTTTTGTATCCAAATCCGGCTTTAAACTTCTTCACAACAGTATCTCGGACCTGCCTGGTGTGTTCCTTGTTCATCATGATGCTCTCTGCGCTTTTAACGGACCTCTGAGACTATCACAGTGCAGGTGCATTTATACGAAGACTTGATTACACACAGGTGGATTGTATTTATCATCATTAGTCATTTAGGTCAACATTGGATCATTCAGAGATCATCACTGAACTTCTGGAGAGAGTTTGCTGCACTGAAAGTAAAGGGGCTGAATAATTTTGCACGCCCAATTTTTCAGTTTTTGATTTGTTAAAAAAGTTTGAAATATCTAATAAATGTCGTTCCACTTCATGATTGTGTCCCACTTGTTGTTAATTCTTCACACAAAAATACAGTTTTATATCTTTATGTTTGAAGGCTGAAATGTGGCAAAAGGTCGCAAAGTTCAAGGGGGCCGAATACTTTCGCAAGGCACTGTACATAGAGTCCACTCCATAGCGGATCATCCTCTAGCTATCCTGTTAATAAACCTCAATCTTCCTCTTGACAAATGAGCTCCAGTTAGCATCTGTGACTGTGTACACCTCAAGATAATGACAGTCCTAGTTTTATTCTCTCTAAAGTGTGTTTGAGCACCAGAGGATGAGTATTCCATATAATTGTTTTGTCTGTAGGTCGTGTGACACTCCACTGATAAATGTGCATCCGGTGCCTAAATGTAGACTAGGGATTCTGTTTGAGAAGTGCCGTCATACCGAGTGGACTAAGCCGGCGGTGGATTAATGGACTGTGTGCGTGCGTGCTTGTGTGTGTGTTCATGTAGCTCATACGATGCGACAGTGTGAAGGCCCAGGAAGCTGACAGCAAGGACTCAGCCCCCTTCTCTCCATCCAGCCCACGGGAGAAGTGGCTTCGCAGGAGGACGCATGTCAAACTGAGGGTGAGGAAACCAGCATGACTTATTAATGGAAGATAAAGGACAGTTCAGTAGGAAGCGTCAATATTAGCCCCACACTGTTGATTCTATGGCTATGTCCGAAATGGCACCCTATTCCCTTTATAGTGCACTACTTTTGACCAGGGCTCTGGATAAAAGAAGTGCGCTATATAGAGAATAGGGTCCCATTTGGGGCAGATTTGGGATTACTGTGTGTATTGTAGAAAGAAGCTATTTGTAGTACGTTCAATCGCTTTATGCGGAAATTCCAATAAATATTGAATCATCTTTAGTTCAAACATTTTATAATTGTATCTCAGTCAGAGACAAAGCGATAAGAACGTGTGCGCACACACAGGCACGCATGCACACACACACACTTATGCACACACTTTTACCGTCAGCTTCACACATCTTGTCACGATCGTCGTCAAGGAAATGACTGGACCAAGGTGCTCCACCTCTGGCTCCCCCCACTTTGGTGGCACCTCTGGTGCGGGGGACCCTCGTCGCAGGCCCCGGACTGGGGACCCTCGTTGTAGGCCCTGGACTGGGGACCCTCGTTGTAGGCCCTGAACTGGGGTCCCTTGTTATAGGCCCCGGACTGGGGACCCTCGTTGCAGGCCCCGGACTGGGGACCCTCGTTGCAGGCCCCGGACTGGGGACCCTCGTTGCAGGCCCCGGACTGGGGACCCTCGTTGTAGGCCCCGGACTGGGGACCCTCGCTGCAGGCCCCGGACTGGGAACCCTCGCTGCAGGCCCCGGACTGGGGACCGTCGCTGGAGGCCCCGTACTGGGGACCGTCGCTAGAGGCTCAGGACTGGAGACTGTCGCTGGAGGCTCCGGACTGGTAACCATCGCTGCAGGCTCAGGACAGGGGACCGTCGCTGCAGGCTCCGGACAGGGGACCGTCGCTGCAGGCTCCGGACAGGGGACCGTCGCTGCAGGCTCCGGACAGGGGACCGTCGCTGGAGGCTCCGGACCGCGGATCAACGCTGGAGGCTTCGTACCATGGATCCTCACTGCAGGCTCCGGGCCATGGATCATCACTGGAGGCTCCGTGCCGTGGATCATCACTGGAGGCTTTGTGCCATGGATCATCACTGGAGGCTTCATGGCATGGATCATCACTGGAGGCTTCGGGCCATGGATCATCACTGGAGGCTTCGGGCCATGGATCATCACTGGAGGCTTTGGGCCATGGATCATCACTGGAGGCTTCGAACATGGGGCCGGAACAGGTCTCACCGGACTGAGGAGATGTACTGGAAGCCTGGTGCGTGGAACTGCCACAGGGCTTACCAGGCTGGGGAGACATACTGGAGGCCCGGTACGTGGAACCGGAACAGGTCTCACCGGACTGGGGAGATGCCCTGGAAGCCTGGTGCATGGAGCAGGCACCGGATACACTGGGCCGTGGAGGCGCACTGGAGGTCTCAAGCGTAGAGCTGGCACAACCCGTCCTGGCTGGATGGTTACTTTCGCCCGGCAAATGCGGGGCGCTAGCACAGGACGCACTGGGCTGTGCAGACGCACCGGAGACACAGTGCGCTGAGCCGGCACAGGGCCGAAGAGACGCACTGGAGGCCAGGAGCGCTGAGCCGGGCACCATCCGTCCTGGCTGGATGCCCACTTTAGCCCGGCCAATGCGAGGAGTTGGAACATAGCGCACCGGGCTATGACTGCGCACTGGAGACATGGTGCGCATCACCGCATAACACAGTGCCTGACCAGTACCACACTCCCTACTGTGAGCACGGGGAGTTAGCCCCGCCAACCTCCCCGTGTGCCCCTCCAAAAATGTTTTGGGGAGTGGCCTCCCGGTCTTTCTTGCCAGCCGTGACCCTGTGTAACGCTGGGCCCCTTTACTAGCTGCTTCCACCTTCCTCGCTGCTTCCACCTGCTTCCATGGCAGGCGATCCTTTCCAGCCAGGATCCCCTTCCTTCCAGAATGTCCTCCCATGTCCACTCTGTCTGCTCCTCCCGGCCACCCCGCTTGGTCCGTTTGTGGTGGGTTGTTCTGTCACGATCGTCATCAAGGAAATGACCGGACCAAGGTGCAAAGTTGTAAGCGTACATTATTTTATTTTAAATGTCGCCAACAAATAAAACAATAAAATGAACGTGAAGCTCTGTAAGGCTATACATGCCACTAACAAAGACAACAACCCACAAATGAGAAAAGGAAAAAAGGCTGCCTAAGTATGATTCCCAATCAGAGACAACGATAGACAGCTGTCCCTGATTGAGAATCATACCCGGCCAAAAACAAAGAACCAGAAAGCATAGACTTTCACACCCGAGTCACACCCTGACCAAACAAGAATAAAGAATAAAAGGATCTCTACGGTCAGGGCGTGACACATCTTTTCGCAGCTTTCATAATTTTTGCCTCAACAGCCTTGGTCTGCTATAGATTAACATTAAAGTACACAGACACTAAATGGGCAATTTATTTGCCATTGTTGCTTCTGTGTCTGTGTGTGGGTTGAGACTTGAATGTTGTGTGTTTCATCTTCGATCATTGATGCTAGCACAACAAAACAATTACCTGATGCTCCAGCATAAAATACAACAAGACTACTGCCAGGCTGAAAGGTCAGCCCAGTCTATTTCTGGGATATCAGTATATTCAAAGCAAATAATTCAATAACAATGGGCTTTTGTCCTGTTATATTATGTACTGCGTGGCCCACTGGAACCTATCTCCAGTATATTTAAGGAAACTAGACATAGGATTCATTGGACTGTGTCTTACATGCTCTGCTCCAGCCTCCAAGCCTGTGATCTGTCTCTTGTCTAAGTGGTAGAGGAGCAACAGCTGGAGGAGGAGCAGCTTGGAGAACTTGACCACTTAAACTTCCGGCGCCGACAGAGATGGCCGCCTCGCTTTGCGTTCCTAGGAAACTATGCAGTATTTTGTTTTTTTTTGTGTTATTTCTTACATTGTTACCCCAGGTAATCTTAGGTTTTATTACATACAGTCGGGAGGAACTATTGGATATAAGAGCAACGTCAACTCACCAACATTACGACCAGGAATACCACTTTCCCGAAGCGGATCCTCTGTTTTGCCCACCACCCAGGACAATGCATCGGATCCCAGCCGGCGAACCAAAACAACTACGCCGTAAAAGGGGCAGACGAAGCGGTCTTCTGGTCAGGCTCCGGAGACGGGCACATCGCACACCGCTCCCGAGTATACTACTTGCCAATGTGCAGTCTCTTGACAACAAGATAGATGAAATCCGAGCAAGGGTAGCATTCCAGAGAGACATAAGAGACTGTAACGTTCTTTGCTTCACGGAAGCATGGTTCACTCGAGATATGCTATCGGAGTCGGTACAGCCAGCTGGTTTCTTCACGCATCGCGCCGACAGAAACAAGCATCTTTCTGGTAAGAAGAAGGGCGGGTGGGAATGCCTTATGATTAACGAGACGTGGTGTGATCATAACAACATACAGGAACTCAAGTCCTTCTGTTCACCTGACTTCACCTGAATTCCTCACAAACAAATGCAGACCGCATTATCTACCAAGAGAATTCTCTTCAATTATAATCACAGCTGCATATATTCCCCCCCAAGCAGACACATCAATGGCCCTGAATGAACTTCATTTGACTCTATGTAAACTGGAAACCACATATCCTGAGGCAGCATTCATTGTAGCTGGGGATTTTAACAAGGCTAATCTGAGAACAAGACTCCCTAAATTCTATCAGCATATCGATTGTGCAACCAGGGCTGGTAAAACCCTGGATCATTGTTATTCTAACTTCTGCGACGCATATAAGGCCCTCCCCCGCTCTCCTTTTGGAAAAGCTGACCACGACTCCATTTTGTTGCTTCCAGCCTATAGACAGAAACTAAAACAGGAAGCTCCCGCGCTCAGGTCTGTTCAACGCTGGTCCGACCAATCTGATTCCACGCTTCAAGATTGCTTCGTTGACGTGGACTGGGATATGTTCCGCATTACGTCAAACAACAACATTGACGAATACGCTGATTCGGCGAGCAAGTTTATTAGCAAGTGCATCGGTGATGTTGTACCCACAGCGTTTATTAAAACATTCCCGAACCAGAAACCGTGGATTGATGGCAGCATTCGCGCAAAACTGAAAGCGCGAACTACTGCTTTTAATCAGGGCAAGGTGACCGGAAACATGACCGAATACAAACAGTGTAGGTATTCCCTCCACAAGGCAATCAAACAAGCTAAGTGTCAGTATAGAGACAAAGTAGAGTCGCAATACAACAGCTCAGACACAAGAGGTATGTGGCAGGGTCTACAGTCAATCACGGATTACAAAAAGAAAACCAGCCTCGTCACGGACCAGGATGTCTTGCTCCCAGACAGACTAAACAACTTCTTTGCTCACTTTGAGAACAATACAGTGCCACTGACACGGCCCGCTACCAAAACCTGCGGACTCTCCTTCACTGCAGCCGATGTGAGTAAAACATTTAAACGTGTTAACCCTCGCAAGGCTGCAGGCCCAGGCTGCATCCCCAGCCGCGTCCTCAGAGCATGCGCAGACCAGCTGGCTGGTGTGTTTACGGACATATTCAATCAATCCTTATCCCAGTCTGCTGTTCCCACATGCTTCAAGAGGGCCACCATTGTTCCTGTTCCTAAGAAAGCTAAAGTAACTGAGCTAAACAACTACCGCCCCGTAGCACTCACTTCCGTCATCATGATGTGCTTTGAGAGACTAGTCAAGGACCATATAACCTCCACCCTACCTGACACCCTAGACCCACTCCAATTTGCTTACCGCCCCAATAGCTCCACAGACGACGCAATCGCAACCACACTGCACACTGCCCTAACCCATCTGGACAAGAAGAATACCTATGTGAGAATGCTGTTCATCGACTACAGCTCAGCATCTAACACCATAGTACCCTCCAAACTTCATCAAGCTCGAGACCATGGGCCCTGTGCAACTGGGTACTGGACTTCCTGACGGGCCGCCCGCAGGTGATGAGGGTAGGTAACAGCATCTCCACCCAGTTGATCTTCAACACTGGGGCCCCACAAGGGTGTGTTCTGAGCTCCCTGTTCACTCGCGAATGCATTGCCATGCACGCCTCCAACTCAATCATCAAGTTTGCAGAAGACACTAAAGTGGTAGGCTTGATTACCAACAACGACAAGACGGCCTACAGGGAGGAGGTGAGGACCCTCGGAGTGTGGTGTCAGGAAAATAACCTCACAATCAACGTCAACAAAACAAAGGAGATGATCGTGGACTTCAGGAAACAGCAGAGGGAGCACCCCCTATCCACATCGATGGGACAGTAGTGGAGAGGGTAGTACGTTCTCAGCATACACATCGCGGACAAACTGAATTGGTCCACCCACACAGACAGCGTGGTGAAGAAGGCGCAGCAGCGCCTCTTCAACCTCAGGAGGCTGAAGAAATTTGGCTTGTCACCAAAAGCACTCACAAACTTTTACAGATGCACAATCGAGAGCATCCTGTCGGGCTGTATCACCGCCTGGTACGGCAACTGCTCCGCCCACAACCGTAAGGCTTTCCAGAGGGTAGTGAGGTCTGCACAACGCATCCCTGGGGGCAAACTACCTGCCCTCCAGGACACCTACACCACCCGATGTCACAGGAGGACAACAACCACCTGTTCACCCCGTTATCATCCAGAAGGCGAGGTCAGTACAGGTGCATCAAAGCAGGGACCGAGAGACTGAAAAATAGCTTCTATCTCAAAGCCATCAGACTGTTAAACAGCCAACACTAACATTGAGTGGCTGCTGCCAACATACTGACTCAACTCTAGCCACTTTAACAATGTAAAAATTGATGTAAAAATGTATCACTAGCCACTTTAAACAATGCCACTTCAAAAAATGTTTACATACCCTACATTACTCATCTCATATGTATATACACTGTACTCTATACCATCTACTGCATCTTGCCATCTTGATGTAATACATGTATCACTAGCCACTCTAAACAACGGCACTTTTATATGTTTACATACCCTACATTACTCATCTCATATGTACTGTATATACTGTACTCGATACCATCTACTGCATCTTGCCTATGCCATTCTGTACCATCACTCATTCATATATTTTTATGTACATATTCTTTCATTCCTTTACACTGTGTGTATAAGGTAGTTGTTTTGAAATTGTTAGGTTAGATTATTCGTTGGTTATTACTGCATTGTCGGAACTAGAAGCAGAAGCATTTCGCTACACTTGCATTAACATCTGCTAACCATGTGTATGTGACAAATAATTTTGATTTGATTTGGGATTTGAATATGATATATGTTATAGCCGTATTGTTATACAGTCTCCTGGTGTCCTGATAGACTTCATCTGGACACTGCCAGCTCATCCAGGGAATAGTGATACCATTCAGAGGGCCCTACCTGGCATCAGTGACGCTGTGACTTCAGTTCACTATCCTAGTAAGGGGCTCTTTGTCACTGATGGAGTGGGGCCACCGCTGTAAGACAGGGGTCTGCCTCTCCTCTCCATTTCCTCCTCTCAGTGTGTGTCTGAGGGCAAGGTGAACTCACCACTCACCCGGTGTGATAGCAATATGTTCTGCTATTTTCTCATGAGACAGGCATTCATGCAGAGAGATTCAGCAGTGACCTGTAGTAGAGACATGTGGCCACTGTCCAGATATTAGAATCAATCTGGCCTTTCAGCCTATTCACAGACATGCCAGTGTGTAGAAGTCTGTGTGTGTGTGTGTGTGTGTGTGTGTGTGTGTGTGTGTGTGTGTGTGTGTGTGTGTGTGTGTGTGTGTGTGTGTGTGTGTCATGCTGAGATGCCACAGCTTCAGCATGGCTCAGTACTGGCAAAGATTAATTATTGACAAACTTAATCAAAATGCAAATTGTGTTGTGTCTGGAAATGTTTAATTGCTTCATTAGATGACATTAGCTGGGGTCCCACTATTCATGATACAGGGACTACTGTTTTTCCTTTAGATTTTGTAACCAAACAGTCAATTTGGGGCGGCAGGGTAGCCTAGTGGTTAGTGTGTTGGACTAGTAACCGGAAGGTTGCAAGTTCAAATCCCGAGCTGACAAGTTAACCCACTGTTCCTTCATTTAAAATAAGAATTTGTTCTTAACTGACTTGCCTAGTTAAATAAAGGTAAAAATAAATATTTAAAAAATTGCAGGAATTCCAATCACTGTCCTTGGTGCTGTCTCCACTTGTAGCCTAGGCTGTTTGTTTACCATTCATGTGGTAAAGTCAGTAACAGGCCATATAATTGGCGATGGTAGGCTTATCTTATTAAAACATTTGGGCAATGTCCAATTGTCCTTGGCTCGAACATGCGGTGCATTTTCGAAATGTGAATGCAACGTGTGTAGTCGAATATTTCCATGTTGAAGCCAATAAAAAACAACTAGATAGGCTACATGTTTGTTATAACGAAGTCTATTGTAGGGTTACTGTATGTTATAACTAGATCTATTGTAGGGTTACTGTATGTTATAACTAGGTCTATTGTAGGGTTACTGTATTTTATAACTAGGTCTATTGTAGGGTTACTGTATGTTATAACTAGGTTTATTGTAGGGTTACTGTATGTTATAACTAGGTCTATTGTAGGGTTACTGTATGTTTGTTATAACTAGGTCTATTGTAGGGTTACTGTATGTTATAACTAGGTCTATTGTAGGGTTACTGTATGTTATAACTAGGTCTATTGTAGGGTTACTGTATGTTATAACTAGGTTTATTGTAGGGTTACTGTATGTTATAACTAGGTCTATTGTAGGGTTACTGTATGTTATAACTAGGTATATTGTAGGGTTACTGTATGTTATAACTAGGTCTATTATAGGGTTACTGTGTGTTATAACTAGGTCTATTATAGGGTTACTGTATGTTATAACTAGGTCTATTATAGGGTTACTGTATGTTATAACTAGGTCTATTATAGGGTTACTGTATGTTATAACTAGGTCTATTATAGGGTTACTGTGTGTTATAACTAGGTCTATTATAGGGTTACTGTGTGTTATAACTAGGTCTATTATAGGGTTACTGTATGTTATAACTAGGTCTATTATAGGGTTACTGTATGTTATAACTAGGTATATTGTAGGGTTACTGTATGTTATAACTAGGTCTATTATAGGGTTACTGTATGTTATAACTAGGTCTATTATAGGGTTACTGTATGTTATAACTAGGTCTATTATAGGGTTACTGTATGTTATAACTAGGTCTATTATAGGGTTACTGTATGTTATAACTAGGTCTATTGTAGGGTTACTGTATGTTATAACTAGGTCTATTATAGGGTTACTGTATGTTATAACTAGGTCTATTATAGGGTTACTGTATGTTATAACTAGGTCTATTGTAGGGTTACTGTATGTTATAACTAGGTATATTGTAGGGTTACTGTATGTTATAACTAGGTCTATTGTAGGGTTACTGTATGTTATAACTAGGTCTATTGTAGGGTTACTGTATGTTATAACTAGGTCTATTGTAGGGTTACTGTATGTTATAACTAGGTCTATTATAGGGTTACTGTATGTTATAACTAGGTCTATTATAGGGTTACTGTATGTTATAACTAGGTCTATTATAGGGTTACTGTATGTTATAACTATGTCTATTATAGGGTTACTGTGTAGTGTTTAATAAACCATCTTCAATGGATAAGACAAACATCCATGCCTCCTGCCCGAAGAGCCCTTAGGCCCATGTGTGCACACATTGCCCTTTATGCCCATAATACGAGAGATGCGATTTATGATTTCACGCTTATGAGCCAATCCTACACTGAACAAAAATAGAAACACAACATGTAACGTGTTGGTCCCATGTTTCATATCCACAAATGTTCCATATCCACAAAAAGCATATTTTGCTCAAATGTTGTGCACAAATGTCTTTACATCCCTGTTAGTGAACTATTCTGTTTGCCAATTTAATCCATCCACCTGACAGGTGTGGAATATAAAGAAGCTGATTATACAGCATGGTCATTACACAGGTGCACCAACACAACACAATGGCACAGATGTCTCACATTTTGAGGGAGCATGCAATTCGCATGCTGACTGCAGGAATGTTCACCAGAGCTGTTCCCAGATAATGAAATATTAATTTCTCTGCCATAAACTGCCTCCAACGTCATTTTAGAGAATTTGGCATTATGTCCAACCGGCCTCACAATGGGTTTTGGCAATTTGAATGCACAGAGATAACGTCACGAGATCATGAAGACCATTTTTTTTTAGGTATTTGTGACCAACAGTCCCAGTCATGTGAAATCCATAAATTAGACCCTAATTTATTTATTTCATTTGACTGATTTCCTGATAAGAGCTGTAACTCAATAAAACCTTTGGAATTGTTGCATGTTGCGTTTATATTTTTGTTTAGCATATTTAGAAATATTGTTGTTGTTTTAAAATACAGATGGATTGTTTTCCATTTAATTAGTTAAGAAACCAAACTTACTAGAAAGATTCACCATCCATGGATTTAGGTTGAGAAAACCTACGTGCTTCGAATGCAATGCAATTTTGTCTGCTATTTCTGAAGCAGATGTTTTCGTGATGTTTATAAAACATTACATTTGGGAGCAGTATAACAGCATTCTCTTTATATTGGATCTTTATCCAGCTCCTGTGAAAAGTTTGGATGTGTGTCAAACCCTCCATAGTCTAAGTTGCATTGACTGTATAATATGCCCACGGGGAGGAATCATGGTCCCTGTAACTGTATTTAGACAGCCTATTTTAAACAACTTGTTGTTTCATTTATTAGAATGATATATGATGTACTTTTTAGGCCTTATCAATAGCCTAGTGAATGTAATCTTGCTTATTGACTATGTTTGACATGTTCATGTCCAGACTGTATTTGACCTGTATCAGTGTGAATGCTATAACCGATGTTTAACAATGTAGTTCCATTTGAAAGAAATGCAATGAGAACATTGTGGACTGCAAACATTTCAATATATGTAACGAATATGGGGCTGGCTATTTAACCCACTAGGCTATAGGGGGCTGGCTATTTAACCCACTAGGCTATAGGGGGCTGGCTATTTAACCCACTAGGCTATAGGGGGCTGGCTATTTAACCCACTAGGCTATAGGGGGCTGGCTATTTAACCCACTAGGCTATAGGGGGCTGGCTATTTAACCCACTAGGCTATAGGGGGCTGGCTATTTAACCCACTAGGCTATAGGGGGCTGGCTATTTAACCCACTAGGCTATAGGGGGCTGGCTATTTAACCCACTAGGCTATAGGGGGCTGGCTATTTAACCCACTAGGCTATAGGGGGCTGGCTATTTAACCCACTAGGCTATAGGGGGCTGGCTATTTAACCCACTAGGCTATAGGGGGCTGGCTATTTAACCCACTAGGCTATAGGGGGCTGGCTATTTAACCCACTAGGCTATAGGGGGCTGGCTATTTAACCCACTAGGCTATAGGGGGCTGGCTATTTAAACCACTAGGCTATAGCGGACTAACACTTGAATTGGAGTTGATGAAAACGCAATACATAAATAAACAACTTGAAGCAACCACATATTTAGCCATTGAGCATGTTCTGATTAGTCAGTGAGGCGTCAACCCTCGACACACACACACACCTTGTTTATTCATCAAAACCCAGCCCTTTCGCCCCACCGCCAGCTACTGCTCCCATAATTCCAGTTGTGAAAATAGCAAAAATATTTCTGACACACTCCCGCACCTATAGCGCTACAACCCTTTGAAATTACCCTCTAAGTGTTCCTGAAAGTTTCCTTCAGTCAAACCTATCCCCAATTATTCTATCTCCAACCACCTGTGGTTGTTAGGACTGAGGTAACGCAGCATGGCGTTACTGTAACAGAGCCAGGGAACTACATCTGTAAACTCCTCTGCTTTAATTTGTCATTAATATCCCACCAGCTCAGCAATGAAGTTGGTTTGTGTCCCAAATGGAACGCTATTCCCTATGTAGTGCACTACTTTTGACTAGAGCCATATGGGCCCTTGTCAAAAGTAGTGTGCACTACATATTGAATAGGGTGCCGTGTGGAGTTAGAGGACTTCTCCTTAGCTCAGCTCATTTAGGGTTATTCACCCTGCTCTTTGAAATTAGATGTAGTGAAGGGGAACCAGAACCACACTGCTACTGTAGCCAGGCTTCATGGAGATTTGACACCCTCTTTTGGTAAGGTCCTGTAGTGCACACTTATGAGACTCCTTCACCACACGATTCAAATGTGATGCATCAAAACAGGGATAAATTGAAAAATAGGGCTATTTTTCATCCTTCTTTTGACATCCCATTTCCTCCTGCCGATGTAAACACTACGTCTGAGGAGGAGTGATGCAGAAAGTAATGGAAGACAAATACGAAGTCCCAAATGGCGCTTTATTCCCTTTATAGTGCACTACATATGACCAGGGATCATAGGTCTCTGGTCAAAAGTAGTGCACTATATACGTAATACACTCTTAGAAAAGAGCGTTCCAAAAGGGTTCTTCGGCTGTCCCCATAGGGTAAACCTTTTTGGTTCCAGGTAGAAACCTTTTCGGTTCAATGTAGAACCGTCTGTGGAAAAGGTTCTACATGGAACCCAAAAGGGTTCTATCTGGAACCAAAAATTATTCTTCAAAGGGTTCTACTTGTAGGTTCTAGATAGCACCTTTTTTTCTAAGAGTGTAGGGTGCCATTTGGGATGCACAAAAACTAAAGAGTAGTGACAGTAAATCTCTTCTCCTCATGCAGAATGTGACTGGCAACCACAGGGTGAATGATATCATCGCCACAGAGGAGGGACCACAGACGCTGGTTGGTCGGTTCATGTACGGCCCACTGGACATGGTGACTCTGACTGGAGAGAAGGTGACGACAACACAAGACACTGCATCTCAGTGCAAGAGGCCTCACTGCAGTACCTGGTTCAAATCTAGGCTGCATCACATCCGGCCGTGATTGGGAGTCCCATAGGGCGGCGCACAATTGGCCCAGCGTCGCCTGGGTTTGGCCGGGGTAGGCCGTCATTGTAAATAAGAATTTGTTCTTAACTGACTTGCCTAGTTAAATAAAGGTTAAATAAAATTTTAAGAAATTTGCAAACTCTATTTGCCCTATTTACAACACTAGAGTTGTGACACTTTTAAAAGTGTCTGCATTTCAAAAAAGTGACATTTATACTTATGGTGGTCTGACAAAGGAATTTGCTTTGACAGACATCAACACTAAAGTTTATTGAAGGGAATTAAATTGCGGCCCTGAACCGTACGTATCATATCATCTTATCATGAATCTATCTTGTCCTCTCCCAGGTGGACATTCTCCTAATGACCCAGCCCCAGTCCGGCCGCTGGGTCCACTTTGACACAGAGGTGACCACCAGTAGTGGCAGAGTGGTCTACACCATCCCCAAGAGCAAGAAGCTGGCCACCGGGGTCTACCCTATCAAAATGATGGTCAAGTAAGCAAACAACTCCTTTTTATTTCTTATTGATATGCAACCACAGCATGTTTGTTATAGTATGTTAGAGGTTGTATCAGTAATGAATTGGATGCGGGTTGGGACGAGTTCCCATGAAAGTGGAGGAATACTGAATTGAATTACGGCCCATATCAGTGATGGAGGTAAAGTACTGTGAAGCTCTAACAGTGTACTCACAGGTTGTTGAATAACAAGGAGCCCCAGAGGTGCCTACAGTAGCAATCATCCTCCCCATCTCCCCCTCTCTTTACCTCCTACCCAGGGGAGATCAGACGAGTGCAGAGGCCTACCTGACGGTGTTGCCCAGGGGGATGGAGTGTGTGGTGTTCAGCATCGATGGCTCCTTCGCTGCTAGCGTCTCCATCATGGGCAGCGACCCTAAAGTCCGCCCCGGAGCAGTGGACGTCGTCAGGTAACTCATGCGTGCGAGTGTTTGTGTGTTTGTGTTTGTGCCTTCCAGCTTTTGTTTGATTAAGGAGCAGTTCAAGCAGAGAGAAATTATTAATGGAATGTAAATAATAACTCAATTTCAACGCCTACAAGTCATCTGTTCAGCTCAGAATATGATCCTTGTATTTTGTCACATTAAAGGGAGTTTGAAGGAAGTTGCTAACCAGTGTTAGCGCAAATGCTAACTAGAATTTTGTTACTTGAGAGCTTTATTCTAAAATGGATGAAAAACCAAAAAAATCATCAATCTACACACAAAGCGAAAACAGGTTTTTAGATTATTT
Source organism: Oncorhynchus mykiss (assembly GCF_057628025.1). Lineage (NCBI taxonomy): Eukaryota > Metazoa > Chordata > Actinopteri > Salmoniformes > Salmonidae > Oncorhynchus > Oncorhynchus mykiss. The sequence continues at coordinate 19,361,674 of NC_143045.1, forward strand.
AAAAAATGTATATAATCTAAAAAAAACAGAAATACCTTATTTACATATGTATTCAGAATCTGTGCTATTAGACTCGAAATTGAGCTCTGGTACATCCTGTTTCCATTGATCATCCTTGAGATGTTTCTTCAACTTAATTGGAGTCCTCCTGTGGAAAATGTAATTGATTCGACATGATTTGAAAAGGCACACACCTGTCTATATAAGGTCCCACAGTTGACAGTGCATATCAGAACAAAAACCAAGCCATGAGGTCAAAGGAATTGTCCTTAGAGCTCCGAGACAGCCCTTTGGCAGGGTAGCAAAACAAAATCTGCAGTATTGAAGGTCCCCAAGAACAAAGTAGCCTCCATCATTCTTAAATGGAAGAAGTTTGGAACCACTAAGACTCTTTCCAGAGCTGACCTCCCAGCCAAACTGAGCAAACGGGGGAGAAAGGCCTTGGTCAAGCAGGTGACCAAGAACCCGGTGGTCATTCTGACAGCGCTCCAGAGTTCCTCTGTGGAGATGGGAGAACCTTCCAGAAGGACAACCATCTCTGCAGCACTCCACCAATCAGGCCTGTCATGACTGCCCTGATCAGGTCAGGTTACAGGAGACCACAACCCTACAGATTATCTCTCAACCCCAACAGAGAAGGAGAGATCTAGGGGTCTGAAGATGTGGGGGTTTTATGACCCCTCACGCCCCTGGTAAATCTCAGGCCACAGACAAATTCCTTTGTCCTGTTACTATGGAGAACCAGCCTCAGAACATTAAACATGAAATAAAGGGACTTTGGAACAAAGGTTTCCGTCAGCCACAATGGTGGTCATGATGATAGATGGAATATGAAAATGTATGTAATTTTTGTTTTGTTATTAAAGGTTAATAGATGACGTTATTACGAAAACATTGTAACATCAACAGTTTACCTAGTATATGTTTGATGTTTATACATTGTACGTTGTATTGAAAATATCCAAATCAAAGAGAATGTTTTGGTAAAGATGAAATGTGAAGTTAGTTGTCTAAAATTGGATTTGAGTACAATCTAGACCTTGCCTCATAATTTGGTACGCCCAGAGAATTGCCCTAAAGGGGGTTATGCCCACTTCTGACACGAGGGTATAAAACCTGTGAGTAAAGAATTTACAGACAAGACTACATGACCCAAGCTGCAGCCAAGGTCTAAAAAGTCAACGAACCCAGAACGCAACACAAGTTTGAAGTTTGAAGACAAAGAAATATTTTTCTACCCAAGCTACGGATGAGTAGCTGTGTCTAAGCGGGTGAATTCAAGTCGAACCCCCTTAGCATCCAATCCCAGAGAATCGTGGTATCGAAACGGTTTCATTCCTATTCTGTGAGCTCTGAGCTACAGAGCTGTCTGTCCTCAGAAGACCCCTTCCAGAGCAAGGGTGAGGGAACAGCCAAAAGGACACTGACATCGTGAGGACGACCAGAAAGGTGCGCCGGAGAAGTGCGTCATCGAGCAGCCTGAACGGTCCACGCAGAGAATCCTCTGAGATCTTCCCCACGTAATTACATCATTATATTCTGACCCATAAGAGCGGCAGTTTGGGGCAAGGCTAGGGTTAGAATAGCATAGCTGACAAATTCACCCAAAGGTATATTTCTCTCGTGTACTTTCTTTTTCCTTTCTCTCTATGAAATCCCCATTTTGGGTAACACACGCCATAGTGTGTTGGCCCGTTATACTAAGTTCTAATCAATAGCCTACAATGTGTTTTGTCTATGTGTATATTTTATCATCATTTTAGCTTTCTCGTAAATAAATATTCAACTAAGATTGGTGTGGTACGAAGATTTACCCGGGTCCGTGCAGATTCACGGGCTATACGACGTTCAGAAGGGGATTGTAGAGGTAACTGGTTAATTAGCGGCTGTTGTAAAATCGATTTTCTGATATTCTTTGAGGTAATTTGGGAAATAGAAACTCAATATAAACTAGTTTTCCCATGGTGCCCAAGGTTAATGAGTTAATAATTGCTTGATTCAGTTAATCAAGCAATTATAAACTTTTAATCATTCGATGAACAACAGACGTCATATTAACTAATACAACGTCACGACAGGCCTTTATGGTAGAGTGGCCAGAGGGAAGCCTCTCCTCAGTAAAAGGCACATGACAGCCCGCTTGGAGTTTGTCAAAGGCACCTAAAGACTCTCAGTGTAACCTCTGTTGTCGGGAGAAGGAGAAGACCAAGGTGCAGCGTGGTAAGTATTCATAATACCTTTTAATCAATACGAATACTTGAACAAAAAAATGACAAAACGACAAACGAACAGTTCTGCAAAGTGCAATACACAAAACAGAAAACAACTACCTACAACCCATAGTGAGAAAACAGGCTGCCTAAGTATGGTTCTCAATCCGAGACAACGATTGACAGCTGCCTCTGATTGGGAACCATACCCGGCCAAACACCTAGAAATAAAACACAGAGAACAAAACATAGAATGCCCACCCCAACTCACGCCCTGACCAAACTAAAATAGATACATCAAAAAGGAACTACGGTCAGGACGTGACACTCAGACCATGAGAAACAAGATTCTCTGGTCTGATGAAACCAAGATTGAACTCTTTGACCTGAATGTCAAGCATCACTTCAGGAGGAAACCTGGCACCATCCCTACGGTGAAGCATGGTGGTGGCAGCATCATGCCGTGGGGATGTTATAGCAGCAGGGACTGGGAGACTAGTCAGGATTGAGGCAAAGATGAACAGAGCAAAGTACACAGAGATCCTTGATGAAAATCTGCTCCAGAGCGCTCAGGATCTCAGACTGGGGAGAAGGTTCACCTTCCAACAGGAGAACGACCCTAGGCACACAGCAAAGACAACACATGAGTGGCTTCTGGACAAGTCTCTGAATGTCCTTGAGTGGCCCAGCCAGAGCCCAGACTTGAACCCGATCGAACATCTCTGGAGAGACCTGAAAATAGCTATGCAGTGACGCTCCCCATCCAACCTGACAGAGCTTGAGAGGATCTGCAAAGAAGAATGGGAGATACTCCCCAAATACAGGTGTGCCAAGCTTGTAACATCATACCAAAGAATACTTGAGGCTGTAATTGCTGCCAAAGGTGCTTCAACAAAGTACTTTGTTTTTTATCTACATTTGCAATTTCTTTTAAATAATTCGATTTGTCATTATGGGGTACTGTGTGTTGCTTGATAACGGAAAAAAATATTGAATCAATTTTAGAATAAGGCTGTAAAAAGTAAAGGGGTCTGAATACTTTCCGAATGCACTGTACCTTTAACTTCCTTCATACTGGACATAAGAAATAATAAGAAAAAAAAGAAAATAAACCATAAATCTCAGAGGAATATTATTGATGTCAGTCGTTATGTCTTTATGTTCAGTAAAACGACAATTCTCAGAGGAATTGATCTATTATCTTTGTGTCCAGACACTGGCAGGACCTGGGCTATCTTATCATCTACATCACAGGGAGGCCAGACATGCAGAAGCAGCGCGTGGTGTCATGGCTGTCCCAACACAACTTCCCCCAGGGCATGATCTTCTTCTCTGAGGGCCTGGTCCACGACCCACTGAGACAGAAAACCATCTTCCTCAGGAACCTAGTTCAGGAGGTACATTACATACATGAAGCAGTGGATATATCTTTCTTGCTCTCATCTCAACTCCTTGTCTTTCTATATATCTTCCTCTTTTTCTTTCTCTCTTTCTTTTTCTCACCCCGTCTATATATCTCTCATTCTCTTTTTTCTCTCCCTTTCTTTCTCTCTCTTCCTCTATTTCTCACGCACACTTCCTTGGTTCTCACATTGACATTGACTGTGGGCCTCCATCCCTCTCTGTCTATCTCTCTCTCTGTTCTATCTCTCTTTGCCAGTGTCACATTAAGATCAACTCAGCCTATGGCTCCATGAAGGACATCTCTGTGTACAACATGCTGGGTCTGAGTCCTTCACAGATTTATATTGTGGGCAGGCCTTCCAAGAAGTACCAGAATCAATGCCAGGTAGACATCAGGGGACTGTACACTCCTCTTCTACTTTTCTTTAACGATCAAGCTAATGGCATTGACTCACTAATAGCTATCGATTGTGTTTTGATGTATCTATTCCAGTCTGTCTGTGGCTTTTGTTCTTTCCTGTCACTCTCCATCTCTCTCTACCTGTTTAGTGTTCCATTCTTTATCTAACATGGCCAATCTCACTAACTCTCGTTCTCTCTCTCTCTATCTCTCTCTTTCCCATAGTTCCTAAGTGATGGCTATGCAGTGCACCTCTCCTCACTGCAGTTTGGCCACCGGACCAGACCCAAGAAGACCTCCTCGGTCCGCATGGTCCTGAGGAAAGGCTCCTTCGGCCTCTCTGCCAAACCTGACTTCCTGTGTAAACGCACCCACCTGAGGAGAACCATGTCTGTCCAGCACCCTGACCCTCCCTGCACCCCCAACCCTAAGCCTGAGCGGGCCCAGAGCCAACCAGAGTCTGATCAGGATCCCGGGGGAGGAGGAGGGGGCGGCGGCCATGGTGTCTGGGGGCGGGCCTCCATACACCGTGGAGACGCCACACCCTGACAGACAGAGAGAGATGGAGGGAAGATGGACAAGGTGGAGGACAAGGGTCTCATTGTCCATGGCCAAGGTGAGAACTCACACTTAAAGGGTTTAAATTGCCATATATTATACTCCTACAACTATATGATCATACTGTCTCTCTATAATAGCAAAAAACTAAAAAATATCCCCCCAGAACGTGTTTTTGAGTTGTTGTACTTGAGGCTGTGAAAATATATTGTCTCTCTTCCATTGTGTAATGGAAGAGTCATTAACTTTACTGCAGCATAGTAGCAATTATGTCATGTGAATAAATTATTAATTCTGAATAATTTAGACATTCACCTTTGGTTCTTCAGCATTGTGTCCTAAGCCTTTGAGAACACAAGGCTTTGTAACGCTTTCACTCCAACACAGATTGATTTGCTTTGCTCATATTGTACTCTGGTGCAGTCAATAAATGTTCACCTTGATTTTGTTATGTTTTGTGGCGCGAGGGTCATCACAGCTGAAGTAGGTGCTGCAGGCATTATGATTTATACAGCTAAACAGAATAATAACAGCTTTACTGTCTGAGAGGAGGAGAGAGGGGCAGAGAGGAAGAGAAGAGAGATGGAGAGGGAGACTGAGAAATTGGAACATGGAGAGAGAGGCTGCAGTCAGAAAGATGGAGAGAGATGAAAGAGAGAGAGGGATGGAGAAAGAAAGCGAAAAGGAAGAAATCGAATGGGGAGACCAGACAGAGAGAGCAGAGATCAGTCTGTATTCTCTCTCATAAATATTCATGAAGGAACCTGCGGTAGCTGTGCTATTATTAGGAACAGCTCCTTTATTTTCAACGCCCAATGCCTCCTATTTTCCCATTTTACAGAGCCGCATAGAGGGCCTGATGAGCTACAACTGGAGTGTCCAATCAAGCACGAATAGTGTTTCTGCAATTACGGAGATTGGAGTGTGGGTGCTGTCACTTCAGTGGGCCTGTAGGAACTAATCTAGTTGGCTTTTGTTGGTAATGATAATACACAGGTGTATAGGATAATTCACTGTTCACTTATACAGCTGAAGTCGGAAGTTTTAATACTTAGGTTGGAGTCATTAAAGATCATTTTTCAACCACCATTTCTTGTTAACAAACTATAGTTTTGGCAAGTCAGTTAGGACATCTACTTTGTGCATGACACAAGTAATTTTACCAACAATTGTTTACAAACAGATTATTTCACTTATAATTCACTGTATCACAATTCCACTGGGTCAGAAGTTTACATACACTAAGTTGACTGTGCCTTTAAACAGCTTGGAAAATTCCAGAAAAGTATGTCATGGCTTTAGAAGCTTCTCATAGGCTAATCGACATAATTTGAGTCAATTGGAGGTGTACCTGTGGATGTATTTCAAGGCCTACCTTCAAACTCAGTGCCTCTTCGCTTGACATCATGGGAAAATCAAAAGAAATCAGCCAAGACCACAGAAAAAAAATTGTAGTCCTCCACAAGTCTGGTTCATCCTTGGGAGCAATTTCCAAATGCTTGAAGGAACCTCATTCATATGTACAAACGACAGTAAACACTATGGGACCACGCAGCCGTCATACCGCTCAGGAAGGAGACGCCTTCTGTCTCCTATAGATGAACGTACTTTGGTGCAAAAAGTGCAAATCAATCCCAGAACAACAGCAAAGGACCTTGTGAAGATGCTGGAGGAAACAGGTACAAAAGTATCTGTATCCACAGTAAAATGAGTCCTATATCGACATAACCTGAAAGGCTGCTCAGCAAGAAGCCACTGCTCCAAAACCGCCATAAAAAAAAGACAGACTACGGTTTGCAACTGCACATGGGGACAAAGATCGTTGAAGAAATGTCCTCTGGTCTGATGAAACAAAAATATAACTGTTTGGCCATAATGACCATTGTCATGTTTGGAAGACAAAAGGGGGATGCTTGCAAGCCGAAGAACACCATCCCAATCGTGAAGGACGGGGGTGGCAGCATCATGTTGCTTTGCTGCAGGAGGGACTGGTGCATTTCACAAAATGGATGGCATCATGAGGGAGGAAAATTATGTGGATATATTGAAGCAACATCTCAAGACATCAGTCAGGAAGTTAAAAGCTTGGTCGCAAATCGGTCTTCCAAATGGACAATGATCCCAAGCATACTTCCAAAGTTGTGGCAAAATGGCTTAAGGACAACAAAGTCAAGTTAGTGGAGTGGCCATCACAACGCCCTGACCTCAATCCCATAGAAAAGTTGTGGGCAGAACTGAAAAAGCGTGTGGAGGCAAGGAGGCCTCTACAAACCTGACTCAGTTACACCAGCTCTGTTAGGAGGAAAGGGCCAAAATTCACCCAAATTATTATGGGAAACTTGTGGAAAGCTACCTGAAACGTTTGACCCAAGTTAAACAATTTAAAGGCAATGCTACCAAATACTAATTGAGTGTACGTAAACTTATGACCCACTGGGGATGTGATGAAAGAAAAAAAAGCTGAAATAAATCATGTACAATGATTCTGACATTTCACATTCTTAAAATAAAGTGGTGATCCTAACTGACCTAAGACAGGGAATTTTTACTAGGATTTAATGTCAGGAATAGTGAAAAACTGAGTTGAAATGTATTTGGCTAAGGTGTATGTAAACTTCCGACTTCAACTGTATATGGCTTTGGGCTTTGATTGGAATAGGAACCACTAACCTAAACAAATCTTTCTTTCTTTTCAGTGTTGTCACCTATATTGGATCTTCTGCTGGTATCCGTTGTGTTAACCTACTGCTTGGCTGCTTGGCCCTCTACACATCTTCAACAGCTTCTCCATTCCCAGGACTCATGTCTAATATTCCTCAAGCTTTCACCTAATGCTTGAAACAGCCATGCATTCATCCTAATGCTGCCTCTCAAGCTCAAATTATGTCCAAGTTTTTTCAGTGGCAGTGCTATTGAAACAGTATGTTGTTTTTTGTCAAGCAAAGAGAGAGACACTTTGGTCATTTGTATCATGGTGCAAAAACACTTGCTACAGAACAGGAGATCAACACACAGACGCCACCACAGTCAAATGCTAGAAGACTCCCTCTCGTCCCCCACTGGGAATAGCAACAGAGGAGATCCTGTTGAAACCTATGGAGCAATGTTCTAGCCCAAGCAATATACCATCAGAAGATGTTCCAGACAGTGTGTTCATTGACCTGTTGTGTTGACAGGTGGCAGAGCTACACTGACAGACTCCTGCAATTATCCTTTATACACATAGGACAGACATCTTGTCCCTCTCTATGGTCTGTGTCCCCAGGAGTGCTGTGGGCCTCTGGCTGCTTCACACTGTGGACATTAACCTTATGTTCCTCAGCCCGGCTGACCTGACCTAACCCCACTCCAGCCTCAGCCCTATAGCCATCCATCCATCCATCTCTCCCTCTCTCATTCAGTTAGTCAGTGAGGCAGAACACAGCTTCAGACAGCAGCATGGTAGGGGGTCCATGGCCACTGAACCGACGACAGAGTGGACAGCCGAAAGCTGCTCTGTCTTGCACTATCCAAGTACTACAGTATACCGCGGTGCTTGGTGTTCTGTAGGTCTGAATCCTAAAGGATGTGTTGTATCTCAGCACACTCGCTGCAGGCTGTGACAATGCCTGTGGAATGCTGTTACTCCTGGTGGCTCAGATACAATAGCGGGATTTGCTTGCTGTTGTTGTGATCTTATATCTGACTGCAGATGTGGAACTACATGTTTTACTCCTCTGTCAGGATCCTGGGCATGTATGGATGGACTGAGTATGATGTGCTTTGTAAAGCTGTTTGAGGGAATGGTTGTACTGAATTGACCCAAAATTCTTTACAAGGTTGTGATGAGATAGACTCAGACATCAGAGTAGTCATGACGACCTCACATGAGGAATGATGAAACAACTGATTGAATATTGTTATTGTCAGAAGTCTAAAAGGTGGAACTGACACTGAGAAGTGAATATGTTCTATGAACGGTATATCTTTCAATAGATCCTAACATTCCTGTGGGGTGAAATAACATCATTCAGAATGTTCTAGCTACCATCCATTTTAGGAAAGCTTACAGCTTGAACTGTAAGAGTCGTCGTTGGACTAATGAAGGGGTGTGTCTATTGATATGAGATACCATGTCATCATATCTACTCTACTATGGTGGGTTAGTAAAAGATCTGACCACTCTGTGCAACTCACATATTTTTCTATAATGAAAACTGTGTACAGAAATATTTTAAAAGTGTGTTTTTTTAACATGGTTGTTTAACGTGACTGATAGTTACTTTTGCCTTAAATTGTATTTTGTTGTTGTGTAGAATTATGAAAATTACATTATTATCCTAATTGCTTGACCAAAGTAGGAGTTTGACATTCATGAGAAAGTGTGTTGTATCGACTTGATATTTTGTCTTGTATACATTTGAAGTATATTCTGAAAGGGAGTCATGCGTCATGCATGCACTGTGAGTGTGTGTTATTGTGTGTGTGTACGTTTCTGTATATTCAAGTATTAAGTATTTATGGTGTAAATACCTGTAGCTCCAATATGCTCCTGAGCACGACAAGTAAAGACCATGCAGGAGTAGTATTGTGTTCTTCAAGGCAGGAGTAGTACTGTGTTCTTCAAGGCAGGAGTAGTATTGTGTTCTTCAAGGCAGGAGTAGTATTGTGTTCTTCAAGGCAGGAGTAGTATTGTGTTCTTCAAGGCAGGAGTAGTACTGTGTTCTTCAAGGCAGGAGTAGTACTGTGTTCTTCAAGGCAGGAGTAGTACTGTGTTCTTCAAGGCAGGAGTAGTAGTGTGTTCTTCAAGGCAGGAGTAGTATTGTGTTCTTCAAGGCAGGAGTAGTATTGTGTTCTTCAAGGCAGGAGTAGTATTGTGTTCTTCAAGGCAGGAGTAGTATTGTGTTCTTCAAGGCAGGAGTAGTATTGTGTTCTTCAAGGCAGGAGTAGTAGTGTGTTCTTCAAGGCAGGAGTAGTATTGTGTTCTTCAAGGCAGGAGTAGTATTGTGTTCTTCAAGGCAGGAGTAGTATTGTGTTCTTCAAGGCAGGAGTAGTACTGTGTTCTTCAAGGCAGGAGTAGTACTGTGTTCTTCAAGGCAGGAGTAGTACTGTGTTCTTCAAGGCAGGAGTAGTACTGTGTTCTTCAAGGCAGGAGTAGTAGTGTGTTCTTCAAGGCAGGAGTAGTATTGTGTTCTTCAAGGCAGGAGTAGTATTGTGTTCTTCAAGGCAGGAGTAGTACTGTGTTCTTCAAGGCAGGAGTAGTAGTGTGTTCTTCAAGGCAGGAGTAGTATTGTGTTCTTCAAGGCAGGAGTAGTAGTGTGTTCTTCAAGGCAGGAGTAGTATTGTGTTCTTCAAGGCAGGAGTAGTATTGTGTTCTTCAAGGCAGGAGTAGTACTGTGTTCTTCAAGGCAGGAGTAGTATTGTGTTCTTCAAGGCAGGAGTAGTAGTGTGTTCTTCAAGGCAGGAGTAGTATTGTGTTCTTCAAGGCAGGAGTAGTACTGTGTTCTTCAAGGCAGGAGTAGTATTGTGTTCTTCAAGGCAGGAGTAGTAGTGTGTTCTTCAAGGCAGGAGTAGTACTGTGTTCTTCAAGGCAGGAGTAGTATTGTGTTCTTCAAGGCAGGAGTAGTATTGTGTTCTTCAAGGCAGGAGTAGTACTGTGTTCTTCAAGGCAGGAGTAGTACTGTGTTCTTCAAGGCAGGAGTAGTACTGTGTTCTTCAAGGCAGGAGTAGTAGTGTGTTCTTCAAGGCAGGAGTAGTATTGTGTTCTTCAAGGCAGGAGTAGTATTGTGTTCTTCAAGGCAGGAGTAGTACTGTGTTCTTCAAGGCAGGAGTAGTAGTGTGTTCTTCAAGGCAGGAGTAGTATTGTGTTCTTCAAGGCAGGAGTAGTATTGTGTTCTTCAAGGCAGGAGTAGTACTGTGTTCTTCAAGGCAGGAGTAGTATTGTGTTCTTCAAGGCAGGAGTAGTATTGTGTTCTTCAAGGCAGGAGTAGTATTGTGTTCTTCAAGGCAGGAGTAGTATTGTGTTCTTCAAGGCAGGAGTAGTATTGTGTTCTTCAAGGCAGGAGTAGTATTGTGTTCTTCAAGGCAGGAGTAGTATTGTGTTCTTCAAGGCAGGAGTAGTATTGTGTTCTTCAAGGCAGGAGTAGTACTGTGTTCTTCAAGGCAGGAGTAGTATTGTGTTCTTCAAGGCAGGAGTAGTACTGTGTTCTTCAAGGCAGGAGTAGTAGTGTGTTCTTCAAGGCAGGAGTAGTATTGTGTTCTTCAAGGCAGGAGTAGTACTGTGTTCTTCAAGGCAGGAGTAGTACTGTGTTCTTCAAGGCAGGAGTAGTACTGTGTTCTCATATGGGTCAGATTCAACGAGTGTCTCACCAAGAATTGCACTGGCAAGGTTTTTATAACTGTTGAGAAAGAGCAAGAGCTTTTAGAGTTGTCTCAGCGTTAAGCTTCAAACCCCATTGACTGGAGAAGAATCCTCCCCCTTGGCAGGAAACCAGAAGCATAGAGTTAGTTATTTGCTTTCCTCTTTTATTGAACCACATAGAGTAACACACCTTCGGGCCAGTACCTAAGCTTACTAAACTAATGACAGAACAGTAGCTACAGTGCCTTGCGAAAGTATTCGGCCCCCTTGAACTTTGCGACCTTTTGCCACATTTCAGGCTTCAAACATAAAGATATAAAACTGTATTTTTTTGTGAAGAATCAACAACAAGTGGGACACAATCATGAAGTGGAACGACATTTATTGGATATTTCAAACTTTTTTAACAAATCAAAAACTGAAAAATTGGGCGTGCAAAATTATTCAGCCCCCTTAAGTTAATACTTTGTAGCGCCACCTTTTGCTGCGATTACAGCTGTAAGTCGCTTGGGGTATGTCTCTATCAGTTTTGCACATCGAGAGACTGACATTTTTTCCCATTCCTCCTTGCAAAACAGCTCAAGCTCAGTGAGTTTGGATGGAGAGCATTTGTGAACAGCAGTTTTCAGTTCTTTCCACAGATTCTCGATTGGATTCAGGTCTGGACTTTGACTTGGCCATTCTAACACCTGGATATGTTTATTTTTGAACCATTCCATTGTAGATTTTGCTTTATGTTTTGGATCATTGTCTTGTTGGAAGACAAATCTCCGTCCCAGTCTCAGGTCTTTTGCAGACTCCATCAGGAGTCCTGTATTTGGCTCCATCCATCTTCCCATCAATTTGAACCATCTTCCCTGTCCCTGCTGAAGAAAAGCAGGCCCAAACCATGATGCTGCCACCACCATGTTTGACAGTGGGGATGGTGTGTTCTTTTACGCCAAACATAACGTTTTGCATTGTTGCCAAAAAGTTCAATTTTGGTTTCATCTGACCAGAGCACCTTCTTCCACATGTTTGGTGTGTCTCCCAGGTGGCTTGTGGCAAACTTTAAACGACACTTTTTATGGATATCTTTAAGAAATGGCTTTCTTCTTGCCACTCTTCCATAAAGGCCAGATTTGTGCAATATACGACTGATTGTTGTCCTATGGACAGAGTCTCCCACCTCAGCTGTAGATCTCTGCAGTTCATCCAGAGTGATCATGGGCCTCTTGGCTGCATCTCTGATCAGTCTTCTCCTTGTATGAGCTGAAAGTTTAGAGGGACGGCCAGGTCTTGGTAGATTTGCAGTGGTCTGATACACCTTCCATTTCAATATTATCGCTTGCACAGTGCTCCTTGGGATGTTTAAAGCTTGGGAAATCTTTTTGTATCCAAATCCGGCTTTAAACTTCTTCACAACAGTATCTCGGACCTGCCTGGTGTGTTCCTTGTTCTTCATGATGCTCTCTGCGCTTTTAACGGACCTCTGAGACTATCACAGTGCAGGTGCATTTATACGGAGACTTGATTACACACAGGTGGATTGTATTTATCATCATTAGTCATTTAGGTCAACATTGGATCATTCAGAGATCCTCACTGAACTTCTGGAGAGAGTTTGCTGCACTGAAAGTAAAGGGGCTGAATAATTTTGCACGCCCAATTTTTCAGTTTTTGATTTGTTAAAAAAGTTTGAAATATCCAATAAATGTCATTCCACTTCATGATTGTGTCCTACTTGTTGTTGATTCTTCACAAAAAAAATACAGTTTTATATCTTTATGTTTGAAGACTGAAATGTGGCAAAAGGTCGCAAAGTTCAAAGGGGCCGAATACTTTCGCAAGGCACTGTATATTTAAAACATGTGAATGTAAATAGGTTTCTGTATCCCCATCCCTATAATAATGTCAATAACATACCAGCAACGATGTCCTGGTCTGGGTGAATACTGTTTGATAGGATGATATACACTTTGACTTGTGATTTGTATCTTGATCATGACAATGTCATCTGACGTGACGATGTCTTAACTTTACCCATCAATATAATGTGTTGTACACTGTATGGTACTCACTGTATTTTCAACGACACTACCATTGGGTGTTGTACAGTACACTATTTACAGTAATTCTGATTTCAGCTGGCCTGTTTCCTATAAAATGTGGTGGGAAGGGCAAAACAATTGGCATTCAATATTTTACATAATTTATGTGAATGAAGTGATATGTCTTTATTTATTGTCATGCTGTTCTATCTGGAGGAAAACTGTATGGTCAGAGTTACACTGCTGCAGAAATCAAATTGAACATTTTGTACAGTTTTAATGTAGTGGAAACATTTGTTTATATGATATAGTTTCCTGTAATTGTGTTATTGGACTTCAACCATCTCTCACTATCCTGTCAGTAATAAAAAATGAGCACAGACAAACACTCAATTTGGTTCAATGCTCCTTGATTAACTGTCTCCTCCAGCTCTAAGAATCAGTCCCGAGAACTTCCTCCCATCATTCTAATGACTCCATCAAGCCCATAATCACACAGCTTTGTGCAGACCTCTACTTAATATTTATGCTAATCCACAGCTATTTGGAAAGCTTTACCAGATAGCCCACATTGTCAAACTTAACCCTGAAATTGAACCCCTCGCAGCCTTATTTTGACTTCCTGTGTCCTTATCCTTGTTGTTATGAATCTCATTTGTCTTTGGTATATTAATGGATATATTAATGGGGAGAAAAGTTAGTTCACAGGAAGTCTGTAGAAAGTATTGCCTACTTTTTGACATCATTTGTTATACTGCCAAGCCTCTCTGGCCTGATCAATATCTGGAATGAAGGCTTTCCCTATAAGACTCATGTAGTCATTGTCACTGGTAATTTCAAAGTCAAACAAACATGTACTTCTCCATCAAATACACTCTGAGGCAAAACAAAAGCTTTCTAGACTTGATAGTATAGGGATTATGATCACTGCAACTCTATTTATCCTCATTCACAGTTACCAGGCTTACAGTATGTAGTAACTATTGTTCTTCTGAACAGTTTATTAGAGTTCCACCATTACCTCTCTTCTTCCACATAAAGAATTCCCTTAATTGTAAAGGCTTTTTGAAGCCTGGCAGAGTTGTTCCTTTGGGCTATGATAGGAGTCGTGACTTCCATCTCATTCAGTTTGATTAATTGCACTTGATTTCTTTGGCTGCAAAGCTATTCCCTTAAATGGTCGACAACACAGCAGAGGGCCATCATGCCATGCAATCACTTTGAAATATGGCTCACACAGCGGGAGAGAGGGGACTGGAAAGGCAACAACATACTCGACACACAAACTCGTCTCAGCACATACAGTACCAGTGGAACCACATACTCATTCCAGGGTTTTTCTTTATTTTTTATTATTTTCTACATTGTAGAATAATAGTGAAGATATCAAAACTATGAAATAACACATTTGGAATCATGTAGTAACCAAGAAAGTGTTAAACCAATCAAAATATATTTTATATTTGAGATTCTTTAAACTAGCCTCCACCCAAAAACAGAAATACCTTATTTACATTGGTATTCAGACTCAAAATTAAGCTCAGGTGCAACACGTTCCATTGATCATCCTTGAGATGTTTCTACAGCTTGATTGGTGTCCACCTGTGGTAAATTCAATTGATTGGACATGATTTGGAAAGGCACACACCTGTCTATATAAGGTCCCACAGTTGACAGTGCAGGTCAGAGCAAAAACCAAGCCATGAGGTCGAAGGATGGTCGATGGTCACTCTGACAAAGCTCTAGAGTTCCTCTGTGGAGATGGGAGAACCTTCCAGAAGGACAACCATCTCTGCAGAACTCCACCAATCAGGTCTTTATGGTAGAGTGGCCAGACGGAAGCCACTGCTCAGTAAAAGGCACATGATAGTGCACTTGGAGTTTGCCAAAAGGAACTTAAAAGTCTCTCAAACCATGAGAAACAAGATGCTCTGGTCTGATGAAACCAAGATTAAACTCTTCTGATCGAACATCTCTGGAGAGGCCTGAAAATAACTGTGTAGCGAAGCTCCCCATCCAACCTGACAGAGCTTGAGAGGATCTGCAGAGAAGAATTGGAGATACTCCCCAAATACAGGTGTGCTAAGCTTGTAGCGTCATACCCAATTACACTCGAGGCTGTAATCGCTGCTAAAGGTGCTTCAACAAAGTACTGAGTAGTAAAGGGTCTGAATATATATGTAAATGTAATATTTTAGTAGTTTTTTTATTATAAATGTGTTTTAATTCATTCAAACCTGTTGTTGCTTTGTCATTATGGGGAATTGTGTGTAGATTGATGAGGAAAAAAACTATTGAATACCTTTCAGAATAATGCTGTAATCTAACAAAATTTGGAAGACGTCAAGGCATCTGAATACCTTCTGAAGGCACTGTAACATGGTAGGTAATCCATGTACTTGATAGAAAGTGGTCTCAAGACCACTATGGAGTCCCACTGAAAGTGGTTGTTATGATTTGTAGAATGTGGCCTGAAATAGCCCCTAGCAGCGCAGCACTTCAGTGCTCATAAAGACTGAGGAAAGATGCGTCTGCACGTCTTGGTTGTGAAACAGAAGTATAAAGCCGCCAAACAGGGGAGTAGAGAACTCAGAAGGCGTGCAGCAACAGATCATGTTTTGTTCAAACATAATTGACTAGTACATCAAAATTCTTATTCACAGGACACATACTGTACTACTTGCACACTTGCACAGCAGTAACGTTCCAGCTCATACTTTTCCAGAATTATCTAGCTCCAAAATAACTCTCTACTAAACTTCTCCATGGCAGGTAGTTACAGAGCTTGGAACCACGTGCCAGTGCTGAATCACAGGGATTGTTATTCCTGGACAGAAATCAAAAGCTTAATTTGTCCTGTGATCTTGCCGGTGACTTCTGGATGCCACAGCAGGGAGGAAATGCTTTAAACTCTGCCTAGATAAACAGCCCAGTGCATGCATATATATATATATATATATATATAGAGAGAGAGAGAGAGAGAGAGAGAGAGAGAGACCTTCACTATGGTGAATCACTAAAACAATACAAGAATACACTACGGAAAAAGAAGGAACAGCACGTCAGAAATCAGCTCAATGTAATTGAAGAATCCATAGACTCTAACCACTTCTGGTAAAATTGGAAAACACTAAACAAACAACAACACAACGTATTATCTATCCAAAATGGAAATGTATGGGTAAAACCACTTCTCCAATCTTTTTGGCTCTATAACCTGTTGATGCCAGGCAGATTTACGCCCCCTTTGGAGAAATTGGGTACCCCTAGTAAACTGAAAAAAAAAAATATTAAAAATTGCTAATATATGCATATAATAATTATTATTGGATAGAAAACACTCTAAAGCATCTTACCTTGAATGGGCTACAGGTGTCACGATGTTTGTAATACTGATGGTCGGACCAAGGCGCAGCGTACTTCGAGTTCCACATATTTTAATGAAAGTGAAACTTAAGCTAATACAAAACAAAATAAAGAATAAACGAATCGTGATGACAATGTAGTGCGAACAGGCAACTAAACATAAACAATATCCCATAACCCACAGGTGAAAAATGCAACTTAAGTATGATCCCCAATTAGAGACAACGATTACCAGCTGCCTCTAATTGGGAATCATACACAAACACAACATAGAAAAATAAACCTAGAACCCCACATAGTAATTATAACGCCACAGGTAACTTTCACAAAGCTGTGAACGATCTGAGACAAGGCAAGAACGGCATTCTATGCCATCAAAAGGAACATAAAATTCAACATACCAATTAGGATCTGGCTAAAAATACTTGAATCAGTCATAGAGCCCATTGCCCTTTATGGTTGTGAGGTCTGGGGTCCACTCACCAACCAAGATTTCACAAAATGGGACAAACACCAAATTGAGACTCTGCACGCAGAATTCTGCAAAAATAACCTCTGTGTACAACGTAGTAGAACACCAAATAATGCAATAATAATTAGGCCGATACCCACTAATTATCAAAATCCAGAAAAGAGCTGTTAAATTATACAACCACCTAAAAGGAAGCGATTCCCAAACCTTCCATAACAAAGCCATCACCTACAGAGAGATGAACCTGGAGAAGAGTCCCCTAAGCAAGCTGGTCCTGGGGCTCTGTTCACAAACACAAACACACCCCACAGAGCCCCAGGACAGCAGCACAATTAGACCAAAGCAAATCATGAGAAAAAAAAAAAAAAAATGCTATTTGGCCCTAAACAGAGAGTACACAGTGGCAGAATACCTGACCACTGTGACTGACCCAAACTTAAGGAAAGCTTTGACTACATACAGACTCAGTGAGCATAGCCTTGCGATTGAGAAAGGCAGCCGTAGGCAGACATGGCTCTCATGCACACTGCCCACAAAACGAGGTGGAAAGTGAGCTGCACTTCCTAACCTCCTGCCCAATGTATGACCATATTAGAGACATATTTCCCTCAGATTACACAGATCCACAAAGAATTCGAAAACAAACACAATTTTGATTAACTCCCATATCTACTGGGTGAAATACCACAGTGTGGCATCACAGCAGCAAGATTTGTGCCCTGTTACCAGAAGAAAAGGGCAACCAGTGAAGAACAAACACCATTGTAAATACAACCCATATTTATGCTAATTTATTTTCCCTTGTGTACTTTAACCATTTGTACATTGTTACAACACTGTATATATACATAATATGACATTTGTAATGTCTTTATTGTTTTGAAACTTCTGTATGTGTAATGTTTACTGTTCATTTTTATTGTTTATTTCACTTTTGTATATTATTTACCTCACCTGTTTTGGCAATGTTAACACGTTTCCCATGCCAATAAAGCCCCTTGAATTGAGACAGACAGACAGACAGACAGACAGGCAGGCAGGCAGGCAGGCAGGCAGGCAGGCAGGCAGGCAGGCAGGCAGGCAGACAGACAGACAGACAGACAGACAGACAGACAGACACTACTATTAGTTTCCAAAAATGTAGAAGGGAATTACTTTGGAAATAAATTATTTACATTACTTCATGTATTCATTATATAGTGGTTTCCATCAGAATACTTTAAAAATATTTTGAAAATATGATTAATTCTGTCTCTGTTTTCTATTTAAACTCAGAGGACAAAAAATAAAAAAAGGTCATGCACCCGAGCCACGAAAGGTCACGTACCTGAGCCTATTATTTATCAGACGATTCCCACACTGGCTACGTCTTTGGATTTGACTGCCAGCTTGCATGGCCTCATCTGATCTGATTTCATCAATATTTAACTGGCTTTAGTGGTTTTATTGGATCTCAAAAGAAGAGCTGCGGGACTAGCCCTTGTTTCTGCAATTTGCATGCTGGCCACCAATATGTAACTTTATGGAATCACATTCATGAGAATGCAGCTGAATCATTATCTTTGTCTGCCAGGATCCAGGCATGGTAAGACCTGGCAAGGTGACAAGCTTTCAATAAGCAAAGAATATAATAGAAAATAAGTTCCTTCAGTCACTTATTCATTTTATAATTCACCAGAAATCAAATAATTGTTAGACTTCAGTTCTTTATTACTTAGGTCAAATATATGATGTTTCTTATCGGCAGGATGTTAGACAAAAGAAAACAATTAGATTAGTTACAACATTTCCGTAACTGTGTAGGTACCGTTGAAGAACAAATATCTTACTTCCAGCACTGTGAAAGACATAAACTTTTTTTTTTTACCTGTTAAGTTGACTGAGAACCCATTCTCATTTACATCAACAACCTGGAGAATAGTTACAGGGGAGAGGAGGGGGGATGAATGAGCCAATTGGAAGCTGGGGATGACTAGGTGGCCAAATTGGCCAGGTGGCAATTTAGCCAGGACACCAGGGTTAACACCCTTACTTTTATGATAAGTGCCATGGGATGTTTAGTGATCACAGAGAGTCAAAACACCTGTTTAATGTCCCATCCAAATGGCAGCACCCTACACAGGGCAATGTCCCCAATCACTGCTCAGGGGCATTGGGAAAAATGTTTTAGACCAGAGAAAAGAGTGCCTCCTATTGGCCCTTCTACAGCACATCCAGCAGCATGTGGTGTCCCATCCAGGACCAACCCTGCTTTCCATCAGAAACAAACCAGCAGTGGGTTACAGGGCGGTATGCTGCAGGCTGAAAAGGTATGGTATTTGAATGCGTTCTGCACATGAAAACACTAGATTCACTTTTAACTTTGGGTCCGGCGCTTCCCATTGTGTCGTCCATTATTTCCAAGGCAATGTATAGAACGTTGGCGTTAATTCCTTACGTTCCATCAGTTGACACCTTACAATAAAACAAGCAGACATAGTCATTTCACAAGCTAGCTCTCTCAGAAAAGCACATGTTGTCCTGTCTGTTTGTTCTGATAGAAATGATGGTACTAATGTCATAGTATCCCAGACTTGTTTATGAATGTATTAACATGATCTTCTTTCGAACTGTAAAACTTATAGACTATAATTTCTTGAATCTACAACAACCAGACAGACTATAATTTCTTGAATTTACAACAACCAGACAGACTATAATTTCTTGAATCTACAACATCCAGACAGACTACAATTTCACAAGCTACATCTCTCAGAAAATGACCTATTGTTCAGGTGATAGAAATGACAATAATCTGAGTTTAACCCAGACTTGAACTGTATGTTTACCACAGTATAATAGCACCATTCAGTTCTCTCTGATCTCTCCATGACAGCTCTAACCTTCCACAATGAGCTGGAAGAACTTGGTGGTGTCTCCATACTCTGTGGTTGTTGCCATGCAGTTGAAGAGTCCTGGGTGGAGGTCCCTTAGGGCCTTGGTGATGGTGACCTTGGCCTCCCGACCAGCTCTAGGGCCTCCCGTCCAGCAGCTACGACACCGTCACAGGGGGTTTGGCGTAGATGGGACAGGACAGCACCATGTCACTGAACTCCTCCATTGTCACATTGTCTGTACCTGACAGATCTGTGAGGACAGCATGAGGAGAGGAATATTATATTATGATAAGGATCAATAGGGCTCTCCAACTTAATTGAGTGTGTGCTAAGGCATAAACAGATTTATCATGCTATGAATTCTATTGTAAATGTACACTACTGTTCAAAAGTTTGGGGTCACTTAGAAATGTCCTTGTTTTTTAAAGAAAAGCACATTTTTGTCTTTTAAAATAACATAACATTTATCAGAAATACAGTGTAGACATGGTTAATGTTGTAAATGGATTTTTAATGGAATATCTACATAGGCGTACAGAGGCCCATTATCAGCAACCATCACTCCTGTGTTCCATTGACACGTTGTGTTAGCTAATCCAAGTGTATCATTTTAAAAGGCTAATTGATCAATTTTGCAATTGTTAGCACAGTTGAAAACTGTTGTGTGATTAAAGAAGCAATACAACTGGCCTTCTTTAGACTAGTTGAGTATCTGGAGCATTAGCATGTGTGGGTTTAATTACAGGCTCAAAATCTTCTGAAACTCGTCAGTCTATTCTTGTTCTGAGAAATTAAGGTTATTCCATGGGAGAAATTGCCAAGAAACTGAAGATCTCGTAAAACGCTATGTACTACTCCCTTCACAGAACAACGCTAACTGTCTCTAACTAGAATAGAAAGAGGAGTGGGTGGCCCCGGTGCACAACTGAGCAAGAGGACAAGTACATTAGAGTGTCTAGCTTGAGAAACAGACAAGTCCTCAACTGGCAGCTTCATTAAATAGTACCCTCAAAACACAAGTCTCAACGTCAGCAGTGAAGAGGCGACTCCGGGCTGCTGGCCTTCTAGGCAGAGTTGCTCTTTCCAGTGTCTGTGTTCTTTTGCCCAGCTTAATCTGTTCTTATTATTGACCAGTCTGAGATATGGCTTTTCTTTGCAACTCTGCCTAGAAAGCCAGCATCCTGGAGTCACCTCTTCACTGTTGACGTTGAGACTGGTGTTTTAGAACAATGAGTGAGTACAATTGAGAAAGCACTCAAGCTAAATTCCCTCATATTCTGATCCATGCTTCCTGAGAATGAGGACTGAGAATGAGGATTCGGAGTATGATAGATGTCTGTCCATCAGTCCTCACAGTGGACAATCAGCATCACAGAGGCTTTGATGCTGGGGTCTCTCTTTTGCTGGCAGGTGAAGGTGACCTGGTGGTCGGCCTGGGACACGTCCTGTACACACAGACTGCTGACATTCACACTGTTCCCCTCGCCTAGGTTAACCTGAAGAAGTCACAAGCCCAAACGTATGCATATGGTTTAATAACACTTTGCTACCATGTGTTAAAGAAAATAAACAGAAAGATGAAGAAAAAAAACATTCCATGTGTTTGATTTCTTGTTCCAAGCACCCTTATTACTTGTTTACAGAAGAAGATTTAGAGTTGAGAATGTTCCCTTCCTTTACTGAGACTAACCTGCAACTCGTAGACCACACATAGCATGTTAAACCTGGAGCCTAGCACATGGTTCATAACAACTGGACCATTGTCATTTAGTTCCATTACTAGTGAGGATTAGGGTAGATTTATAGGACTATTGTTTAACCCATATTGTACGCTTTTTTCCACCTTCTAATATTTAATGGATTGAACTTGAATATGACAACTTTCAGGATGAATCAAACGACTGTTTTTGATTCATCAATATATATATAGATGTTTTTTTTTAATGATTTATACATACTTTCCCAACTCAGAAATGTACCTAAATAATCTACAGGATCAGAGAGTTTTTAAATCTACGTATTCTAGTTTGACGACAAATTTCATATTACATGTACACCATATTTGAATGGATGGCTTAAGATAAATGTACTGAAAACCCAAATGAATGAAAACTCCACGAGAAAATCTGTTGGCTAACAAGTGGCAGGATTTTCAGTGGTTGAATTAAATGTATTCAGCGTGTGCAAGGGAACCACGCCTGCAAAGCCCATTACCATAGCCATGGGAAAATCTGAATTAAACACATATATTAATAAAAATAATCATATTTGAAAATATTTTTTTTCTCACAAAAGTAGTGCACAGGGCCTTTACTAATCCTGTATTAGTGGACCGATGTAGCATGTGCAAAAAATAATAATTCTATGCCTGTTATTTATCTGTATAAGTTAAGTCTGAATACCAACTACATTTCCTAAGTCAGAATCGGTACATCCAAGACAAGAGAACAATATAATTTGTTATGGTGCCATTATAAAAACACCAGACATGATTACTGTACATGGGTGTTTTTAATATACTGTACTTACAGTAGCTTTTTATATCTGTTTGTAATTCATATCATCTGAATATGACATGCTGTGTGAAAGACAATATAATTTAGGGAAAATACTATAATTTGGTTGGGTGACTTGTGTTGGCTTTCCTCCAAAGCTTTTATTCTTCTGTTCTATTTTGTTTGTGTTTCCTGTTTAACTCTGTATACTGCATTCACACCTCAGACATGAAACATACCCATCTATAACAGGGCAAATTAATTTTACACCAAGCACTGGTACTCACTGTGCTGGAAAAACATTGTCTTAGAGCTGAAAGGGGATAGTTTCCTTGGTGGAGAGGTAGATATCAGCAGTGCATTTTGGAAGGAAGGAGGGTTGTTTTTTATTTACCTGCTGCTAGTTGACACAAACAGTCCAGGAAGAGAAGCGGGGGAAGGGCTCTTATCAGACGGTTTATTTTCATCCTGATGGCTGAGACCTAGAGGAGGAAGCCAGGGGACAATAGTATTTCATAGCTGACAGAAATAGCTTCCCTCTGCAGTGCCTGTGGTCAAGTGGTAACACTGCTAGCTCTTAGCACATCAGCTGTATAATGACCATGGAGACCTGAGGGTTTGATTCCCAAGCTGCATCCAATCTTCCCACTGTGTCTCCTCTTCACATATCTCTGCTCCTGTGTTTCTAAGCTGTCCAAACAAGAGAGAGAGAGAGAGGCGAGGAGAGCAGGGATATGAAGTGCCATCATCAGTCCAGGAGATTGTGAACAACACGATAACAGATGGGCATCAGAAGGGAAACAACAAGATGTCAAGTGACACAGCACATTATGTTTGATTTGGCATGATGGTCCAGAGACTGACACAGTACACTCTCCCCATAGGAGAATCCTTTGAAGAACCCCTTTTGGTTGCAGGTAGAACCATTTTGGCTTCCACGTAGAAGGGTTCTACATGGTACCCAAAATGGTTCTACCTGGAACCAAAAAGGGTTCTCCTATCGGGGACAGCTGAAGAACCCTTTTGGAACCTTTTGATAACTGTTGAGATTTTAGACAGCTTTCAGGTATTTACAGCCCTGTTGCCCCCTCCAGTGCTGAGATAGTGGGAGTGCAGTTAGATACTACATCTCCCTGTCACTGTCATCAGTTCTCTCTACCTGATAGGTGTCTTCATAGTTTGTGGGTGTGTCTACTGGTTTTGGTTTGTAATTCTCCTCCATAAAATAACTTCAGGCAACAGTCACGTTTCCGTAAAGTGTTTATGAGAATATAAGGATATATTCCATTCATAAGATATATTTTTCCCATTTGCATTACCGTCTGCTGTCGCAGTGTTACAGATGGCCAGGTAAATGAAGCAGGCTGGATCTTCTATTGCTTTATGCCAGTGTACTGACCGGGTGATCTAACATGTGATGCTACATCCTTCACAATGATAAACACACATCTAGTTGAATAGTTTGATTTTGACTTTGCAGTTGAGGTGGATTGCTTGGTCAGAAGCTAAGATTGTTGTCATAAAAATATTATCAACAATCACTGTATGCTCTTAATCACCTATCTCATTTCTTTTCGCGTTGAGGAAAGAGGATGACGATAAGGTTAATTGCATGTATGTAAATCATTATGTTTCTCTCTGTTGGCACTCCCCATCCATTCGATACAAACAAAGCATAAATACCCAACAAGTATTAGTCATTCAGTTAAAAGACCTGCAATAGAAATACTGGTATTTATTGGTCTCTTCCAGCTTGGTCCTTGTTGAATGCCAAGAGTGTGCAAAGTTGTCATCAAGGCAAAGGGTGGCTACTTTAAAGAATCTAAAATATAGTAACAACTTTTTTGGTTACTACATGATTCCATATGTGTTATTTCATAGTTTTTATGTCTTCACTATTATTCTACAATGTAGAACATAGTAAAAAATAAAGAAAAACCCTTGAATGAGTAGATGTGTCCAAACTTTTGACTGGTACTGTATTTTGGGTTGAATGTGTTGTTCTGTTTATCTGAGTCCTTCTATTATGCAATGACAAGGCACTTGAGATGCTTCACGCTTGTGTTTAATATGTAAGCCTTTTGGGATGTTGAAACTTTGCATTGGTGACCTGCTGACCAGAGCAGTGCTTACACAGCTGCAGAGGAGCTGTCTGTCTGACAGTGACAGGGGAGTTACAGCACAGTCCCAGCAGTAACACTATTGAGGACTGAGAGGGGACACACACAGACACAGAGGCAGGGATGGAAGAGTCTGGGCCTACACTGGCATCTGGGCCCACTTCTAATTCTAGTCCACCTATAATGGAGGAGTCTAGTGCCAAACTGTTCTGCTGCCGCTGGGTAAGGCACAGAATCCCCCTGGCACATAGAGAGGAGCTCTACCACATTCTCCGGATGACTGGACCCTTGGTAAGGACTGGCACTGCCCACCGAGCCTGTTGTGTGTTATTGTGTTTCCCAAATGGCACCATATACTCCCTATATAGAACACTACTTTTGACCAGGTAGTGCATTATAAAGGGAATATAGGGTGCTATTTGGGACACAACTATTGTGTGGCACTGTTTGGAGTGGATAGCTCTGTTGTCAGGGTTATAGGTAGATTACTCTGTGAGAGTGAAATACTAGGCTACAGGATGTACTGTGCAGTGCATACTAATGGCACTATGATTTATTCAAAGTACACTCCGAGGGCCACTAAAGCCCATCAGAACTAGTGTTTCAAGTATATTTCTCTTGATTGGCTTAGAAGTAATGTCTGTCCCACTGGGCAGAGACATCAGTTCAGCGTCTAGTTTTGATTTACATTTGGTTGAGTTGTCAACTATTGTGAATTCAACGTGAAATTAACAAAACATTTCACCATGTCATTGGATTTAGGTTCAAAGTGAGGTGAAATGTCTTTACGTTGATGACTTTTAGCAAATCCAATGAGTTTTCCACATTGATTCAACATCATCACATAGATTCTTGGGCTTTTGCCCAGTAGGGTGTTAGTTATTGTTTATGAGTGTTGTCTTCCCCTAGCTGCTATCTCGAATCCTAAACTACCTGCTTCCGTTTGTCATCACTATGTTCTGTGGTCGCCTGGGGAATGAGATGTTAGCTGGCTATGGCCTGGCCTGCGCGGTGAGTCAATCCTCTGGCTATGTTGTGTACTCTGCTGGGATCTATCAGCTTAGATAAGAAAATGTCCCTCAGTATGTGGTTGGAGAGGAAAGGAGGGAGAATGGAAAGAAATATTACAACATCACCTCAGGTCCCTACATATTCTGGTATTCCTTTGAAGAACCACAAGGAAGGGGATAATAATAATCAATAACCAATTATCATAACAAAAACATTAACATACTGTAAGAATGTAAATCTTTATGTAATCGTGTGCTGTAAATGTGTTTGATGGTCATCTTCTTTAGACTATTAATGTTACGACTGCAGCAACAGGAGGTGGACTTGCCTTAGCATGTGACACGTTGGTATCTCAGGTATGTACGTGTAAATGAAACATGCAGTAGTTGAAGTGTACGTTACTGTTGAAATGTATGCAACTGTCAGAGTCTGTGACCCTAACGATAATGTCTTATGTCATTCACGCTGTTGTGTGTGTGTGTGTGTGTGTGTGTGTGTGTGTGTGTGTGTGTGTGTGTGTGTCTGAGCAGACATTTGGTGGTAAGAACCTGCAGCGTGTGGGGGTGATTCTCCAGAGGAGTGTGTTGATCCTACTGCTCTTCTGTCTCCCCTGCTGGGCCATGCTCCTCAACACCCAGTCTATCCTGCTGGCTCTGGGCCAGGAGCCTGAAGTGGCCAGGTCAAGTCAATGCTATTTTTTATTTTTTATTTCACCTTTATTTAACCAGGTAGGCCATTTGAGAACAAGTTTTCATGTACAACTGCAACCTGGCCAAGATATAGCAAAGCAGTGCGACACAAACAACAACACAGAGTTGCACATTAACAAACGTACAGTCATTAACACAATAAAAAAATCTATATACAGTGAGTGCAAATGTAGTACGATTAGGGAGGTAAGGCAATAAATCGGCCATAGTGGTGAAATAATTACAATTTAGCAATTAAACACTGGAGTGATAGATGTGCAGAAGATGAATGTGCAAGTAGAGATACTGGGGTGCAAGTAGAGATACTGGGGTGCAAAGGAGAAAAAATTACCCGGAGCCAGTGGGTTTGGCGACGAATATGTAGCAAGGGCCAGCCAACGAGAGCATACAAGTCGCAGTGGTGGGAAGTATATGGGGCTTTGGTGACAAAACGGATGGCACTGTGATAGACTACATCCAATTTTCTGAGTAAAGTGTTGGAGGCTGTTTTGTAAATTACATGGCCGAAGTCAAGGAAGAAGCCGATTCTAGATTTAATTTTGGATTGGAGATGCTTAATGTGAGTTTGGAAGGAGAGTTTACAGTCTAACCAGACACCTAGGTATTTGTAGTTGTCCACATATTCTAAGTCAGACTCGTCCAGAGTAGAGATGCTGGACGGGCGGGCAGGTGCGGGCAGCGATCGATTGAAGAACATGCATTTGGTTTTACTTTCATAAGAGCAGTTGTTGGCCACAGAAGGAGTGTTGTATGGCATTGAAGCTTGTCTGGAGGTTTGTTAAAACAGTGTCCAAAGAAGGGCCAGAAGTATACAGAATGGTGTTGTCTGCGTAGAGATGGATCAGAGAATCACCAGCAGCAAGAGCAACATCATTGATGTATACAGAGAAAAGAGTCAGCCAGAGAATTGATCGCGTACATCTCGGTCACGTACACATATTTTGCAGATGTTATTGCAGGTGCAGCAAAATGCTTATGGTTCCAGCTCCAACAGTGCAGTAATACCTAACAATATAAAGCAATACACACAAATTCCACAAAATTAAAAGAAAGGAATTAAGAAATATCAGAACAAGCAATGTCAGAGTCCAGAATATACGTGTATATGTATATGATGGTGTGTATAGTCAGAGTCCAGAATATACGTGTATATGTATATGATGGTGTGTATAGACAGTATTGATAGTATATGAATAGAAAAGGTGTCCACAGCAGTATTTATATAAGATGATCATTGACTAGAATACACTATATACATATGAAGAGGGTAAAGCAGTAATGTACAGTACCAGTCAAAAGTTTATACATTTGAAGGTCAGTAATGATCAGTCATGAAGGTCAGTCAATGTGGAAAATTTCAAGAACTTTGAAAGTTTCTTCAATTGCAGTCATAAAACCCATCAAATGCTATGATGAAACTGTCTCTCATGAGGACAGCCACAGGAAAGGAAGACCCAGAGTTTCCTCTGCTACAGAGAACAAGTTCATTAAAGTTACCAGCCTCACAAATTGCAGCCCAAACGAATTCTTCACAGAATTCAAGTTACAGACACATCTCAACATCAACTTCTCATAGGAGATTTACTGATTTACTGCAAAGAAACCATTTCTAAGGGACACCAATAATAAGAAGAGACTTGCTTGGGCCAAAAAACACAAGCAATGGAGATTAGAACAGTGGAAATCTGTTTTGGACTGAGTCCAAATTTGAGATTTTTGGTTCCAACCACTGTATGTTTGGGAGACGCAGAGTAAGTGAATGGATGATCTCTGTATACGTGGTTCCCACCGTGAAGCATGAAGGAGGTGTGATGGTGTGGGGTTGCTTTGCTTGTGACACTGTCAGTGATTTATTTAGAATTCAAGGCACACGTAACCAGCATGGCTACCACAGCATTCGGCAGCAATATACCATCCCATCTTGTTTGTGCTTATTGGGACTAACATTTGTTTTTCAATAGGAAAATGTCCCCAAAACACACCTCCAGGCTGTGTAAGGGCTATTTGACCAAGAAGGAGAGTGATGGAGTACTGCATCAGATGACCTGGCCTCCACAATCACCCGACCTCAAACCCAATTGAGATGTTTTGGGATGAATTGGACCGAGGAGTGAAGGAAAAGCAGTGCTCAGCATATGTGGGAACTCCTTCACGACTGTTGGAAAAGCATTACTCATGAAGCTGGTTGAGAGAATGCCAAGCTGTCTTTTTTTAACTAGGCAAGTCGGTTAAGAACAAATTGTTATTTACAATGACAGCTTACCCCAGCCAAACCCTAACGACACTGGGCGCCACCCTATGAGACTCTCAATCACAGCCAGTTGTGATACAGCCTGGAATTGAACCAGGATCTGTAGTGACACCTCTAGCACTGAGATGCAGTGCCTTAGACCACTGCTTCACTCAGGAGCCCCAGTCATCAAGGCAAAGGGTGGCTACTTTGAAGAATCTCAAATATAAAATATATTTTGATATGTTTAACACTTGTTGTTCCTGATCAGGTCACATGGTCAGGAAATATATGAGGCCCTACTCAAAGCACAGATACAGCTGATGCACGGTGCCGTGCCTCTGATGATGGGTAAAGATATGTGCTTGTTTGTATGCTAGTTGGGGAGAACAGAACTCTTCATTCTCTTAGCTGCAATAACACCATCTCTGGCTGCTCTCAGCATCAAATGTGGCCCCTGGCAATTCCACAAACACTCCATTCAGTGGAAACGCCAGCAATGTTTTCACAGCCAATTGACCTACTCAATGAGATGTACAGATTGCTGTTCGTTTCTAGATGCAACAAAACATTTTGACACTGCTGCCTGAATAGGGGACTTTTATGGACAACATAATGGTAAATGGATAGAGTGTAGCAGTATGTGGTGTGTATAGGGTTAATACATGGAAACACGTGTAGTAATTTAGTGTGATTTAACAGTGAATATATGCTCTGTATTTTAGGATAGCACAGCTGTATGTCATCGCCTACCTACCTGCAGTGCCAGTGAGTTGTCTGTTTTATCAAACACCTACTTGTTTAGACTGGCTTCAATTTAGTCTGTTTTCAACTCGCTGGCTCCATTAACCTATTCTTATTAGATGAATAGAACATCCTCTCCTCCCTGTCTTTGTCATTTACTCTGTATCTCTTTATTTTAGGCTATTTTCCTGCATCAACTTCAGGCTTCTTATCTCCAGAACCAGGTACACTGACCGTGCTGCTGGGCTACAACTGACTTGTTTTGTTTCTCACACCTCATCGCATCCATAGAAATAAGAATGAATAGAATGGCCTTGGAAGCTCTTACCCTGGCAATTGACTGGTAAACTCATAGGTACACTCGCAATGGCTGCCAAGTATTGTAATGCAATAATTTTCATGTTATTTTGGAATGTTCTATCAAGTGATGCTGGATTACCATGGTAATGTAGCATGTTCATTCAAATGATGCTAATTGAGGTGGCTCATGTTTTTTTTGTAATGTCAGTTGAGTTGACTCAACAAATCACAGCACAGATTGAAGGGTACACTTCCTGATTTTACTTCCTGGCATGGGTATACTCAAAATGGCTGCCAGTCCACCCATTATGCCATCAATGACTTATATGGAGATGCCCTTTCTATTCATTCTTATTTCTATGATGGCATCCTCATCCCAGTCTCTTGTATATCATCTGGGTTAAGGAGTAAGACAATCATAGGTGTGATTCTGATGTTTATAATCATATCAACGAGTGTGTTTCTGTGCTCAGGGGATAATACTGCCTCAGATGTACACAGCAGCAGCGGCCAACATCGCCAATGTGGTGACAAACTATATCCTGCTCTACTGGATGGACCTGGGAGTTATGTAGGTGTGCTCACACAATAACATTAATAACAGTGCCATATTCTTAACAGTCAGTCACATAGTCAGGGTATCAAGTATGTACCTCCCAGTGTAAGTATGCAATGCTCATTATCATTTCATGGAGTGTGTTTCTGTTTGTTTGTTTGTGTGTTTGTTTTCTAGAGGGTCGGCAGCAGCTAATACCCTTTCCCAACTCTACATATGTTCCTTCTTATTTGCTTACATTTGTTGGAAGAAGCTACATGTGAAAACATGGGGAGGTAATAGAACGTTCACATCTCTGTGATTGTGCCTGATGAATGTGACCCACTGAAATCGACTGGTTTGTGTTGGGATGAACAGGCCATTGTCTCTCCCTACAGGCTGGACTACAGAAGCGCTGCAGGAGTGGGGCTCTTATATGAAACTAGCCATCCCCAGTACACTGATGCTGTGTTTCGAATGGTGGATCTATGAGCTTGGGGGGTTCCTTGCAGGTACATTTCAGCTCTTAAGGTTAACACCAATGAACCAATGAACAGTCACATTCCAAAGGCCAAAACAACCATATTTATGTAACATCCACCTCTGCATTCTTCCCCCTCTCTCTTTCCTTCTCTCTTTCTCAGGCATGCTGAGTGAAGTGGACCTGGCTGCGCAACACGTGGTCATAATGCTGGCTTTCATCAACTACATGGTACTGTGTACAGAACTCCTTTACACACCCACCCTAACAGTCCTATCATGGAAACCAAACAAAACCCAATGCCCTGGCTATCCAGTCCAAATAAGTTGAAGAATAACCCAAAATTCTAGGCTACAGATCAAAGTAAAATTTGAGGCGAAAACACACATTAACTTTGTTTGAGGCATGGTTAGACTAAGACAGCAAGATGTTTATGAGGTGTCTAGTTAATGTGTTGTGTTGTGTGGGTAAAGTTCCCCCTGGGGATCCAGGCTGCAGCATGTGTTCGTGTGGGGAACGCCCTGGGGGCCGGAGACACAGCCGGGGCCATCCTCACCAGCAAGGTGTCCCTTGCCCTGTCAGGTCAGCTCATATGGCCCTGGTTTAAACCATCTATGGTGAACTAAAATGACAATAATTACTTTGACAAACTAGTAGTTATTTTGCAGTAATGCTTGGTCTTTTACCTCTGTCCCATGCTCTAGGTTCAATGGCAGTAATTCAGGGAATCATGCTGATCTCTACTAAAACAGTAATCGGCTTCATGTTTACTTCTGATGCGTAAGTACACATACATACATATATACATATACACACATATTCAACATATTGATTCAAGTCAAGACAGTCCCAAATTGGAACCTGACCATCTCAATAACCATGCTCTCTTTCCTTTTCAGGCAGATCATAGATCTGGTCTCTCAACTTCTCAATGTGTACTGTGTTCTTCAGTTCTTTGATGGGCTAGTGGTAAGTGCACTCAAGTGGTTTGTAACCATTGAAAAATGAATAACATTTTATGCAATAACACTGCTATAATAAGAAGTCATTAATATACAGTGGAATAAGAGAGATAGTCTGTGTATTTGTCCGGGACCCAGGAACATTGGTTGAATGAGTGATAAGCCATGAAACCTGGTAACAGTGTTTGTCTCTCTCTGTTAACACCCACTAATCGGAGATTTGTCTGTCTGTCCCAGTGTGTGTGTATGGGAATCATCCTGGGCACGGGCAAACAGAAGATAGCAGCGATGGCTAATCTCATCACCTACTACTGCGTGGGCCTTCCACTGGGCATCTCTTTGATGTTTGCAGCTGGCCTCAGGGTTGTAGGTATGTACTCAGTTCTGAATTTTATGAAAACCAAACACAATTTTATACATTATTTTCATGACCAGAGGTCTTTGGTCATTCTTACTGCCTTGCCATATACTTGCAACAGAAGTATGGTTATGATCAAATTCAAAAATTTGGTACAAAAACATTCAGAAAAATAGTTGCTCTCACTAGCAATTAAGAATCATGAATAGCAGAGCTATTCTGTATTGAAGATGACACAATGTTCTCTGTCCTTGGTCAAAGCTCCTCTCCTCTCCTCTCCTCTCCTCTCCTCTCCTCTCCTCTCCTCTCCTCTCCACAGGGTTCTGGTTAGGCCTGTTAATCTGTGTAATTCTACAGTCCAGCTTCTTCATCACTGTCATCTTCAGGCTCGACTGGAGGAAAATGACAGAGAAGGTACGTCACCAGTGGCTTTTCACTTCTCTATCTTGGACATACAGGGACTCAGGT
The DNA here is from genome assembly GCF_057628025.1 of Oncorhynchus mykiss. NCBI lineage: Eukaryota > Metazoa > Chordata > Actinopteri > Salmoniformes > Salmonidae > Oncorhynchus > Oncorhynchus mykiss. The sequence continues at coordinate 19,393,744 of NC_143045.1, forward strand.
AATTGAGAGACTGACAGCCCATACCTCTATCTTTATGGTTACTGTGAAGCATAGTAGTGGCCTGGGGCGGTCTCTATCTTTATGGTTACTGTGAAGCATAGTAGTGGCCTGGGGCGGCCTCTATCTTTATGCTTACTGTGAAGCATAGTAGTGGCCTGGGGCGGCCTCTAGCTTTATGGTTACTGTGAAGCATAGTAGTGGCATGGGGCGGCCTCTATCTTTATGGTTACTGTGAAGCATAGTAGTGGCCTGGGGCGGCCTCTATCTTTATGGTTACTGTGAAGCATAGTAGTGGCCTGGGGCGGCCTCTATCTTTATGGTTTCTGTGAAGCATAGTAGTGGCCTGGGGCGGCCTCTATCTTTATGGTTACTGTGAAGCATAGTAATGGCCTGGGGCGGCCTCTATCTTTATGGTTACTGTGAAGCATAGTAGTGGCCTGGGGTGGCCTCTATCTTTATGGTTTCTGTGAAGCATAGTAGTGGCCTGGGGTGGCCTCTATCTTTATGGTTTCTGTGAAGCATAGTAGTGGCCTGGGGTGGGTGAAGGAAAATGTTTGCTGTCAGCATCATGGAGTTGAACTGTTTGTGACAGGCTGTGAAACGAGCTGGAAAGGCTGGACATATGGTGTCAATGAGGAGTATAGTTGCACCTGACCACACAGAGAACAATGGCAGGGTGAGTAGAACATGTTGCTCAGTCCTATTTTTTATGTTATTTATACTATACTCTCGCAAACAACCTTGTTCTAACCCAGATTGTGCCTGCTTCCACACCCAGACAGTGAATGGATACATGTCAGTGAGTGCTGAGGGCCAGGGGGACCTCAGGGGAAGCAATTTGACCCCAGAGGTGCAGAAGGAGGATGGGAGCCCCAGAGCTCTGCTCTCTACCACCCAGCTGGTCCTGAGGAGAGGTTTCACCGTACTGGCTGCCATTGTCATCCTAGCTGTGGGGACAAGTGTCCATCTTCTACTGCCTCTACCAATCAGCTCATGGCGCAATCTGAGTGTAGACTGGAGCAACACTACCTTTACCACTACCTACCCCCCTGAACTCACCCCGTCAACAGTTCTCATCTAGGAGTAATACCTGGGCGATCCAGAACAGACCCTGTAGCAAGACAGTCATAGTGTGCTGTGTCACTGAATCTGTTATTACACCAATTATTAAACGTGAATCAGATTTTTCCTGCAATCTAGAGCTATAATCATTATGCATATTTTTCTGTAGGTTATCTATGCATACCTCTTACCTTGTTCAATTGTCATTTTAATGAATGATGCAAATTGATTCTTTAAGAAATGTTATGCCTTCAGTACATTTAGTAAGGGCTTGCTTTTCTAAAGTGTAGCAACCTTGGCAGCAGGTATGCCCAGCTAAGATACAGTAATTAGACAAGCTACTCTAACTTGATTGATAGCCTGACATGGTTTGTTAGCTACACTCGTTGGCTGTCCCCCTAGGAGAACCCTTTGAAGAGCCCCTTTTGGTTCCAGATAGAATCCTTTTTGGTTCCAGGTAGAACCCTTTTGGGTTCCATGTAGAGGGTTCTACATAGAACCAAAAAGAGTTCTGTCCTACAAAAAGGGTTCAACTTGGAACCAAAAAGGTTTATCCTATGGGGACGACCTCAGAACTCTTTTGTGATCCTTTTTTCTAAAAATGTAGGTATGAAGTTGGGAATCTATCTAGCTGGTTAGCTAATGCCAATTTCAAAAACTTGCTGGGTGGCTAGTATTACAAAGAAACAATAAAGCATTTTTGATTTGATATATTCATCAAGAAGGAATCAATAGGCTACACAGCTTGATCAAATTAATTTACAATTATACCCTTCTGCACATCACCGGCATCACTCTCTCTCTCCTACTCTACTGCATGCAGTAGAGTATCTAGCTTCCTGCCTAGGCATTTCTTTGCTCTGTGCACCTTGGAGGGAACCACTTACTAGAAAGACTAAAGGGGGGTTTGGGGTGTTCTCTTTGCCTGGTCCAGTCAGTGTACTGTAAAATACTGTAAAAATTTGACAAATCTGAGGGGGCACGTGCACCCTATGGGCATGACGCCACTGGTTTTGGAATGAATGAATAGAATGCAATACAAACATTTAGGATGGTACAGTGTGAGTCTGTCTTTACTTTTTAGTTTACAATATATCATATTACCATGAGAAAACATTAGGTTTGATTGGTTTGTGTAATCAGCTCACAGTGTGATACAGTTTCATTCAGATGATTAATGAAAAGGTCCAGAATTAGTAACCCCTTGGCTCCTCACAGACCAACAGTACTGGAATTTTGGCACCATACTGTAGTTTGGCCAGCTCCTCTTCACTCCTATCTTCTCTGCTTCGTTGCTTAGGTGGTCCTCTGACCACTCTCACTGAGTGGAGCTATCTCTGGAACCCATTCATTTTAAGACTGGAACATTTTCTCTGGAACTCACTCTGTGTTCATCAAGTGAGGTTGGTGAGCAGTAGGTTGATGATGATTCCCAGGGCTAGGATGAAGAGCATGACACACAGAGCCAGGGCCCTCCGCATTATCAGGGCCCTGTGGGCCAGCAGTGCCCCCACCTTGTTGAGGGCCACCCTGTCCCCAGCCTCACCATCAACCTCAGCCCCATCTTCAGCCAGGGCATTTCTGTCTTTGTGGCCCTCACATGGAGCTGAATCATTTGAATGGGCCTCTGGGGCCATGTCTGTCACACATAAACACACCTATTAGACAGAGCATTATTTCTTACATAACCACAAATAAAATTATACCTTTGTAAAGCCATGGAGAGAGTTATGATGAACAGTAAAGTGAAGGGTCAATGATTGATGTAGACTTTCTTACCCATGTCTGTAGAGTTCCCCTGTATCCCAGCTCTGATCTGGGCCTGCAAACAACCCAACACATCATTAAGATCCCCTTCAAGGCATTTACATTAAATTAAATAAAGACTTGAGGGTTATGCCTGTGTTCACCTCTACAGTGGCTTTCTTCCAGTTCATTCTGGATAGATAGACGATGAGGAAGGAGGACTGTAGGAACACACAGGTAAACAGACCGGTCCACAGGCCTGGGAAGGGAGAGGACGCATAACAGTAACAGTCAAAGAAGAGAAGACAACTGAAAGAGGCAGTAGGGAGATTGGCGGCAGTTTGTCTTCACTTAAGCCAACTTGTCACCTTGCTACACAAACCAACAATGTGATGTTGTTAAAATACGAAACAGTCAGGTGCCCAGGTGCAATATTGGAGCAATCAAAAGACTGAAAAAGAAATGTGATACTGTATTACCCCATAAATTCATAGGACAAAATTCAGAATATGTTATAGATGTTCTTACCCATGATTCCTAGCTTGGCAGCAAACATCAGGGACACTCCAATAGGAAAGCCAACCCCATAGTAACCCAGGATGTTGCATATCGCCCCAACCTTCTGCTTCCCTGCCCCCCTTATAATACTACCTGAGGCAGCCTGGGGAAACAGGAGAACCAGACACGGTTACTGTTCCACTATAAACATGTGTGCAGTGCCTTCAGAAAGGATTCACAGCCCTTTACTTTTCCAAATGTGTTACAGGCTGAATTTAAAATGTATTAAATTGAGTTGTTTTGTCACTGGCCTGCACACAATACGCCATAATGTCAAGGTGGAATTATGTTTTATTTTTATTCATTTTTTATTAATAAATAAATAAAAAATGAAAAGCTGAAATGTCTTGAGTAGAGAAATATTCAACCTCTTTGTTATGGCAAGCTTAAATAAGTTCAAGAGTAAAAATGTGCTTAACAACTCACGTAAGTTTCATGGACTCACTCTGTGTGCAATAATAATGTTAGACATGATTTTTGAATGACTATCTCATCTCTGTACGCTACACATACAATTATCTGTAAGGTCCCTCAGTCGAGCAGTAAATTGCAAACATAGATTTAACAACAAAGACCAGGGAGTTTTTCCAATGCCTCGCAAAGAAGGGCACTGATTGATAGATGGGTAAAAATAAAAAAGAATGGTGAAGTTATCAATTACACTTTGGATGGTGTATCAATACACCCAGTTGCTACAAGAATACAGGCGTCATCCCTAACTAAGTTGCCGTAGAGGGGAAAAAAATGCTCAGGGATTTCACCATGACCCCAATGGTGACTTTTAAACAGTTACAGAGTTTAATGGCTATGATAGGAGAAAACCTCATTGACAGAGTAAAAAGCTGGAAGCCTGTACAGAATACAAATACTCATGCATCCTGTTTGCAACAAGGCACTAAAGTAATACTACAAAAAAATGTGGCAAAGCAATGAACTTTTTCTCCTGAATACAAACTATTATGTTTAGGGCAAATCCAATACAACACATTACTGACTAACCCTGTCCATATTTTCAAGGATAATGGTGGCTGCATCATGCTATGGGTATGCTTGGAATTGTTAAAGGACTGGGAGTTTTCAGGATAAAAAATACATGGAATGGAGCATAGCACAGGCAAAATCCTAGAGAAAAACCTGGTTCAGTCTGCTTTCCACCAGACACTGGGAGAGGAATTTACCTTTCAGCAGGACAATAACCTAAAACACAAGGCCAAATCTACACTGGAGTTGCTTATCAAGAAGACAGTGAATGTTCATGTGGTAAGGACAAATGCTGGATATGAAAAGCAGGTACAGAGAGTTGACATTTAATTTAGCACAAACATGGAACAGGACAGGAACAGCGTCAGAACCAGGTAAGACAAAGATATACGACAATTAATGCTGATGTGGGGGACAACCTAGAGAACAGACAGATATAGGGGAGGAAATAAACACAGGTGAGTGAGTCCAGGTGAGTGTAATGAATCGCTGATGCGAGTGACAAGGGGAGCAGGTGTGCATAATGATGGTGGCAGGAGTGCGCAATGCAGGGAGCAGGTGTGACAGTTTCGACTTAAATTGACTTGAAAATCTAAGACCTGAAAATGTTTGTCCAGCAATGATCAACAACCAATTTGACAGGGCTTGAATAATTTAGAAAATTGTAATGGGCAAATGGTGCACAATTCAGGTGTGGAAAGCTCTTAGAGACCCAGAAATACTCACAGCTATAATCGCTGCCAAAGGTGCTTCTACAAAATTTTAAAATTCAGGGGTGTGAATACTTATGTAAATAAGGCATTTCTGCATTTAATTTTCAATACATTTGGAAATATTTCTAAAAACAAGTTTTCACTTTGTCATTATGGAGTATTGTGTGTAGATAGGTGAGAAAAAAACATATATTTCATCCATTTTTAATTCAGGCTGTAACACAACAACATGTGGAATAAGTCAAAGGGTATGAATACTTTCTGAAGGCACTGTATATACAGGTAACTTCCAAAATAAAGGAAACACTTGAGTAAATGAGGGATGCAAAGTATATTGGGAGATTAAGGTAAAGGTTAAAAAAGATATTGAAAGCAGGTGCTTCCACACAGGTGTGGTTCCTGAGTTAATGAAGCAATTAACATCCCATCATGCTTAGAGTCATGTATAAAACTGCCCATTATTTTCGCTACCATGGCTAGAAGAAGAGATCTCAGTGACTCCCTCCACCTCTAGAAATTATGCCAAGGTGCATTGAAACTGTTCTGGCTCGTGGTGGCCCAACATCCTATTAAGACACTTTATGTTGGTGTTTCCTTTATTTTGGCAGTTACTTTTAGATACATAAATACCTTTGATATTATAAAAAGTGGATCCATATAAGTTGTGATACAGTAGAAGCATTGACTCCTTACCGATATTGCATATAACAGAAGAAAAGGGGCGTAGAAAGCCATAACTTGAGCAACCCTCTCTCTGATCTGCCTGTTGGTAGAAATTCAGGGTGAATAAATACATTCAGTTATGTAGAATCAATGACAGAGACACCTCACCCTAGTTAAAGTGTAAAGGAATATGTAAGCAAAGTTCATGACAGTGTACGTCTGTATTACAGTGAGTGACTTAGTTATGTCATAGAGAAAGGTTATTAATGTTCACTCTCATACACAGGTCTGGTGATAACGATACAATAAAACACACCAGTGATGTAGTAAAACACAACAAACTGTTGCCATGGTGACGATCAACAGATCCCAAAGCCACAGGAACAAATCTGGAGTGGTAAATTACCATAGACTACATTACTCACTCATCATATGTAAAGACGTAGGAGATTTTGTCCTTTAGTATCCCAACAAGAACCGACAAGCACACAGAAACGGACCCTGGACAGAGACAACAGATCATGCACAGACGGAACACATATCTCCAGTAAAACATTGAATTCTTTAATTATTGTATGAATGCTTCATTTGCTGTTGTCAAGCTTTGAAATATCATTTGAGGTGTTTGGCAGGCACATGTACCAGCACAGAACATGGCCAGCTTGGCAGACAGCTTGGCCTGCTCTGTATCTCCAGCCCCCAGAGCACTGCCCACCCTCACACTGCCTGCCACACTGAACCCTAGAGGGAACTGACAACACACACACACACACACACACACACACACGCACACGCACACGCACACGCACACACACACACACACACACACACACACACACACACACACCATGATCAATCTCTGGGACTGCAACCAGATCATTCACTTCCTATGTGCCTGGTGTGAATATATAGTATGATGGATGAACATTTGCCGAAAAGTTCAAGTAAATCTCAACTGTATATTTACCATGTAGCAAATGCTTGCCAGTTCGAAGACGACTGATTGTGCTCCAAGCTCCACCTCACTTATCAGACCTGCCATTGAGAGGTAGTGAGACAGGATATCAAACCAAAGTAGAAACACTGTAGTATCTAAACAGTTTGTAATGTGTAGAAGTATCCACAAGAAAATAGTCAAATATAGAGCAACATTTCACTTTAAAAAAATAGATCAATGGCATTCACAGACATCAAAACAACCCAAATATCTATCTGTTGTCCTACCTGCTAGAAAGCCTCCAATCTCATAAGTCCACCACTCCACACACAGCATGATCATGCTAGGAATAGCCAGGTGGATGTAGGTGCCCCAGTCTTCCAAGCACTCCCAAGACCAACCTACAGGGGAACACAAGGCTCGTCCCTGAAAGGTTCATGCTAATGTTCTCTCAGAAGGTGTTTGGGTCTAAACCAAAACCATGCTGTGTTAATACATTAGGAAGCCACAAACAGAGCACTTGGTTTGACATGGCGCTGCTGTTCCCCTCAATAAATGCATACTAATAAATGTCTATGCATCCCTTTGTATGTGATTCATTCAAGTCACAGACTGGGAGTTCAGAGAGTTCAAAGAGTTTGTGGATTTGGCGGTATAATCTCTACTTTAGTGTAATCATGTCTCACCTGCCCAGGTGGCCTTGTGTAGTTCCTTCCACAGGATGTAGGCATAAAGTATAGCAGCCAGAGAGAACTGAGAGATGGTGTTGGCCCACGCAGACCCACTGTCAACCGAAAGCAATCCACAACATAACATTACATCCTATAGCCCTCAGTGCTAACAATTACCATCCCATCCTATAGCCCTCAATGGTAATGATGGTGACAGAGGATTCCCTCTCTGGGGATGACACTCACGCTACACCCAGGTCCAGAACATAGAGGAAGATGTAGTTGATGAGGGCATTCAGTACGTTGGCCACCACACCTGTGATGACCTGCGGCCATATGATTCCCTGAAGGACAATAAAGTCTCATTCAGATCAAATGGTCAGGTTATAATTCTCTTTGCAGGGTGACTGACCTGAGGTCTAGGTTAGCTCTAACCTGATTCTGTAGATATCTGGCCTCCAGCTGATAAATAAATGTGGCCTGTTAAAAAATAAATGATAAACATGTTTTAGTAAGTTATTGACATGGGAGATTAATTATTTTCTTAATTGATTGTGTGCAAGTGTGTCTGGGTAGATAGATAGGTATACTCACTGGGAGTGCTGGCATAAAAATCTTCACATACACCTGAGACAGCCTAAAGTGAAATAGGAGAGCTCTGTCAGAATGATCCAAAACAGTAATCACATTCTACAAACCAATCTCTACATGTCACTTTGTGAATGAGAGAAAACAGCCAAATTCAGAGATCTAGTCTGCGTCCCAAATGGAATCCTATTCCCTATGGGCCCTGGTCAAAAGTAGTGCACTATATAGGGAATAGGGTGCAATTTTAGACATCTATTAGATCTGGGGTAACTGTTTGCAGTGACTGGAGGGGTCTGATCTACCTGGCGACCTCTGGGCTCTGTTTGACAGCCAGGAGGATTGGTTCTGTGTTGATGAGAACAGCCCAGCATGGGAAACAGGCCAGAAGTTGAATGAGGATGGCTCTCTGTACAATGACCCCAACTTTCAAGAGGTTACGGCTCCCAAAAGTCTGCAAGGAACCATAATCAAGTTCACCTTTGAGTGGCACGGCAGGATAATGTAGCTCTGGTCCAGGGCGTTAAATGCTCCTTGCTGAAGCTGAGCCCCAGCAAGCCGCGTGTGACCCCCTGGACCAGAGCTAGGGTGAAGGCACCTTTGATAACATTTTGGAGACAGTGCTCTGTGTTAGGAGGAGGAAACAGACCAGGTTTCATTCCTACCTGAGATATGAGTGTGTCACAAGCTGATGATAAACCATACCCAATGGAGACACCTGTAACATTAATCACCTGGAAGACCAGAATAGAGATTTTGAGAATTTGTTGAAAATGTCATGTACTGTCATGTTGTCTTGTCTCTGTCCTTTCCCTTCACCCTGTCTCCCTCTGCTGGTCGTGTTAGGTTACCTTTTCTCCCCCGCTTTCCCCCAGCTGTCCCTTGTCTCCTCTAACTACCCATTCACCCCGTTCCCCACCAGTTCCCTTTTTTCCCTCTGATTAGGTCCCAATATCTCTCTCTGTTTCTGCTCCTGTCCTTGTCGGATTCTTGTTTGTTTGTGTCATTCATGCCTGAACCAGACTGTCGTCATGTTTGCTGTAACCTTGTCCTGTCCTGTCGGAATCTGCCGGTCCATCTGAGCCTACCTATGTTTGGTAATTAAAGAAGCTCTGTTTAAGTTGATTCGCTTTTGGGTCCTCATTCACTCACCATAACAGAAGAATCCGACCAAGAATGGACCCAGCGACTTCGGATCCTCTCCACTCAGCCGTCGAGATCCAGGGAGCGATGCTAGGCAGACACAAGCAGGAATTGTCTGCTGCTCGACATGCCGTTGAGACCCTGGCCACCCAAGTCTCCAACCTCACAGAACAGGTTCACCATCTCCGCCTCGATCCACCGGCCACTTCCAGGGCTTTCGAATCTCCGGAGCCCAGAATCAATAACCCGCCGTGTTACTCTGGGGAGCCCACTGAATGCCGCTCGTTCCTCACCCAGTGTGATATTGTGTTTTCTCTCCAGCCCAACACTTACTCCAGGAGCACTGCTCGTGTCGCCTACGTCATATCTCTCCTTATTGGACGGGCTCGTGAGTGGGGCACGGCAATCTGGGAGGCAAGGGCTGAGTGTACTAACCAGTATCAAGACTTTAAGGAGGAGATGATACGGGTTTTTGATCGATCTGTTTTTGGGGAGGAGGCTTCCAGGGCCCTGTCTTCCCTATGTCAAGGCAATCGATCCATAACAGACTACTCTATTGAGTTTCGCACTCTTGCTGTCTCCAGTGGCTGGAACGAGCCGGCCTTGCTCGCTCGTCTTCTGGAGGGTTTCCGCGCAGAGGTAAAGGATGAGATTCTCTCCCGGGAGGTTCCTTCCAGCGTGGATTCCTTGATTGAACTCGCTATTCGCATTGAGCGACGGGTTGATCTTCGTCACCGAGCTCGTGGAAAGGAGCTCGCGCTCTCCGTCGCCTCCCTCTCCGCATCACTACCATCTTCCTCTGCCGGCTCGGGTGCTGAGCCCATGCAGCTGGGAGGTATCCGCATCTCGACTGAGGAGAGGGAACGGAGAATCACCAACCGCCTCTGTCTCTATTGCGGTTCCGCTGGTCATTTTGTCACTTCATGTCCAGTAAAAGGCCAGAGCTCGTCAGTAAGCGGAGGGCTACTGGTGAGCGCTACTACTCCTGTCTCTCCTTCAAGATCCTGCACTACCTTTTCGGTCCATCTACGCTGGACCGGTTCGTCAGCTTCCTGCAGTGCCTTAATAGACTCTGGGGCGGAGGGCTGTTTTATGGACGAGACCTGGGCTCGGGAACATGACATTCCTCTCAGACAGTTAAAGGAGCCCACGGCCTTGTTCGCCCTGGATGGTAGTCCTCTCCCCAGGATTCAGCGTGAGACGCTACCTTTAACCCTCACTGTTTCTGGTAATCATAGTGAAACCATTTCTTTTTTAATTTTTCGTTCACCTTTTACACCTGTTGTTTTGGGCCATCCCTGGCTAGTTTGTCATAATCCTTCCATTAATTGGTCTAGTAATTCTATCCTCTCCTGGAACGTCTCTTGTCATGTGAAATGTTTAATGTCTGCTATCCCTCCTGTTTCCTCTGTCTCTTCTTCACAGGAGGAGCCTGGTGATTTGACAGGGGTGCCGGAGGAATATCACGATCTGCGCACGGTGTTCAGTCGGTCCAGGGCCACCTCTCTTCCTCCACACCGGTCGTATGATTGTAGTATTGATCTCCTTCCGGGAACCACCCCCCCCCGGGGTAGACTATACTCTCTGTCGGCTCCCGAACGTAAGGCTCTCGAGGATTATTTGTCTGTAGCTCTTGACGCCGGTACCATAGTCCCCTCCTCCTCTCCCGCCGGAGCGGGGTTTTTTTTTGTCAAGAAGAAGGACGGGTCTCTGCGCCCCTGCATAGATTATCGAGGGCTGAATGACATAACAGTGAAGAATCGTTATCCGCTTCCTCTTATGTCTTCAGCCTTCGAGATCCTGCAGGGAGCCAGGTTTTTCACTAAGTTGGACCTTCGTAACGCTTACCATCTCGTGCGCATCAGGGAGGGGGACGAGTGGAAGACGGCGTTTAACACTCCGTTAGGGCACTTTGAATACCGGGTTCTTCCTTTCGGCCTCGCTAACGCTCCAGCTGTCTTTCAGGCATTAGTCAATGATGTCCTGAGAGACATGCTGAACATCTTTGTTTTCGTTTACCTTGACGATATCCTGATTTTTTCACCGTCACTCCAGATTCATGTTCAGCACGTTCGACGTGTCCTCCAGCGCCTTTTAGAGAATTGTCTTTTTGTGAAGGCTGAGAAGTGCACTTTTCATGCCTCCTCCGTCACATTTCTCGGTTCTGTTATTTCCGCTGAAGGCATTAAGATGGATCCCGCTAAGGTCCAAGCTGTCATTGATTGGCCCGTCCCTAAGTCACGCGTCGAGCTGCAGCGCTTTCTCGGCTTCGCGAACTTCTATCGTCGTTTCATCCGTAATTTCGGTCAGGTGGCAGCTCCTCTCACAGCCCTTACTTCTGTCAAGACGTGCTTTAAGTGGTCCGTTTCCGCCCAGGGAGCTTTTGATCTCCTCAAGAATCGTTTTACATCCGCTCCTATCCTTGTTACACCTGACGTCTCTAGACAGTTCGTTGTCGAGGTTGACGCGTCAGAGGTGGGAGTGGGAGCCATCCTTTCTCAGCGCTCCCTCTCTGACGACAAGGTCCACCCATGCGCGTATTTTTCTCATCGCCTGTCGCCGTCGGAACGTAACTATGATGTGGGTAACCGCGAACTGCTCGCCATCCGGTTAGCCCTAGGCGAATGGCGACAGTGGTTGGAGGGGGCGACCGTTCCTTTTGTCGTTTGGACTGACCATAGGAACCTTGAGTACATCCGTTCTGCCAAACGACTTAATGAGCGTCAGGCGCGTTGGGCGCTGTTTTTCGCTCGTTTCGAGTTCGTGATTTCTTATCGTCCGGGCTCTAAGAACACCAAGCCTGATGCTTTGTCTCGTCTCTTCAGTTCTTCAGTAGCCTCCACTGACCCCGAGGGGATTCTCCCTGAGGGGCGTGTTGTCGGGTTGACTGTCTGGGGAATTGAGAGGCAGGTAAAGCAAGCACTCACTCAAACTCCGTCACCGCGCGCTTGTCCTAGGAACCTTCTTTTCGTTCCCGTTCCTACTCGTCTGGCCGTTCTTCAGTGGGCTCACTCTGCCAAGTTAGCCGGCCACCCTGGCGTTCGGGGTACGCTTGCTTCCATTCGCCAGCGTTTCTGGTGGCCCACCCGGGAGCATGACACGCGTCGTTTCGTGGCTGCTTGCTCGGTCTGCGCGCAGACTAAGTCCGGTAACTCTCCTCCTGCCGGCCGTCTCAGGCCGCTTCCTATTCCCTCTCGACCATGGTCTCACATCGCCTTAGATTTTGTCACCGGACTGCCTTCGTCAGCGGGGAAGACTGTTATTCTTACGGTTGTCGATAGGTTCTCTAAGGCGGCTCATTTCATTCCCCTTGCTAAGCTTCCTTCTGCTAAAGAGACGGCACAAATCATCATCGAGAATGTTTTCAGAATTCATGGCCTTCCGTCAGACGTCGTTTCGGACAGAGGTCCGCAATTCACGTCTCAATTTTGGAGGGAGTTTTGCCGTTTGATTGGGGCTTCCGTCAGTCTCTCTTCCGGCTTTCACCCCCAGTCTAACGGTCAAGCAGAACGGGCCAATCAGACTATTGGTCGCATCTTACGCAGTCTTTCTTTTCGCAACCCTGCGTCTTGGTCAGAACAGCTCCCCTGGGCAGAATACGCCCACAACTCGCTTCCTTCGTCTGCGACCGGGCTATCTCCTTTTCAGAGTAGCCTCGGGTACCAGCCTCCGTTGTTCTCATCTCAGTTCGCCGAGTCCAGCGTCCCCTCCGCTCAGGCTTTTGTCCAACGTTGCGAGCGCACCTGGAAGAGGGTCAGGTCTGCACTTTGCCGTTATAGGGCGCAGACTGTGAGAGCTGCTAATAAGCGTAGAACTAAGAGCCCTAGATATTGTCGCGGTCAGAGAGTTTGGCTCTCCACTCAGAACCTTCCCCTTAAGACGACTTCTCGCAAGTTGACCCCGCGGTTCATTGGTCCATTCCGTATCTCTCAGGTCATTAATCCTGTCGCAGTGCGACTTCTTCTTCCGCGATATCTTCGTCGCGTCCACCCGGTCTTCCATGTCTCCTGTGTTAAGCCCGTTCTTCGCGCCCCCGCTCGTCTTCCCCCCCCCCCCCCATCCTTGTCGAGGGCGCACCTATCTACAGGGTCCGTAAAATCTTGGACATGCGTCCTCGGGGCCGTGGTCATCAGTACCTAGTTGACTGGGAGGGGTACGGTCCTGAGGAGAGGAGTTGGGTTCCCTCTCGGGACGTGCTGGACCGTGCGCTGATTGATGATTTCCTCCGTTGCCGCCAGGTTTCCTCCTCGAGTGCGCCAGGAGGCGCTCGGTGAGTGGGGGGGTACTGTCATGTACTGTCATGTTGTCTTGTCTCTGTCCTTTCCCTTCACCCTGTCTCCCTCTGCTGGTCGTGTTAGGTTACCTTTTCTCCCCCGCTTTCCCCCAGCTGTCCCTTGTCTCCTCTAACTACCCATTCACCCCGTTCCCCACCAGTTCCCTTTTTTCCCTCTGATTAGGTCCCAATATCTCTCTCTGTTTCTGCTCCTGTCCTTGTCGGATTCTTGTTTGTTTGTGTCATTCATGCCTGAACCAGACTGTCGTCATGTTTGCTGTAACCTTGTCCTGTCCTGTCGGAATCTGCCGGTCCATCTGAGCCTACCTATGTTTGGTAATTAAAGAAGCTCTGTTTAAGTTGATTCGCTTTTGGGTCCTCATTCACTCACCATAACAGAAAATGTCAATATCATGGTGTACTGTAATTTCAATATTACCACAGCCAGGTACCAGTCTGTTTGTGCCATCATGTTTGGCATGACAAGGAGTGGCAAAAGTCACATGATGGCACAAACAGACAAGTACCCGGGATAATATTATCCAGAATTGTTGTAATAAAAAAGTGATATAAACTCATAAATCAATCAATACTTACAGCTATGGCGAGAGTGACCCCTGCCAGTTCTGTCTTCCCCAAATGGCCACAGAAAATTGTACTGACGAAACTAACTAAAAAGACCATGAGCTGAGCCATAACCTGGTAAGAATAGAATACATCCACAACATTTGATAAATCAGTTGATGTCGTTGTACATACTATTAGGCATATGTGGAGTGAATAGGCCTAACACTATGAAGTGTTAAACAATCTACGGTTTGAGGTAATTCCAAGTGATTCAGGTTAAACAGACCAGGTTATATATGAATCAATGATTCAGGTTAAACAGACCAGGTGATAGATGATTCGATGATTCAGGTTAAACAGACCAGGTGATAGATGATTCGATGATTCAGGTTAAACAGACCAGGTGATAGATGATTCGATGATTCAGGTTAAACAGACTAGGTGATAGATGAATCGATGATTCAGGTTAAACAGACTAGGTGATAGATGATTCGATGATTCATGTTAAACAGACCAGGCGATAGATGATTCGATGATTCACAGACCAGGTGATAGATGATTTGATGATTCACAGACCAGGTGATAGATGAATTGATGATTCAGGTTAAACAGACTAGGTGATAGATGAATCGATGATTCAGGTTAAACAGACTAGGTGACAGATGAATCGATGATTCCGGTTAAACAGACTAGGTGATAGATGAATCGATGATTCCGGTTAAACAGACTAGGTGATAGATGAATCGATGATTCAGGTTAAACAGACTAGGTGATAGATGAATCGATGATTCAGGTTAAACAGACCAGGTGACAGATTAATCGAGGATTCCGGTTAAACAGACCAGGTGATAGATGAATCAATGATTCAGGTTAAACAGACCAGGTGATAGATGATTCGATGATTCACAGACCAGGTGATAGATGAATCGATGATTCAGGTTAAACAGACTAGGTGATAGATGAATCAATGATTCAGGTTAAACAGACTAGGTGATAGATGAATCGATGATTCAGGTTAAACAGACTAGGTGATAGATGAATCGAGGATTCAGGTTAAACAGACTAGGTGATAGATGAATCGAGGATTCAGGTTAAACAGACTAGGTGATAGATGAATCGAGGATTCAGGTTAAACAGACTAGGTGATAGATGAATCGATGATTCAGGTTAAACAGACTAGGTGATAGATGAATCGATGATTCAGGTTAAACAGACTAGGTGATAGATGAATCGAGGATTCAGGTTAAACAGACTAGGTGATAGATGAATCGATGATTCCGGTTAAACAGACTAGGTGATAGATGAATCGATGATTCCGGTTAAACAGACTAGGTGATAGATGAATCGATGATTCAGGTTAAATAGACCAGGTGACAGATGAATCGAGGATTCAGGTTAAACAGACCTATATAGTATGCCAGATACCAGTAACCTATAATTATCCAGTGTGCCAGTGGCATTTAAGTGAATTCAATAATATGCAAGCATCACTGCCAAATAACAATAATAATGTAATATAAAAATGCAAAGTTTTATATAACTTTGACCTAATTGTGGGCAAAATGTAATAAAGATGTTTCTTACCACAGGCCCAGCCATTGTTGATAATTCAAGAATTTCTTTTTTGAATTCAACAGGAATCAACCTGCGAATACATCTCAAACAGCTCCCACATATTGTCAATTCATTCCCATTCATCCTGCTCTCCACAATTCCATTAGAATCCATTTCTAAAGACTGTCGCTCAGAAAAGTCTGCATGGTCAAGTGAGAACAAGGTGGTATTCTAGCTGCCAGCTGCCAGAGCGAGACTTCCTATCTGATGACATCCTTTGTCACTCCCTAGCTCTGATTTAGCTGTACACTGGCAATCTCAACTAGCATTGTTAAACATGATTTCCAATCAACTGCTGGACAAAGTTCACCGTCTTTTGTCAATTCTGCAACTGCACCACATGATGGAGCTCTTTCCTTCCTCTGCAAACATCAACATTGTTTGAAAATAAAGTATTTCTTCTCTAAAGCCGTGTTCTAGAGCAGTTGTTCCCAAACTTTTTATAGTCCCTTACCCCTTCAAACATTCAACCTCCAGCTGCGTACCCCCTCTAGCGCCAGGGTCAGCTGTACCCCCTCTAGCGCCAGGGTCAGCTGTACCCCCTCTAAGCACCAGGGTCAGCTGTACCCCCTCTAGCGCCAGGGTCAGCTGTACCCCCTCTAGCGCCAGGGTCAGCTGTACCCCCTCTAGCACCAGGGTCAGCTGTACCCCCTCTAGCGCCAGGGTCAGCTGTACCCCCTCTAGCACCAGGGTCAGCTGTACCCCCTCTAGCACCAGGGTCAGCTGTACCCCCTCTAGCACCAGGGTCAGCTGTACCCCCTCTAGCACCAGGGTCAGCTGTACCCCCTCTAGCACCAGGGTCAGCTGTACCCCCTCTAGCGCCAAGGTCAGCTGTACCCCCTCTAGCGCCAGGGTCAGCTGTACCCCCTCTAGCGCCAGGGTCAGCTGTACCCCCTCTAGCGCCAGGGTCAGCACTCTCAAATGCTGTTTTTTTTTACCATCATTGTAAGCCTGCCACACACACTATATGATACATTTATTAAACATAAGAATGAGTGTGAGTTTTTGTCACAACCCAGCTCGTGGGAAGTGACAAAGAGCTCTTATAGGACGAGGGCACAAATAATAATATAATAATAATAATCAATAATTTAGCTCATTATTTAGCCATCTTACATATAAAACCTTATTTGTTCATCAACAATTGTGAATAACTCCCCACAGGTTAATGAGAAAGGTGTGCTTGAAAGGATGCACATAACTCTGCAGTGTTGGGTTGAATTGGAGATAGTCTCAGTCTTAAATCATTTTCCACACACATTCTGTGCCTGTAATTAGTTTTCATGAAAGTCCGTATTCCCCAGCGACAGCCCCGAAACCTGAAGGATCTGGAGAAAGTCTGTATGGAGGAATGGGCCAAAATCCCTGCTGCAGTGTGTGCAAACCTGGTCAAGAACTACAGGAAACGTATGATCTCTGTAATGCAAACAAAGGTTTCTGTAACAAATATTAAGTTCTGCTTTTCTGATGTATCAAATACTTATGTCATGCAATAAAATGCAAATTAATTACTTAAAAATCATACAATGTGATTTTCTGGATTTTTGTTTTAGATTCCGTCTCTCACAGTTGAAGTGTACCTATGATAAAAATTACAGACCTCTACATGCATTGTAAGTAGGAAAACCTGCAAAATCGGCAGTGTATCAAATACTTGTTCTCCCCACTGTAGGTACATGGTTGCAAAGGTTATCAGTGTCATAACAGCGCGATTTGCCAAGGCAGTATACTCTGAGTACAGACCTATCCATAAATCTGGCAGTGGCTTCTGATTAAATCAAATTTTCACAGAACCGCTTGTTGCAATTTCGATGAGGCTCTCTTGTTCAGATATTGGTAAGTGGACTGGAGGCAGGGCATGAAAGGGATAACGAATTCAGGTGTTTGTGTCATCCGTTTCGGGAAAGTACCTGCGTAATTGCGCACCCAGCTCACTCAGGTGCTTCGCTATATCACATTTGACATTGTCCGTAAGCTTGAGCTCATTTGCACACAAAAAATCATACGATGATGGAAAGACCTGTGTGTTTTCCTTGTTAATGCAGACAGAGAAGAGCTTCAACTTCTTAATCATAGCCTCACTTTTGTCCTCCACATTGAATATAGTTGCGGAGTCCCTGTAATCCTAGACTCAGATCATTCAGGTGAGAAAAGACATCACCCAGATAGGCCAGACGTGTGAGAAACTCCTCATCATGCAAGTGGTCAGCCCATATCATTGCATAATGCATAAAATACACGATTGTTCAGGGGCCTTGCTTTAACAAAGTTAACCATAACCATTTTCACTACAGTGAAAACGTATTTCAAGCTGTCAGGCATTCCCTTGGCAGCAAGAGCCTCTCGTTAGATGCTGCAGTGTACCCAAGTGGCGTCGGGAGCAACTGCTTGCACAAGTGTTACCACTCCACTATGTCTCCGTCATTGCTTTTGCGCCATCAGTACAGATACCAACACATCTTGACCACCAAAGTCCATTTGACGTCACAAAGCTGTCCAGTACTTTAAAAATATCCTCTCCTGTTTCCCTGGTTTCCAGAAGAGGATGGCTTCCTTAATTGACCCTGCATGAACGTAACGGGCTCACCACGTCTGTTGACTCATCCAGCTGTAATGCATAGAATTCACTGGCTTGTGTGCGAAGCAGTAATTGTTTCAAAACATCTCCTGCCATGTCACTGATGCATCATGAAACATTGTTGTTTGATGAAGATATTGTCTGTATAGTTTTTTGGGCCTTTTCCCCCAGCACTGTCCCAGCCATACCCACGGCAGCAGGAAGAATTATGTCCTCCACAATAGTATGGGGCTTGCCTGTCCTAGCCACTCGGTAGCTCACCATATAAGATGCTTCTAGCCCCTTCCTATTAATGGTATCTTTTGCTTTAATACATGTCTTACTATTCGAAATTGTCTTAATTCTTGCAACAAACAAAAAACGGTGGCTTATTTTTCAAATTGGTATGTTTTGTTTTTAAATGTCTGTGCAAGAGTGAAGGTTTCATCGGGTTGTGAGAGTACCTTTGCACCTATAACACACTGGCTGAGGAAAGGCACTGCTCCCAATATAAGTGAACCCCAATTCGATGTTCCATCGTCCCTGTCTGTAAGGTGCTTTCCCGGGTAAGGGGGCAGTAGCTCTTCGGCCGCATCAGATTCACAACTGTCAGTGTCCATGCTAGCTGGGTTAACAACAAATGTAGAATTACTAATGCTAGCATTGGATGTGATCGTGGAAGCAGAACAACTTGTCATCGACAGGTGCTGGTGCCGGACTGCTGGTTGTAGCAGTACTACCAGTACAGCTGTTATGTGTCTTACTTGTTGAACCATTTATCCATTTTGGAGCAAACGGAAAGAGCAGCAGCTACGTTTGGCTACATACGGAATGTTAGTGGAATTCCCGCGAGAGAGTAACGGTTAATGTGATTGGATGTTAATTATTTGAGTCGACTACCTGTATTTGACATTGTGTTGTTATATCGCTGAACAATAGATGGTTTCATTTTATTTTTGGCAGTGAAATGAGGCTACTCAGGCGAGAAAAAAACATCACCCAAATGTATAACCCCGTTGGAAAATATAAATGGACTATGAAAATGTGAATCACACTTTTATTTGGCGTACCCCCGATGGCATTATCCAGTTTGGGAATACATGTTCTGGAGCATAAATTTTGCTCAGTAGCTGATCACCGACTGAGCAGACAAATAATGAGTAGTCATTTGAGATGATTTGGAGATCAGTCAGTCTGTTATGGGCGACTGCAATATAGTCGATTTCCAAAACACCCAGGCAATTTTAACAATGACATTTACAAAGGTCTAAAGCTGCAAAAGTCTCTGAAAGAAAGTCGATGGTAGGTGCCAGTCCCATCAGTTGAAAGATCAAACATATGAGGCTCTAGACACCTGACTCAGAGTATGACCCAGTGAACGCATTAGTGTAGATAATAGTGCCTGTCTAAAAGTAACACAGACCGTACAGCCTAATGGGTCTTTAAGACAATTTCAAGTATGTTTAAAACACACTTAAACCATGAGTATTAGGTATCATACAATCTTGTGCTATCTAGAACCAAAAAGGGTTCCATGGCTGTCCTTAGGTTCCAGGTAGAGGGTTCTACATGGAACCACAGAGTTCTGCCCAACAAATAGAATCTACCTGGAACCTGCCGCCCCTCCTTTGGCAGGGGCGGCAGGGTAGCCTAGTGGTTAAAGCGTTGGACTAGTAACTGGAAGGTTCCAAGTTCAAATATCCGAGCTGACAAGGTACAAATCTGTCGTTCTGCCCCTGAACAGGCAGTTAACCCACTCTTCCTAGGCCGTCATTGAAAATAAGAATTTGTTCTTAACTGACTTGCCTAGTTAAATAAAATTTAAAAAATCTGGACAGCCTCAGAACCCTTTTGGAAATATTTTTCTAATAGTGTGTACTGTTTGACATTGTATGTACAGTGTTTTGCTTTGTTTTGTTTCATATTAATGCTTCATATTAATAGCTCTTATAATGGGATGGAGACTTATATTCATGGAAACATTACATTTGGTTATTCCAATTTAGTTGTGTTGAAAACCAATTGATTGTCAGAGAATTGATTGTCAGGGTACTTCTCTCGGGTCAGCGTCAACTCAATTTGGGTACCAAGGACACAAGGACACAAGGACACAAAGAAAGGCTTTTTGTCCCACTGTCTTGGCTCTTTTAGCTTGGATGAGAGAAAATTCAATGAGTTAAGAATGTCTGGTTCATTTAATTAGAGAGTGATTTGGCCTGTGGGAAAGCATCAAACACTATCTTCTGAGTATGAGGAGAGGTTGATTCTATCAGACAGGCCACATATTGTCTGCTTTAGTAACTGATACAGTGGCTAAGTAGGGGGGCAACAGAAGCTTAGACATCCTGTAAGGCTGATCTATGAAACTATCTCCATGTCTGAATCAGCATGACTCAGTGGATACAACTCAGGTGTATCAGGTACACAGATACCACACAGAGCTCCCATTTTCCCTGTCCTCACAGACCTCAGTGGTGTCATTGACTTTTGCTGTGTTTGAGCTGAGGTAATAGATATTACTTCGGAGGTCCCAAGTGACCCTAACATGCACCATTGAACAACTATGTGTCTTATTGTCCGGTATGAAATAGTGTTCAATAGCACACACATGGTTAATAACAACACGAGTTCTGCTGTGCTGTGTAAATTTACCAAAGGCCTTTACTTGTCTATAGAATATTTTTTTATGCAACCTCAGCAAAGAATATAGCTACCATTCTCCCTTTCTTGCTGAACACTTAAATGTATATATAGGTAATAAT
This sequence comes from Oncorhynchus mykiss, assembly GCF_057628025.1. Taxonomy (NCBI): domain Eukaryota; kingdom Metazoa; phylum Chordata; class Actinopteri; order Salmoniformes; family Salmonidae; genus Oncorhynchus; species Oncorhynchus mykiss. Next base: position 19,414,576 of record NC_143045.1, read on the forward strand.
AGAGGCTATGATACACGAGGACTTGTTTCAATTGGATAATGAGTGGGTGTTGCAGAGGCAGCAAAGAGAGAGAAAGGCACTGTAATTACATAAGCTTCTACCCCCTTAGGACGTTAGATCATAGTTAGATCACAGTGATCTGAGCTGTACTATACACCCAGCTACTCCTTAAGTATCTAACATTTTAAATTCCCAAGACTGTGGTCAGGGTCAGGGCTTAGCTAAGATATTATATTTTCTTCCTTCCTTCCCTTTCTCAGTCTCCTCTCTGCCCCTTGAGGTTCCAATCCTCCTCCATAGCCCACAATAAAGTGCAGTTTTGGGATGTTTTAGCTGTCAATGACCATATCGTCTTGTAGGATTCAACCATTAAAAACCTGTAGAGTGTCTGTGAAATGTCTGCTGTCTTGTCTAGACTGTGAAACATGCCCTCTCTATACAATTCTTTCATGTTAGTGAGATGTTTCACCAGGTCTCCACTGTGTGTTGTATTGAAGTGGAGCTATAGTCCTGGATACTATCAATAGGAGGTTGTGAAATTGACTATGTTGTCTGTACAACAATACTGGGTTTGTAGTGAATCTCCTGACCTCGCCAGGTTCATGCAATCTCTCAGTGGTGGGACAATGACACATTCTTTTCTTTCTCCACAGGTAGAGCCATTCAGCCAAAGCCTGTGTGCTAAGTTTATTGGATCATCTGGGCCTATGTACCAAACCACCAATCACTGAGAAAAGGAGCAGACGAAAACAATAGTACTGTCAGAGTCAGCTGTGAAACTCTGCATGTTTTAGTCATGAAGTTGAGAAATAGCTAAGGAGTAGCCGAGGAGGACTGCTACTGAAACGTTGTCATCTCCTGCTAGCTGTTCAAACACGTTCTCTAGAGCCACGTTTATAGCTGGTTCTAACATGTGTCCTTTGTCTTGATCTTGTCCACATTCTGATTGTATCCACATTTTTAGACAGGTGTAGGCGATTAAAAGACTCATTGTAATCTGACTGTAATCAGAACTTTTTGACCACCTCCGCAGGTAGTTAGGGACCCATTGTATCTGGATCAATCATGTGTAAACAGATATGGATGGTCAGACCATTTAAATCATCATTATACCAGTCTCTAAAATCATTGACAGGTAGCACCATTGACTTATGGCATCAATAATTGTCTTAAAATAAAAACATGCATGTTATTTTGAAATGTAAATATCTGTCAAATAATCTGCATACAGGGAGGCAGCAGTAAATCAGGAAATCTGGAATCTCCCCCACATTTAGTCAGGAATATGAATAAATGTACAGTATTTCTTACAAAGGGCTTACTTTGATCATAACTTACAACATGTATTCCTATGATAATTGTTTATAGGTCTCAAATAAACTCAGCAAAAAAATAAACATCCTCTCACTGTCAACTGCATTTATTTTCCAGCAAACTTAACATGTGTAACTATTTGTATGAACATAAAACTTTAGTTTTTGTACATTCTATGTTTTGTATTTCTACGTTGGCCTGATATGGTTCCCAATCAGAGACAGCTGTTTATCGTTGTCTCTGATTGGGGATCATATTTAGGAAGCCCTTTTGCCCACTTTCTGGTGTGGGATCTTGTTTATGTATAGTTGCCTTAGTGCACAGCTGTAGCGTCATGTGTTGTTTGGTTCAGTGAATTTCGATTTATTAAAATGATGTGGAAATTTACTCTCACTGCGCCTTGGTCCGATCCTTACGACGAACGTGACAAGACGTGACTAACATAAATTGAATAATGTGTCCCTGAACAAAGGGGGGGTCAACATCAAAAGTAACAGTTAGTATCTGGTGTGGCCACCAGCTGCATTAAGTACTGCAGTGCATCTCCTCATGGACTGCACCAGATTTGCCAGTTCTTGCTGTTAGATGTTACCCCACTCTTCCACCAAGGCACCTGCAAGTTCCCAGACATTTCTGGGGGAAATGACTTGAGCTCTCGCCCTCCGATCCAACAGATCCCAGACATGCTCAATGGGATTGAGATCCGGGCTCCTCGCTAGCCATGGCAGAACACTGACATTCCTGTCTTGCAGGAAATCACGCACAAAATGAGCAGTATGGCTGGTGGCATTTTCATGCTGGAGGGTCATGTCAGGATGAGCCTGCAGGAAGGGCACCACATGAGTGAAGAAGATGTCTTCCCTGTAACGCACAGCGTTGAGATTGCCTGCAATAACAACAAACTTAGTCCGATGATGCTGTGACACCGCCCCAGACCATGACAGACCCTCCACCTCCAAATCGATCCAGCTCCAGAGTACAGGCCTCATTGTAACGCTCATTCCTTTGACAATAAACATGAATACGACCAGACAAAACCACGACTCATCAGGGAAGATAAACTTTTTGCCAGTCCTGTCTGGTCCAGCGACGGTGGGTTTGTGCACATAGGCGACGTTGTTGCCGGTGATGTCTGGTGAGGACCTGCCTTACAACAGGTCTACAAGCCCTCAGTCCAGCCTCTCTCAGCCTATTGAGGACAGTGATGGAGGTATTGATGGAGGTATTGTGCGTTCCTGGTGTAACTCGGGCAGTTGTTGTTACCATCCTGTACCTGTCCCCCAGGTGTGATGTTTGGATGTACCACTCCTGTGCAGGTGTTGTTACACGTGGTCTGCCACTGCGAGGACGATCAACTGTCCGTCCTGTCTCCCTGTAGCGCTGTCTTAGGTGTCTCACAGTACGGACATTGCAATTTATTGCCCTGGCCACATCTGCACACGCAGGGACCCTGGGCATCTTTCTTTTAGTGTTTTTCTGAGTCAGTAGAAAGGTATCTTTAGTGTCCTAAGTTTTCATAACTGTGACCTTAATTGCCTCTGTCTGTAAGCTGTTAGTGTCTTAATGACCGTTCCACAGGTGCATGTTCATTAATTGTTTATGGTTCATTGAACAAGCATGGGAAACAGTGTTTAAACCCTTTACAATGAAGATCTGTGAAGTTATTTTGATTTTTATGAATTATCTTTGAAAGACCGTCCTGAAAAAGGGACGTTTCTTTTTTTGCTGAGTTTATAACCCTTTATTCTATAGGGGTTATAATGAATGTAAGGTTACAATGGGTTTCTTTACATTCCAGGACCTGCTGGGAAGAACATAACTCAAGCATACAAAATAATACATTCAAAAAACTCTTGACATTCCTGCTGGCACAGCTCCCCTCTGTCTATATATTTAAAACTGCACTCTAAGTCACGCTCTGTAGAGCTAAGCAATGTCTTTAATCTATTTGAGAATAGGTCATTTCTTTATATATAAAGAAAGGCACACAGTGATCTTGGCTGCATTTAACAATGCTTCTGCCCAGACTGAAAGGTGGACACGTTACACTAGGTTTTCACAATGTTCCTGGGAGGACAGCATTCCATGTTAGATTCTCATTGAAACAATTTACACTGGGTTAGTGGTCCATTTTTCAAGACAACCAACACTTTCCCATTTCATTATGTAACTAATGGCACATGGATGAATGAAGTTATTAGGAGCAATTTAGGTTAGGTAACAGTATGCTTCCCAGGCAACACTAACAAAATGTACTGTTTTTTGTGTGAAAGTGATTGTTTTATATACACATAACAGTTATGGAAAAAAAATACATATTTGGTCCGTTAAGATGATTACATATTTTATTTTCCTATATGAAACTGTACAGAGATGTATTTTGTCATTTGTATTACACTGGGCTGAACTACACTCCAATGTATTTTGTAACAAGATACTTTCAAGAGCTGTACAGTAATTCGTATTTTCATTTTGTATAGCGGTTCACCATTTTGTGGCTTCTTTTCACCTTGCATTGGTATCAGAAGTCTAACAGCACTATGGTGTGCTCTGCTAAATGAACTAAACATAAATGTGTATGTAAAAATGGACAGTTGAAAAGCAAGCAGAGTATTATTCTAATGAGCTCTGCCCCGAAACAAGATTTTGTGTAAAAGCGACACAGCTTTGTCAAAATTGACTTTTCATAGCAGGTTTAGGAGGACTTACGCAGTAGGTTAGGAGAATTAACTTAGGTTAGAAAAGGTTAGAAAATGAGGTTAAGCTGTATCCATTCTAGACATGACCCCAAAACAAGGCCAATAATAATACACAGTGTACTTTGCAGTTCAGTTTGATATGTTCATTTTCACATATGCAGTCAGTGCATTCACCTAAGGTAGATAAACAACAACATATCACAGTCATAGCAAGTAAAACATTTCTGTAACCGTTACTGAGAATGCTGTTGCTGTTTGGGCCAGCAACTTGCAAATCTATTTCTGTATTTTAAAATACAAAATACATGTCATTTAATTAAATACATTTCAAAATACAAGTATTTTGTAGTTTATTTTGATACATTGATCTTTATGGTATTCTGTAATTGTATTCTGTAATTGTATCTTGTAATCTTTGCCCATCTCTGACTGTACATGCAAGCAGCCCAGACATTACCTTTGACATTTTGTCAATTTCAAAGGGTGCAATAGCAAGCACCATATACAATAAACTATATATATAAACTATATTACATCTTATGAATAAACAACTTCTGATCAAGATAACATACCAATAATTCAATAAAAAGTATTGAATTACATATTATATTACTGTTATAATAAAGGAGAAACGTCAAAGTGTCCGCACACAGTAACCATTGTACAGTGTATTCACATATCTGAGTTTTCAATATGTTTGCATTTTCCAGCCCCAATGATTCAAGTTTAGAAAAGTGTGTACAGAGGGATCTCAAGTTATACAGTCATACAGTATTCAAAGTTCAAATGGGGTCGGAAGTACAATGCACCATGTTTCACCATTGACTACGAGCAAAATGAAAACAAGTTAATATAAGACTATAGATTAGCTAAAAGAGAAGATGGCATACATTATTTGGTCATGGAAACATAGTTCAGAAGCTATTTTGTGCAAATGAACAGTTTATCAAAAATCTTAAACCCCAAATGGATCTGAACTATGGGTCTTGAGATATAAACAGACCAACAAATATGAGGCAGAACCTTCTTCTGAGAGTGAGAAGTTGAGAACATGATAATTTGATGGAGATAATACTTGGGCATTTTAAATGGAACTGGACATACTCTGTATAACACATTACAGCATTAAAAGTACAGTAGTGCTACTTTTAACCTCATCTCTGCAGTTAAACTCATCCTCCAATCCCCCCACCCACCTGACCACCCACCCACCCACCCACCTGACCACCCACCCACCCACCCACCCACCCACTCATCCACCCATCCATCCATCCATCCATCCATCCATCCATCCATCCATCCATCCATCCATCCACCCATCCATCCATCCATCCATCCATCCATCCATCCTCTCTTTCCACAGGGTTATTCAAGTGTCCTTTGTAATGGAAGCCATGTGGCTTTTCTCCCAACAACCTAACACGACCAGTCACGTTGGTGCCTTTCTCGCCAGAGGTCCATGGCACATTAGGGGCCCTCTATGTGCATTCCTCATGGTGTGGACCGTGGCCCCTCGGTGCCCTCAAACCCCAGTAGTGTTGGCCCAAGTAGGGAAGGTGTCTAGGTGGAACATGGCCCTGCCCCAGCTGTTGATGGCCAGAGTGATGCACAGGATGCCGATGATGTTCATCACTATACCTGTCCTAGCCTGGGAGAGAGCAGGGAAGTAAAATGAGGTGCAATGAATTTCAAGTTCTGTTAGCAATCATTCAAACAGAAGAAGGCAATCAAGTGATCTGTGGCCCAGGACAATTGTCCTCAAATAATTTGGAAATTGCACGTTAAGACATTTCCTAAATTAATTTAGGATTTGTTTGCTATTATTTATTTTTGTTAATAAATAATAAGATAGACAATTCACTAGATTATATTATCTTTATAAAATGATGTACTGTAACTCACCATGTCAGAAACCTTGAGGTAGCCGTATGAGAAGACGATAGCATTGGGCGGTGTGGCCACAGGTAGCATGAAGGCAAAGGAAGCACTGAGAGTACAAGGCACCATGACGTACAGAGGATTCATTCCAATGGACTGGGACTGAAATAAACACACAGACAGACACACATCTTTAGCTGTCTGAGCCTGGGCTGAGGAGGACACTCTTACTATGAGTCCCAAATGGCACACGTTTTCCCTACATAGTGAACTACTTTTGACCAGAGGCCATGCACCCTAGTCAAAAGTAGTGCACTATATAGGGAATAGGGCGCCATTTGGGACGCATCCCTAATGACAACACTCAAGTCTGCTTTGGTGCTTTTCTGAACCGTAATCACTGGCTCATAACACTATCTCTGATTTTAGTGTTTGTAATTCTAGGGTTCAAAATCGTCCATTAGGCGTGTGTAATTAAGATGTAATTCTTATACATGCTATGTTGTTTGGGGTCTGAGTCATGGCAGGCAAAATGGAAACGCACCACAGAAACGCATCCAGAACGGTGTAGAACCACATTGTAATAGCAAAACATAGATTAGAATGTAAGCCTCGGTAGAGTTGAATATTATCCCCCAAAAATTCACACGACAGTAATTAGTTTGAAAATTATTACTGGCTGAGATTATTTTTCATGTCATAATACTCATCCCTCCGTCAGAACCTTCCTCAAATATAATGGATGTTATATCATTTAGTTGGATTCATTTTTGTAGCAGTCTGGAAAGACAATACAGACATAAAACAAGCAGCTAGACACAAAATCACACATCCTAGCATCCTCTCTTTCCCAGACTTCACTGTAACTAGTAGTTGGTTCACTAACCCCATTTTTCTTCCTCTCCTTCCCCTCTTTCACTCACCCTTTTCTATACTTATGTCATCTTCATGCACTCCTGTTGGCTTTGACCTCAATAAATCCTTCTCTCTATACCCAAGCTTGGCACATTCCGGCATGGCCCAGCTTGGGTCCTCTCTGAGTGCTTGGGCACTGGGCACAGTGATACCATTCATCAGTGTAGATGGGGGTGGGCACCAGGACAAGTCACAGAGCTCAATTGGTGTGTTTGGCAGGGTGGCTATAGAAGGAGGGGCCCAGGGAAGGGGACCAAATATATTCATCTCAAATGACTAACAACACAGGCCAGGGCAGCCAAACAAGGACATGTAGGCCGGCTTCCACGGGGAGTAGTTTCAATGCTGCACTCCTATAGGGGAGATTTCTGAATGGGCTTACACTGGTAAGCACTGTACTTCACATCAAGGAGCTACAGTGTTCAGGCTATTGAAAGTATTGCTGCTGCATGTACTATACGTATCCGTGTGTCAGAGCAGTTTACCAGACTGGATAGCTATTGTATTCCTGCTTCCAGCACAAGCATTTCGCTACACTCGCATTAACATCTGCTAACCATGTGTATGTGACAAATAAAATTTGATTTGATTTGATTTGTGTAATACTGTAATATTGTGTAGTAGTGTAGCATTGTGTAGTAGTGTAGTATTGTGCAGTATTGTGGAGTATTGTAATATTGTGTAGTATTGAACAGTATTGTGTAGTAGTGTAGTATTGTGTACTACTGTGTGGTAGTATAGTATTTTGTAGTATTGTAATGTAGTATTGTGTAGGATTGTAGTAGGGTGTAGTATTGTGCAGTAGTGAAGTATTGTGAAGTATTGTGTAGTATTGTGTAGTGGTGTGGTATTGTGTAGTAGGGCTGTTACATCTGCTTCTGCCACGGCCTCTACTGCTCATCCTGTGTCTCCTTGACCTGCCGCCACTCCCCCAGTGCTCTCTCCCTCTCTCTCGCTCTCTGTGAGATTGTGTGGGCGGAGACAGGTGTGCTGGAGTCAGAGCCGATCGCCACCAGCTGCAACCTGTTCCAAAATCAAGACCTCTACAAATACTCAGTCCTGCCACTTCCACACTGCCAGATCGTAATCTCTGCTCAGTCAGTCTACGCTTCTAGCCATTTGTTACTATTTAGATCCTGTTATCTTGTTGTGCCTGTTTTCCTTGCCTGATGCTGTTTTCCGCTCCGCTACAGTTCAGCCCGCTCGGACTCTGGTCCCTGTCTCCAGTCCCACGTCTCTTCATCCTGCTACTCTGTCCTGTATTCCCCACTCTACTACTCCCTTGGATTCCCCAAAGGACCTGCTTACCCTGTCCCAACTCCTCTCGCTCCAGCCTCAGCCTCCGCACCTGGTTTCCTGCAACCTGCTCGAGCTTCCCCTGACCTGCACTCCATCTTCCCCCTGTGTTTCAATTAATACCTTAGTTACTTCATCTCATTCTCCTCGTCTGAGTCTGCTCTTGGGTTCCCAGAGCTGTGTGTTGAGTCTTACCATTGAGGCGAGGACAGGTAGGAAGAGAGTAGCAGTGGCCACATTACTGGTGCACTCTGTGAAGATGGCGATCAGCAGACACAGGATGACAGCGATGGCCCAGGGTGGGATGGTGTGGAGGGGAGTCATCTGGTCCCCCATCCACATAGACAGACCTGATTCCTGTAGGGGCGTGTACAAAACCATGCAATCAGTCTCAAACAACCATGGCACTCTTTTTTTTGTATCCGACACTTAACCAGACTCACATACATCTATCTACACATGTACAGGCACTGTAACTACCAAAATAAAGGAAACACCTGAGTAAATGAAGCAGGTGCTTCAACACAGAATTGGTTCCTGAATTAAATAAGCAATTAACATCCCATCATGCTTAGGGTTATGTTTAAAAATGTCCAGTTGTCCATTATTTTGGCTACCATGGCTAGAAGAAGAGATCTCAGTGACTTTGAAAGAGAGGTTTCAAAGTGGCATAAGGTGTTTAAAGTGTGTGTGTGTGTGTGTATATTTGTGTCTCAGTCGCCGGAACTCAACCCAATTGAACACTTATGGGAGATTCTGGAGTGGCACCAGAGACAGTGTTTCCACCACCATCAACAAAACACCAAATTATGACATTTCTTGTGGAAGAATGGTGTCGCATCCCTCCAATAGAGTTCCAGACAATAGTAGAAACTATGCCAAGGCATATTGTGCTCTTGGTGGCCTAACGCCCTATTAAGACACTTTATGATGGTGTTTTGTTTCCTTTATTTTGGCAGTTACCTGTACATACTGTGAACAGTTTTTCAAAAACAGAAAGGTTGATTTTAGTCTACTTTAGCAGCTAAGTAAGCAGCTAATATGTCACCTGTATCATCCCACATTATATGCCCTACGTTTCATCGTACTTGGGAAGTGAACAGGGTGGAGCTGTATTGACTAATCAAAAATGTCCCTTTGTCACAATGATCCTGATGAAATATGGGATGATTCAGTTCTCCGTGAGGATCTGACTTTTTTGGTTAAAAAGTTTCTGTGGAAAGCGAACAAAGATTATACTGTAGAGATATAGAATTTTAATGTGAAAATAATCCTGCAGCAACAGGAAATGAATTATTATGTGGATTATGAAGGTGAAGGTGGTAAATGACCTTTTAATGGCATCAGACCGAGGCTCTGCATCTGTCCTCGTGCTCCTAGACCTTAGTGCTGCTTTTGATACCATCGATCACCACATTCTTTTGGAGAGATATGAAACCCAAATTGGTCTACACGGACAAGTTCTGGCCTGGTTTAGATCTTATCTGTCAGAAAGATATCAGTTTGTCTCTGTGAATGGCTTGTCCTCTGACAAATCAACTGTAAATTTCGATGTTCCTCAAGGTTCCGTTTTAGGACCACTATTGTTTCACCATATATTTTACCTCTTGGGGATGTCATTCGAAAACATAATGTTAACTTTCACTGCTATGCAGATGACACACAGCTTTTTTTTTTCAGATGACACACAGTACATTTAAATGAAACATGGTGAAGCCCCAAAATTGCCCTCGCTAGAAGCCTGTGTTTAAGACATAGGGAAGTGGATGGCTGCAAACTTTCTACTTTTAAAATCGGACCAAACAGAGATGCTTGTTCTAGGTCCCAAGAAACAAAGAGATCTTCTGTTGAATCTGACAATTCATCTTAATGGTTGTACAGCCGTCTCAAATAAAACTGTGAAGGACCTCGGCGTTACTCTCTACGCTGATCTCTCTTTTGACGAACATATCAAGACTGTTTCAAGGACAGCTTTTTTCCATCTACGTAACATTGCAAAAATCAGAAAATTAATCCATGCCTTTGTTACTTCTAGGTTAGACTACTGCAATGCTCTACTTTCCAGCTACCCGGATAAAGCACTAAATAAACTTCAGTTAGTGCTAAATACGGCTGCTAGAATCCTTACTAGAACCAAACAATTTGATCATGTTACATATTATTCCAGTGCTAGCCTCCCTACACTGGCTTCCTGTCAAGGCAAGGGCTGTTTTCAAGGTTTTAGTTGGTCAGGACGTGAGTTGGGTGGGCATTCTATGTTTTGTGTTTCTAGGTTGTTTTTCTGTGTTCGGCCTAGTATGGTTCTCAATCAGAGGCAGGTGTCGTTAGTTGTCTCTGATTGAGAATCATACTTAGGTAGCCTGGGTTTCACTGTTGTTTTGTGGGTGATTGTTTCTGTGTCTGTTCGCCACACAGTACTGTTTTGGTTTTGTTCACGTTTATTTATTGTTTTGTATTCATTGAGTGTTCAGTTTATGTTTTTAAATAAACAGCCATGGACACTTACCACGCCGCATCTTGGTCCGATCCTTGCTACACTCTTCAGACGAAGAGGAAGAAAACCCTTTCACATCTCTTCAGTGGGTCATATGATTGAGTGTAGTCTGGCCCAGGAGTGTGAATGTGAATGGAAAGGCTCTGGAGCAGCGAACCGCCCTTGCTTTCTCTGCCTGGCCGGTTCCCCTCTTTCCACTGGGATTCTCTGCCTCTAACCCTATTACAGGGGCTGAGTCACTGGCTTACTAATGCTCTTTCATGCCGTCCCTAGGAGGGGTGCGTCACTTGAGTGGGTTGAGTCACTGATGTGATCTTCCTGTCTGGGTTGGCGCCCCCCCCCCCTTGGGTTGTGCCGTGGTGGAGATGTTTGTGGGCTATACTCGGCCTTGTCTCAGGATGATAAGTTGGTGGTTGAAGATATCCCTCTAGTGGTGTGGGGGCTGTGCTTTGGCAAAGTGGGTGGGGTAATATCCTTTGTGTTTGTCCCTGTCCGGGGGTATCATCGGATGGGGCCACAGTGTCTCCTGACCCCTCCTGTCTCAGCCTCCAGTATTTATGCTGCAGTAGTTTGTGTCGGGGGGCTAAGGTCAGTTTGTTATATCTGGAGTACTTCTCCTGTCTTATCCGGTGTCCTGTGTGAATTTAAGTATGCTCTCTCTAATTCTCTCTTTCTCTGTCTTTCTCTCTCTCGGAGGACCTGAGCCCTAGGACCATGCCTCAGGACTACCTGGCACGATGACTCCTTGCTGTCCCCAGTCCACCTGGCCGTGCTGCTGCTCCAGTTAGCCTGCGGCTATGGAATCCTGACCTGTTCCCCGGACGTGCTACCTGTCCCAGACCTATTATTTGACTATACTGGCAATTTCTGAACATCTTAGACATGTTCTATTATAATCTACCACCTGGCACAGCCAGAAGAGGACTGGCCACCCCTCATAGCCTGGTTTCTTCCTAGGTTTTGGCCTTTCTAGGGAGTTTTTCCTAGCCAACGTGCTTCAACACCTGCATTGCTTGCTGTTTGGGGTTTTAGGCTGGGTTTCTGTACAGCACTTTGAGATATCAGCAGATGTACGAAGGGCTATATAAATACATTTGATTATAATTAATGAATAAACCTCAAATACACTACAAGTTTTACATTGCAAGGATGTCAGGACAGTTCCCCTGCAACAGGGTGATCCTACATCTGTATGCACATCCTGGCCCTTGTCTCTCACCTCGCTGCCTTTGGCCAGGGCGAACCCTCCCCCCAAGAGGAGAACGATGCTCCAGGGTAACTTCTTCTGGGCCACCTTCCAGGTCAGCAGAGCTGGTGTGGGGTCAGCTGGGTGTTGGTGCTCTGTAGAGGGGTTAACGAATCACTGTTACAGATATGCTATTGTAATGGTCTTCAAGTCTTCATATCCTTAGATACTAAAGTAGCATACTCAAGATCAGGTACCGTGCTTGTTACATTTTATGTGTTGTTTTAAAACATGGTTTACCAGTGTCAAAGCTTTGGGACCTCCTGCAACAGAAGCGTGGGGGCTTGGAAGGTAGGACGAAGAGAAGGACAGCAATGAACACTGCCACTGTGGCATCAGTTACATACCTGGAGGGAAGAATGGATAAAGATAGGGTGGTTATCTGTCAGCATTCAGACATACAATTCATGTTTTCTTGCTTATTTTTTCTTGTGAATTATTGAAGCATATGGGAAGTGAGATACACCACATTACCAAAAGTATGTGGACACCTGCTTGTCAAACATCTCATTCCACAATCATGGGCATTAATATGAAGTTTGCTGCTATAACAGCCTCCACTCTTCTGGGAAGGATTTCCACTAGATGTTGGAACATTGCTACAGGGACTTGCTTCCATCCAGCCACAAGAGCATTAGTGAGGTTGGGCAATGATGTTGTGCGATTACACCTGGCTCACAGTCGGCATTCCAATTCATCCCAAGGGTGTTCGATAGGGTTGAGGTCAGGGCTCTGTGCAGGCCAGTCAAGTTCTTCCACACCAATCTCGACAAACCATTTCTGTATGGACCTCGCTTTGTGCACGGGGACTTTGTTATGCTGAAACAGGAAAGGGCCTTCCCCAAACTGTTGCCATCAAGTTGGAAGAATGTCATTATATGCTGTTGCATTAAGATTTCCCTTCACTGGAACTAAGGGGCCTAGCCTGAACCATGAAAAACAGCTCCAGACCATTATTCCTCCTTCACCAAACTTTACAGTAGGCACTATGCATTGGGGCAGGTAGCGTTCTCCTGGCATCTGCTAAACCTAGATTCATCCACCGGACTGCCAGATGGTGAAGCGTGATTCATCACTCCAGAGAACGCATTTCCACTGCTCCAGGGTCCAAAGGCAGTGAGCTTTACACCACTCCAGTCGACGCTTGGCATTGCACACGGCGATCTTAGGCTTGTGTGTGGCTGCTCGGCCATGGAAACCAATTTCATGAACTTCCAGATCGACAGTTCTTGTGCTGACGTTTCTTCCAGAGGCAGTTTGAAACTCGGTAGTGAAGTGACCCGTTCTGTGAGCTTTTGTGGCCTACCCCTTCGCAGCTGAGCCATTGTTGTTCCTTGACATTTCCACTTCAAAATAACAGCACTTACAAATAGCAGCACTTACAGTTGACCAAGGCAGCTCAAGCAGGGCAGAAATTTGACGAACTGACTTGCTGGAAAGGTGGCATATGACATTGCCACGTTGATAGTCACTGAGCTCTTCAGTAAGGCCATTCTACTGCCAATGTTTGTCTATGGAGATTGCAGGGATGTGTGCTCAATTTTATACACCTGTCAGCAACGGGTGTGGCTGAAATAGCTGAATCCACTAATTTGAACGGGTGTCCACATAATTTTGTATATATAGTGTATAATTGGTCAATTATACAATGGTCTCAATTATTGTAACGGTCTCAAGTCGTCTTTGTTTTGATTAGGGCTGCATCTCAAATGGCACCATATTCCCTTAATGGCTCACTACATTTGACCAGAGCAATATGGCCCCTGGTCAAAAGTAGTGAACTATAAAGGGAATAGAATGCCATTTGAAAAGCATACTAGGCCTGTGAAATATGCTGTGTATGTACAGTGTAGTATGCATGAACAGTAAAGGGCCGTACTCTGCGTCAGCATTGAAGATGTATGTGGCCCAGCCTGCCACGAAGCCAGGATCTCTGGTGAACCACAGAACCACCAGACAACTGAAGAGACCCAACACACTCAGCTCTCCAAAAGACATGGAGCCCAGCTGACGATGCTGCTCCTTGATCACATTGTACACAGCTATCTCTTTCTCTGTCTTTACTTCCCCACAGCCCCACGTCTTCTTAAAACTGGGAATGGAGGGAGAGAAAGGGGTTGTGGCTTAAAGGGTGACTTCAGTAGTAAATTGAATTCAGTTGAGTGATTCAAATGAGGATGATCTCTGACTGAAAGATAAAAACATCATATTTTGATCTGAAACTCACTTGAATCCCATGAAGACAAACTGCAGCCAGAGCCAAGCCAGGGTCAGCATCAGGATCATGTTGGGGAAAGCAAAGCCGAACCAGGACGCAAAATTGATGACATCGCCATTGTTAGGAAACAGCCTGAGGGAAACATAAAATATTATTAACATTAACACATAAAGAAAAATATTATTTGAAAGATACATGACTTGAAAGTACTGAAATACACTATCCATAGCTGAAGGTACCCACTGGTTCATCTGTCCCTTGAGCACCAGGTTGGGGCCAGTCCCTGTGAGGGTGGCAGTGCCCCCGATGCTGGCAGCGTAGCACACACACAGCGTCATGCCCTTACACATCTTCTTCTTGTCTGCAGCCTCCTTACGCCGGATAGCCTCCACAAACGGGTCTAAACAGGTCACCACAACTGGACAAACATAGTCCAAATAGGAACGTTAACAGCATAAATAGTCTCAAAGCAAACATTTGCAATGCACACTTCTCATATATATGCTCCATAATAAGCTTACATGGTCCCCGAGCTCATTCAACGGATAATAAACTCTTTCATTAAACACACAAATGAACTGTTCATTAATTAGTCCTTCTCTGCTCAGTGCTCACCATGTCCCTCTGCCTGTTTCTCCGTCTGTTTGCTGTCAGTGGGTTCCTGAGGCTGGGTGTCCTCCTCAGTGCTGAAGATCACAGGCATCTCAGTCTCTGTGTAGTTGTTGAGCTGCTCCAGAACAGCCTGGACGATGGGCACCATCATGGCTGTGGTGGCTGTGTTACTGATCCACATGGACAGGAAGGCTGTCACCCCCATGAAGCCCAGCATCAGACTGGAGAGACAGGAAACCATAGAATGTGGAATAAGAATATTCTGTAACACTTTACTTAAGGCATAGCATACAGGTTAAATGCTTTATAACTTGTTATAAGCATGTATGAGCTTTTAGAAGGTCATAAGACAAAAAAATTATCAGTTAAAAGGCTAAATACACTCTGACACAGAGAGAGTGAAATGTTAGGTAATATGTCCTCATCATGTATAACGGCAAGGTCAATACAATATTATATATCTGTAGATAGTCATACAGATTAACTGATTTCCCTTCTCTAGAGATATATATAGTCCCAAGAATAGCAAGGGATTTGTATTGATGGGTTAGTTAGGTAGTTGGCTAGTTGTTTCGTTCGTTCGTTCGGTCGGTCGGTTAGTTAGTTGAGGGTCACTCACAGAGCGGGGCGCACCCCTACAAAGAGCAGCACTCGAAGGGCAATGCGTTTGTGCAGGTTCCAGTGCTCCACTGCCACCGCCACCATCAGTCCTCCCACAAACAACATGTTGGTGTCCTTCAGGTACTGCATACACACCTGGAAGACACACACAGACAAGTGACTCATGGGTCCACAGTGTATTTGTGTAAGCATATGCAAACATCTACCAATACTGTAGACAATGTGCAGACACCATTGTGAAGTATACTAAACACAAATATAAACACAACAATTTCAACGATTCTACTGAGCTACAATTCATATAAGGAAATCAGTAAATTGAAATAAATTCATTAGGCCCTAATTTATGGATTTCACATGACTGGGCAGGGGCACAGCTATGGGAGCCAGGCCCAGCCAATCAGAATGAGTTTTTCCCCACAAAAGGGCTTTATTACAGACAGAAATACTCCTCAGTTTCATCAGCTGTCCAGGTGGCTGGTCTCAGACGATCCCGCAGGTGAAGAAGCCGGATGTGGAGGTCCTGGGCTGGCATGGTTAAACGTGGTCTGAGGTTCTGTGGCAGGTTGGACGTATTGCCAAATTCTCTAAAACAACGTTGGAAGCGGCTTATGGTAGAGAAATTAACATAAAATTCTCTGGGTACAGCTCTGGTGGACATTCCTGCAATCAGCATGCCAATTGCATGCTCCTTCAAAACTTGAGACATCTGTGAGATTGTATTGTATGACAAAACTGCACATTTTAAAATGGCCTTTTATTGTCCCCGGCAGAAGGTGCACCTATGTAATTCATGCGGTTTATTCAATTTCTTGATATGCCACACATGTCAGGTGTATGGATTATCTTGGCAAAGGAGAAATGCTCACTAACAGGGATGTAAACAAATTTGTGCCCAATATTTGAGAGAAATACCCTTTCTGTGCTTATGGAACATTTCTGGGACCTTTTATTTCAGCTCATGAAACATGAGACCAATACTTTACATGTTGCGTTCATATTTTTGTTCTGTATATATTTAATATTAGTAGGCTATTATAGTACAGTTTCATTAGACAGTTTTATAGTAGTTTCATTCATCATGTTATTGAAAGATGGCTTGAAATAGAGGCTGTCTTACATCTTTGGACTGCATGATGCCAAACATGGGGAAGAGGACAGCAGGGAGCAGGGCAGTGACAGCCAGAGGTAAGGCCTCTGTACACCAGTACACTGCCATCAGGATGATCACATAGGCACATGCTGCCTCCTGCACAACACATACATAAGATCTAACAGGTCACCAACAGGTCAGAACATCCAACACACCACAACACCTGGGAATGAATACTGCTGGCTCATACAGATGCAATATCTTAATTTGACCCTGCTTCTCACAGCAGGAAAATAATCCTGCAGACAGGAAATGTTAATTATTATCTGAATTATAATTCATATAATTTTTTTTAGGGGTGGATACATTTTTTGTTAGGGCAAGTCTGACATTTCAAAATGGAAATTACAAACCTTAGAAGCCTTTTCAAGCCTTGAATATACTACAATTTGCATTTCCTTCTGCGCAGGAATATTCTCTGCGACAACAGTGTGATCAAATTTAGATAGCAGATCTGTACTGCTGTTAGTGACAGGAAAGTTATATGACACAAAAGTTACATTATATAATCCTAAATTGGAGAGATTATAGTTGATTGGTACCGAGGTATGTTGATTGGGGTTAAAGATCACTTTGTGTTGTAGTCTATGGCAGCACCTGCTAGTCTCTACTGTACACTGACCAGTCCACACGTATTACTCAGCAGTCCTCTATGATGCATGTGTGTGTGTGTGTGTGTGTGTGTGTGTATGTGTGTGTGTGTGTGTGTGTGCGTGTGTGTGTGTGTGTGTGTGTGTGCATGACAGATTAGGTATGATGACGTAGTTAGTATTGATTCTGATACACTGAAACTACACACCAAGAATTAGACAAAGATAACATGCTTATACTGTAGCTTCTGCCATGCTGCAACTCACTGTTCAGGCTGCATCAACAGGTGCAAGACTGAACAAAACTTATGCAATGACTAAATGTCTCTCAACCACAGATTAGACCTGCTTCAATACATTTTCCAAAAAGTGTCTAATTGAAGGTTTAGGATCAATTTAATTATACAAACATCTTTGTAATAAAGTAAAGTATTCATAAATTACCAGCCACTTTTGCATTTTACAAATCAAACAATATAATTAAACAACAATATAAAACCGCTTTCAAGATACATAAAATATATTTGAAACAGAAAAACGTGTGTATGAATCTGTGCAAAACAAATGTGACATACCTTTGTTCCAATGACTAAAGGCAGCGGGAGAAGAAGTAACGGGGTAGAGAATAGAACGATCTCATTCTTCAGATTCCGAAGGGATTTCAGAAATGCTGCCATCCTATGACTTTAGGAGATGCAGAGGCAAAGAAAGTTGGAGCACTAGGGACGGTCGTTTTACTTCAAGCAGGTCGGGGGAGGGGAGGAAGTGAAAGGGGGAGTCCCGCAGCTGATAATAGGAGAGGGAAGAGAGCTCACAAACATATAATGATGGGAGACAGATGGAGAGAGAGAAGGCTAAACCTAGATTTAACGGTGGTGGGATCCTGAAAAACTTTACCACAACGTTTTCAATAAATATCAATTAAAAAAAAAAAAAATCTGAGAGACTAAACAATCAACAACAATTATGTAAACTATGACCAGTAATCTCAATATTTATTATCTAATTTTATTGTACCTTCGATTATAGCTTTTTCAAATGGAACTGAACTCAAATTCTGACAGAGAAATGAAACCCTGTACTAGCAGGACACCTAAAATATATATTTTTTAAGTATGAGCACAAAAATTAACAGAAATTATAAACCTAACTTTCTTTACTCCCTAAAATTGATAGTGTTTGCAATTGTGCCTGATGAGCCATGAAGTGTCATGCTGTTCAGTGACATTTCCCTGTATAGTCCTCTGGGTCTGCACAGACAGCAGTAATGATAATGTTCCCTTTGGTCTCCAAAGCTCTGTGGGTTATGACCCAGTATATGGGCTTTCCACTATCATGCCCAGTCACATTTCTGCTTCAAGAATTGCTTCTGCCAATTCTTACATGTTATTACAGCAAATGTCATAACTATTTGGACAAGATTCAATTTTTTTGTGCTTAGTCATTGCCCTTATAACATTAAAACATATGTGTACCATACATGTCATTCTCAAGATTAAACTTTATCTTAGTAGTAGCTCATTGAGATTGCGAAAGAGGCACAACAGAACATGCAGAAGATAGCCTACTGTTTTAGAGCGAACTGGCTCTATAGACAAACTATATGAGATCATATGATGAGGTATATGAGGTAATTGTATCTGTCCGGTGCAATACTTTATTCCAATCAGTGTTTTATTAGTTACAAATTATACATATTTTTTCCCACCATATAAGACCCATAGGATCCAGGATCACTGACGAACCCTGAGCTGATCTCAAAGGATCTTATATCGCCACCTTGTGGGTTTTCTGATTAGCTGCAGTTCAGTGATCATTAGGTAATTTGTTTGCGTACCTGGATTTGTGTGGCATGATTTGAATTCTGAAAATACCAGAATTTAACAGTAAATATAAGGGAATAAGCACTTTGTAATGTTTGTGAGGATTATTGTGTATGTCTCTAGTCTACAACCACTGCCTGAGTGCTTGACCTAAGCTTGGACAGAATAAGCTGGACATGAAATTATCATTTGTTCATATCCATTTGTTGGTTTCTTCTACTTTAGACGTACAAAATCACTACAGAGTTGACCTAAATCATTGATAGGACATGTTTATCACTCATAAATTATGAAAAATGTATGAATCAGGGCAAAAATGTCCAAAACTCACATAGGATTTTGACATGTTTAATGTCTTATCATGTAGCCTAATACACAATATTGCATTTTCATGATACATTTAATCCAAAACAACAGATAGAAATACTAGTATTTTTAATCAGCAGTAAACTTCATTAGAGAATGTGGGGCACCTCAGTGTGTTGTGTATTTAAAATAAAAATAAAGAAAAAATAAAAAAGTATTTGTATTTAAAAAAAAAAAAGTTTCACATTTAGAAAAATGGTTACATTTCAATCCAGCTGACCATTTGGATAACTTGGGCTGTTGTCATACATCTGAGTTGCTCATCTGGATTTGCTTCCTCTCTGACAGACAGCAGTACAGTTCAAGGTCAATAGATAAGACCATTACCTCCCCCCTCATTGAATGAGGTTTCGGCTTACTTGGGTGGCCCACCAAAAGAGTGACTATAATGCTTGTCATTCTTGCCATTCTTGTCATCAATGGGGTAGTGTACTTTATCTAGGTTGGCAGACCCTCCACTACTCTGCATAGCAGGAGCTCCAGGGTTAGGGTTGGTGATGACGCCCAGGAAGACTGGTGCTTGTGTCTTATCGTCCATGAGGGCAAAGAAGAATGGCTGGTTGAGGCTAAAAGAGGGGTTGGACCGTGAGATGACCAGGCTGGTAGCTGCAGCAGCCTCTGCTCCCTCCTCAGTGATCTCCATACTAGACTTGTGCTGCACACTGGACACCAGCAGAGGGCCCTCAGCTATGGCAGCCAGGTTGGGACTAGCAAACAATTCCCCCATACCTGAGAATAGAACAAATCACACACTTAAGTATATGAGAAAGAGTGGCAGTTCTAAAGTTTTCAACAGTTTTGTTGAAGAATAAGATGGACAATTGTTTTTAAAAATCTTTATCTCACCTTTCCTTGTGCTTCAAGCCTTATTATCTACAGTATGAATGTTTTCACTAGTATACCTACCTCACATATTCATCTTATCTGCTTATGGATCCTCTACTACTTACCAATGTTGGTCAGAGCCTCCTGCAGGTCCTGGCTGTAGTCCAGTTTAAATTTGGGCAGCTTGACCTGCATGGGTCTCTCTCTGGGCAGGCGGTTGTACAGGTCAGAGATGTTGAGCTTTGCTGTGAGGGCTGACACGTTCACCTGGCCATTCATGGGCATCACTATCAGCAGGCTCATCTGATTCTTGAAGGGGAAGCGAGCCACCTGCACAGGAAGACGAGGACAATTATGAAGTGAGGTAATATAGTGCGCAACAATTTTGTGACTCAGGAAAATTGGAGGGTGATTAGAGAAATTCCAGGAGAGAAAGGACAAAAGGAAGACAATATGTCAAAAAAAGGAGGCAAATACCATTTGGGAGTCATATTTTAAATATAATATAGCATACAGGTATGTACTACATGTAGAGAGTGATGGGTGGTGAAAGTATGAAAAACATAAATGCTCAAGCAGGAGGGGACAAGAGGGAGTGAGAGTCTTACCTGAGCCTCCAGATCATTATCAATGAGCAGACTCAAGGGGTATTTGGGCCCCATCATCATGTCAACATTGACCATGTGCTTGTCGTCAACGTAGAAGACATCTTTGGAGGTAAATCGTGGGTCGAAGCGAGCCTTCCATTCTCCTGTTTAGGACAAATGGGTGATTATGGAGATCATATTAGAAAAAAGCATTTAAGGAAAGACAGACTGATAATGCCAGACATTAAATATAATTGTGAATTGAGTATATAGATACTATGACAAACCTTTGAAGTGAACAGCATTGATGAGCATGAGAAGCAGATTGGGTGGCAGACTGGTCAGGAAGTCGGTCACTTTTCCATTAGTGGCCCTCTCTACCCACTCGTTGACCTCAGCCAGCCCTTCCAAGGTCACTGGCTCTGAGTCATATACATCCTGAGACTGATGAACAAACTCTGGTTTGGGCTCAAACCCTGAAATAGACATCAAAAGACTCTTTCAGTAATGTTATCGTGAAGTCATAAAGTCAGTAACACATCAGTACTTTCTTATTTAAATCTGGCCATTTAGAGTATTGTTTCATTCAATGTCACTTGTTTGAACTTCTGTACACTCAAGCCTAATATGTGTCTATTGTCATTATCTTCCTTCCATTTCCAGGTCCGTTTCCTTTATGTTCCATTAACTTCCTAACCCTCTTACTCAAGTAACCAGTGAAGGGTTGGGGTCAATTCCATTTCAACCCCTTATCTGCAGTCAAATGACCAAATCGCACTCTGGTGGCCTCATGGGTGGAATGTTACTCATATTTTTTATAATTTCATCATCAATGCACATGCACACAGCAGGTATATCTCTCTAGTCACCCCCAAAACCAATTCTTTCTTTGGCCGCCTCTCCTTCCAGTTCTCTGCTGCCAATGACTGGAACGAACTACAAAAATCTCTGAAACTGGAAACACTAGCTTTAAGCACCAACTGTCAGAGCAGCTCACAGATTACTGCACCTGTACATAGCCCACCTATAATTTAGCCCAAACAACTACCTCTTTCCCTACTGTATTTAATTAATTAATTTATTTTGCTCCTTTGCACCCCCATTATTTTTATTTCTACTTTGCACCCCCATTATTTTTATTTCTACTTTGCACTTTCTCCCATTGCAAATCTACCATTCCAGTGTTTTACTTGCTATATTGTATTTACTTTGCCACCATGGCCTTTTTGCCTTTACCTCCCTTATCTCACCTCATTTGCTCACATCGTATATAGACTTGTTTATACTGTATTATTGACTGTATGTTTGTTTTACTCCATGTGTAACTCTGTGTCGTTGTATGTGTCGAACTGCTTTGCTTTATCTTGGCCAGGTCGCAGTTGTAAATGAGAACTTGTTCTCAACTTGCCTACCTGGTTAAATAAAGGTGAAATAAAAAAATAAATAAATAAACATTATTTTGTTGAAAACGTTGAAAATCCGGTGTTTCCATGTGATTTTGTTATACTTCACTCTTCTGTGATGTATATGAAGTGTAATATTGGGACGCAAACTCAAAATTACATTTCAACTCCATATCTGACATGGTACAGGTGTCGTCTTCTTTATTAAGCTCCTAATCATGTGTGAGGTGTATACTTTTGTTTCAAAGTAGATTTGTTTAAGATCCTGGATACAGCTCACTGTAGTTATTAAGAAATAAACAAAATTCTAATTCCAAATGTTCCTCTATGAAAAGCATTTAAGAGAATTGCAATTTCAGTGTACTTGCTGAATTGACTGAAATTGAAATGGAATTGACCCCAACCCTGAAGCAGTGAACACTGACCTGGTTGCAGGTAGAGGCGTGTAGCCACTTGCAGGTCACTCTTGCGGAAGCGTTCCAGGAAGTTGTGCAGAGACATGTGGTAGCAGGGCAGAGTGTCACCATGGAGATGGTGCATCAACAGCTCCTCGGTCTCATTCATGGCTCCTGAGAAACATACATAGATAGACATGATGATGATGCAATGTGCTGCAGCTTATTGATTGTGTTATTGATTATTGGACTGCAACGTTGAGTGAGCTAGCACACAAGCATTTAGCTGCACCTTTTACTCCTGCTCTAAACTGTACACGTGACGAATCCAATTTGATTTGAGCTCTCAACATTTACAGCAAACAAGTACCTAACAGGTTATGTTGAGTCAAATTTGACACTTCCTCTGGTCTAAAGTAGCATACTATATAGGGAATAGAGTACCATTTGGGACAGAGCAAAAGAGGTTGTGATGCTGGTACTGTAAACCATGCCAAGTACAGTTGATACTGAAAGAGCATAGATGCACAACACCTACATTTCTAAAACGTTTTAATCACTCCTACAAAAACACCAAAAACAGAACATGTTATACCCAGAGCCAGCTGGGAGAGTGCCAGGGATATGCTGAGGGGGGATATGATGACATTGGGCTGCTCAGGTCCTGTCTTCATCTGGCCCAAGAGCTTCATGCCCAGCCTCTGGATGGCACCAGCTAAGGCCTGCCTGGATTTTGGCCTGCGGGCCTGGGCCCTACAACCCCCATCCTGCTGCTGATTATCCTCCTCAGACGAGCTCCCACCTGGGGCACTGGTCGTCACGAGGGGAGGTGGGGTGCACGTATATGAGGTGGGACTTGTGTTTGGAGGCTCCTGTGTACTAGGGGCTGAAGTCCCTGATTCCTGGAAGAGTGGATTGTGTTGGGTTAAGAGAATGTAGAGTGAAAAGGCACATGGAGGGTATGCGAGCTGTGTATTCTGCTTTGGCAACAGACCTCTTTAGGGTGGCTGGGCATCAATGGGATGAGAGGGACCAGAGGGATTGGAGCATCATTTGACACTTCTCCATTCTGCTTGTAGGGAAAAACAGTGATATGAGAATAATGCACATCTTTCAGAAAAAGCAGTCACGATTGATGTTGATGATTAGTTTCAGTGCTTTACAGTTAGTCCTTGTCTGCAGACACAGAACAACAGGAGTGATAGTAGACGAAGGTCCATGTCCATGAACAGCCAGCCTGAAACAACAAGAGGGTAACAAGCTATTACCCAATAAGGCTGGCCTATTCAATTCCTGTCAATGGAATGAATCACAGTTGAAGGACGACAGCAACCTGACATTTAGGATAGATAATAGTCTTTCGCAATGACAAACAAAAAACTGTTGTATCAACTTCTTTAGTATGGTACAGCAGTGTATCTCCTTTTAAAATAGAAAACATTAGAAAACAGACTATTCCCTTGAAGAAAACATGTATTTACTGAGGTATATCATACAAAACATTCACACCTGTAGTTAAACATTTAAAAATAATAATAATTTGTGATGCACATTTAATTTAGAAGTACATAATCCCATCTCTCCCTCTCTATATGGCACCTGGATTCTTAATTTAAAGAGACCACCTGAAAGATGGTGACTCAGTACAAACAGTAACATTTTGGGCTCTCTTGTTCTGGTAAAGCTGGTTAGCAAGACCAGCAGCTGGTAAATCTGGTTAGTTGAGAACACCATCTAGCTGCGTATCTACATAATGGCAAGCCTTGCCACAAGTACACATCGAGGGGAATTACTTTAATACTTTATGACCAAGTACATGAACTACTTGCTATTTCTTCATAACAGACCAAAAACAGGAAAACAAAATGTTAACTGTTGGCAATTGAATGTAAAATGAGGTGATATTTGGTTTAGATGAACACACAATCAAGGGGCAACCTCAAGTGTTACTCTATTACTATAACTATCTCTTACTATTAGGCCTACTACTATTACACTGAGGCAAAGGTTTCGCTGAAACATTATGACTTGAATAAATGAAAGTGTAAGTCAGTTAAATCATAAGCCATAACATAAATTCCCAAATGTTTGATCTTACCTTGACAAAATGAAGATGGGAGACCTGCTATCCTGTCTAAAAAGAGAGAGCGACATACACACTAAACGTGCAATGGCAGAGTTCTCATTTGCAAAATACTGCCAGTTGCTCAGCAGGCTGTTAAACTTCAACTTTCATTGATCTGTGCTTCATATATGTCACTACTTGTTTGTAAATGTAAATATTGAGACCGATTCAGGGGTCAAACAGTGAGCCTGACAGAGCCGGACACTTTGAGAATCAAAGCATACTGGCAAATCTGCAGACTGAAACACTAGGACTAGGTGTGAAGCAACACGTCATATGGCTTGATTACATTAGTGAGTTGTAACAGTGTTTGTGTGGGACAATAAATAAAAGCAGATAAAAAGTAATGTGGATGGAATCGCTGATTCCCAACTTACAATTGTACGTACAAGAAGTAGCCATCTGGGTATGGAGCAACTCCAAACCTGAACAAATCTGAATGTTGCTACACTGCATAAGACAAATATTTTTACCACTCAACATAAACAGTAGGTGTTATCAGATCACATGACTGCAGCTGAGCTGACAGGCATTTTTCTACAAAAATCAAGAGGGGACTTTGTCCAATAAAAACCAAGAATATTGCTCACTCGGAGTCACTTGAAACAGAGAGAAGAATGAGAGAGTAAGATTTGGAGAAGACTGACATTGAACAGACATTCTTGATTTAACCTGAAACAAGCACATCGTGTAGGTAATATTTTATTAAACCTGTTAAATAAAATAAGAACTTTGTGTACTTCTCATCAAAATGTTGTAATGGACATTAGTATGACCTTTTTCTGAACGTCAAGGTGGTACTTGATTCCTTTTGAAAACAAAGTACATGTTTTATTATTAGAATAGAAAAGTCACAGGAAACATAAAATAAAAAAAATCTGAGTGAGCGAGCCTCGTGGGAACATGGTGACACTTGTGGCCTGTTAAACAAATGGATGAGTCAAGGTTGACCTTTCTCTCCTAAAATCAACCATAGGACTGTGTTGAGGTCAAGGATGGTAATGCACGTCATAAAAGTGAAGAAGAGCATAGACACCCTTGTGAGCAGAGTAGACTGTCTTGAAGGTTGACCAAGAACAAGAGTGAAAACATTGGCAACAGGATAACAAGGTACATACAAAATTCGGTCAGATAACAAATGCCTCCGCACTGAAGTACTGAAAATACATCAGGAGTTAGTTTCGACCACAAATTCATTTTTTTTTTTTGAATGGCTTTTTCTTGCCATTCTTTTCTTACACTGCCAATTTGTGATTACATACAAGGCATACTTATTACATTATAAAAGTAAATTGTGTCTTGGCTATGCTCATTAGTCTATGTTATGGACAAGAGTCCAAACACATTGCTTGCTTAATGTCTGAGTTGGTTTCATCATGATACATTACATCAAGTCAACATTCTTTAATTAGGCCTATATCACACAAACAGATAGAAATAATCTATCAACAGTTTAATCTTTCGGCAAACATGGTTTAGGTTTTTTCAAAAGAAATAACACTAATATTAAACCACTGATTCATTGTAAAATAATAATCTTAAAATGTGATCTATGAGAATAGCTTGATAATGGAGCTCCTTATTGTGCAGTAGGATTTGACCATGTGACCTTGGCACACAGCAATAACAGGTTGAAGAATCACATTGTGACCGCCGTCCCGTTCGTCAAGCCTTAAGCTGGAGAAGATGCACACTGTCAAATGAAAAGGTCTTGTGTAGGTTTACATTTTTTTCTAAATGAAATAAAAAGGTGAGAGAAAGCATTACTGCTTTAGAAAGACATGGCAAACATACATACATTTTTATTTATTTTATCTACGAATACTGCATAGTTATTCAGTGCATCTGGTGCGATCTAATGTCAGGGAGAGAATGATGGTATGTTTGGGTGTGTGAAATGTCAGTCTTTTTGGTTGGTAGGTATGCATCTATTTGGAAAGGGCAAACACTACATCAGAGTCATTTTAGGCTCCACCTTCCTGAGCAGTTCCTCAGATCCATTCTTTTGAACAGAATATTGACCTAGTCACAGATAAAAATCTTCTTCATAATATAAGATCTATAGATGGTCATAATCAAGTGTTTCGTTGCCCCGTACGGTAGATCTATCCTCGACAGTGACATAACACTTTTATAACACTCTTTATTTTGGTCGTTGACTACAGCAGAGAAGACAAGCAAAGTGCTCTCAGTTAGAGGCTCATAACTACTGTCTTGGTGCTCCTCTCTCCCTCACCCTTGTAAAAGGATGTTTTGAGGACCCCACCACTTGCATCAGTGGGGGTCTAGCCTCGATCCCACACAGAGAGGAGCTGAGAGAGATCAGGATACAGGCAAAAGGCTTTAGGAATAGGACACCTTCAGCAAACGTCAACAGCAGAATCTATAGCTAGCTGAGCCAGTGCGTTGTGTGTTAGCCCTAAGCTAGCAGCCTGATGGCCCCGTTCTCTGAACCCAGCAGCAGGAGCCTCTTGGTGGGCAGCACAGCCAGGCTGGTGAGGGTCCCACGGAAGTTCTCTGAGCTAAGCTTGGTGCTGCTGGCCGGGCTGGCAGAGATGTTCATCATGGAGTACACCCCTATCTTGTTGGCCAAGGTTCCTGCAACGATCTCTGCCCCGTACAGGTCGAAGGCATGGACCGGGTCAGAGGGACACTTGTACTGGTGGAGGGGCTTGTGCTCCAGATCCTTCCACACGGTCAGAGTGTGGTCAGTGGACGAACTGATGATCAGATTTCCCCCAGCAGCCTGCAAAATACACAGGTCCATAGTCAGATACCACAGCCAGAGACAACAGCAACAGGGCATCGTGTGTGTTTACACAAACACCAAGCCACGCTCACACCCACACTTACATAACTAGAAGACAAAGAGCACTTGTGTCCTAATATTCTTTGCCAGGACATTTCTATCATCAGCGCTATTGAGGTGTGTTAGATTGAAGAGTTTCCCCGCCAAAGGCGCACCTCAAATATGGGAGTACTGAGAGTAATACATAAATATTACAGCAATGAGGAGTATGGGTCAGATCTGGATGGAGCAGTGAGACTCAGTATAGAATTTTTAATGAGTAACTCCTGTCCATATTTACCTGAACTTGAGCCTCTAAAGCCAGAGAATCCTTGACCCCACCAATCAGGGCTAAATCAAGTTTGCTCAGCTCTAGTGCTTTGTTGACTGCTTCTGAACAAACCCTCTGGGTACAACTGTCACTTGACTCATGTTAAAATTTCACCACCCCCGCCAATATGCAACAGCAGAATAAAAGAGTAAGCTGCAACTCTGCCTCTTGTTTATATCAGCTGACTGACCACTGAACATTTCATAGCCCTACATACTCCCCGAGGAGCATGTGAAGGACTGACTGGCCAGAGATAGTGCCTGCGTCTGAAATGGCATCCTATTCCCTGTGTAGTGCACTACTGTTGACCAGGGCCCAAAGGGAGAGAATAGTGCCATTTGGGACACAACCAGCATGTCTAGCAGCAGAAACATGTTGATGGGAAAAGGCCCATTACGTACCAAAGCCCCACAGGCCAAATAACTGACTGTGAGAGTGGGAGCAGTCAGTGGTAGGAGACAAGGTCCACTTTATATCTCTCAATATTCTTTGTTTATGCCGCTGGTGAAATCCAATAGCTAACCGCAGTAAAAAATAATCACTATTCAACGGGAACATGAATGTGTATTTATTTGGAACCATTGCTCTAGCCATAGTCACTGTGAAATTACCAATACACACAGACTGAACACACACACACCTACACCCACTTTAATCTGCAGGATGTCTCCCTCGTGAGCGGGCCAGCCTCTCAGCACCAGGCCTGTGCGAGCGTCTAGCAGCACGATGAAACCAGAGGAGAAGCCTGCAGCCACGGTGCGCCCTCCAGGGCTTACGGCCAGGTAGCGGATCAGACCGGCACTCACGTTGTTGTACGCCAGCCGGAACTCATGCTGTCCAAAGGGAGCACACAGGGAAAGCCATAGACAATATAAGAATAAGTGTATAAATAAGAGTCTTCTATATTTATGGGAAGAGCATCGTCTTTGGCAGGCCAAGAATAGGCAGAGAAGCAGCAATAGGCAACACTGATCAATAACATGGGATAGAAAGAAAATCATCTATCCCAAATGGCACTCTATCCCCTAGATCGTGCACTACTTTGACCAGACCAGGAGATTAATATAAAAAGGATGGAGACTAAACAGGGAAGAAGTGGGCAGGGTAGCTATTCTCCAGCTGGGTTTGGTAGGTACCTGCAGGCCAGGTTTGCGTGGGTCGATGAAGCGGAGGACAGAGTCTGCACTGCCAAACACCACACTACAGTGAGGAGCAGGCATGGTGGTCACTGCTGTGATGGGGTTCTTTCCATCCAGGGCCTCATAGGAGCGGATCTGTTTACCTGGACACACACAGAGAGGGCTTTATTTCCCAATACTGTATGTTCAAAAGCTTTCACATTTTATTTACCTAATTTCTTATTAAATATGTAGTGGTATTAAAATAAAAATCACTCTGTTAAATGGAAAACATTGTGTACTCCAACAGAACAGAATCAGAGATTCAACTCAACAGGTCTCCTCCCCACTGACCTGTGAACTGGTCCCAGAGGTGCACGGTGCCGTCACAGCTGACCACCTCCTGGAGCGCCTCCAGTTGGCCAACATAGAACACAGACTTCTTATGATCCGTGTAGGTCAACCTTGGCTCCACCTCCCGTGTCCCGTCGCCGTGGTTATAGAGGGGCCACAGCTTCACCGTCTTGTCCTTGCTGCCAGACAGAAAGTAGTCCTCTCCAGCCAGTGGTGCCAAACACTTAGCAGCGCCCGAATGGCCCAGGAAGCTCTGCAGGCGGATCTGGTGGAAGTGGAAGTGGGGATCCTGCTGATTGAGACCAATCTCATACTGCCAGTAGGCCAGCCAGTTGCCCTGCAGGGAACGGCCACTGCGAGGGAGCTCTTGCTTCAGAGCGCTGTCCTCGGGGGTAGGACCCACCATCCAGGAGTAAGAGGAGAAGGAGGGGCCCAGGGATGGAGTGGTGAAAGTGGAGGCAGATGTGATGACAGGCTGAGTATGACTAGGCCGGGGGTGGCCCCAGTTGTCTAACGAGCCCAGGTTGGGGCTCCCACACCCTGGCTCAGAGTCACGGGCCACCTGGATGCGGTTGCCCACCAGATGGCTGCCGAAGGTGCCTGACTCTGGGAGGGTGTCTGAGCCCAGGGGTGTGGAGGAGCTGTAGGGGGCAGGGAAGGGGCTGCGGCCCACATGGCGTCCCAGACCTGGGGAGGGGCCAATGGAGCAGGTGGTGGGGGGCATTTCTAACCTGTCCTTGGACCCTGCTGGGGGGTTGGCATTAGGACTGCCAGGGCTCACCCTGGAGTGGTAGGACTGGGCCAAACTCCAGACCAGCTCGTGGTTGGAAACCAGCTTACGGATCGCTACATCGCCTTGAAGGGCCAAAGGACACAATGCTTTGAGTACCATTCAGGACATATAAGGAACATGTAGAATTCACATTTTAAGATGGATTGTATGCATTTATAAACTGGTTTGTGTGTGTGTCTACCTGTCTGTGTATGTGTGTGTGTGTCACCTATGAGGCAGTAGAAGGGGATGTAGGAGGCGTATGCCATCTCAGGGTTAAACACAGCCTGCAGTTCCTCCAGAACCCCCAGCTCACACGTCACCTCTGACCCGTCCGGCGTACGCACATCCAACAAGATGTATTCTCCCACCTCCCTGCGGGGGGCGCTCTCCATCTACACCACACAGAGGAGAGGACAGAACTATGGAATGAAATAAAAGTCTCACCATTTAACATATGCTAAAAGATCGAGCTCACATATCAAAACTAATACATTTGCATTTTCTGGCTTTTAACCAGCCTAACTTCACTTAAACATTTTTGCCTGTTTTCCAGTAAGGGAAGTGTTTACCTGTCCCTGTAGGCACTGCAGCAGGGAGAAGACTGTGAAGAAGCGTTTCAGGGTTTCTACCATGTGTTGCTGCACCATCTCCCTGCCGATGCGCAGACAGATGAGTGCCATTAGGCTGAGGGTCTTCAGACACACAGCCGAACGTGTCTGCACTCCACTGGGGAACCTGAGGACAGAACAGAGTGGCAGATTCAATAAACTGTTTCATATTGTCTATTTCAACTCAATGTAACACTATGAGAATTTATGTGGGGAAATAATTTTCCATCTCCAAGGTCCAATGTAACACTGAACAAAAAATATAAACAACATATGAAGTGTTGGTCCCATGTTTCATGAGCTGAAATAAAAGATGACAGAATTTTCCACTCACAATAAGCTTATTTCTCTAAAATGTTTTTTTGTTTACATCCCTGTTAGTGAGAATCTCTTTTGTCAAGATAATCCATCTACCTGATGTGGCATATCAAGAAGTTATCACACAACAATGCCACAGATGTCTCTAAGTTGAGGGAGCGTGCAATTGGCATGCTGATTGTAGGAATGTCCAATAGAGCTTTTGCCAGATAATCAAATGTTAATTTCTCTACTATAAGCCACCTCCAACGGCCTCTAAAATGTTAGAGTTATACCATGGCTTGCATACTCAGACATGTTACCCATTGAGCATGTTTGGGATGCTCTGGATTGACATGTACGACAGTGTGTTCCAGTTCCTGCCAATATCCAGCAACGTCGCACAGCCATTGAAGAGGAGTGGGACAACATTCCACAGGCCACTATCAGCAGCCTGATCAAAGCTATGTGAAGGTGATGTGTTGCACTGCATGAGGCAAATGGTGGTTACACTAGATACTGACTTTTTTTTTTTATCCACAGCCCTACCTTTCTTTTAAGGTCTCTGTATTCCCAGTCATGTAAAATCCATTGATTAGGGACTAATTAATTCATTTAAATTGAATGATTTCATTATATGAACTGTAACTCAGTAAAATCTTTGCATTTATATTTTTGTTAAGTGTACATTAAACTTCTGGTATATAAATGGAAACTACAGTAAAAAGTGCCTTTAGAGTGTTGTGAGGTGCATTAAGGTGCATGAGGTTAACCATCCTGGGCTAGGTGAGCCGTTCCATAGGGTTAGTTGTTTAGCAAGACCACTAGAAAGACCTCGATCCCTAGAATGTTTATATCTGCCTTCCAAAAAACGATCACCAGGCACCAGCAGCGAACTCATTGTGCTCCAAGCCAGAGCACACTGCTTAGAGCAGTGCAGTTCACAATGCTCTAGCAAGCCGTGAGAATACGTGATACATGATGGTAATAGCGCGTTTTAATTATTTGGTTTTAAGCCTTCCCCAAACCAGTCATAACCACTCAGAATGAATACCTAAACTTAACCATGTGACCATGT
The DNA here is from genome assembly GCF_057628025.1 of Oncorhynchus mykiss. NCBI lineage: Eukaryota > Metazoa > Chordata > Actinopteri > Salmoniformes > Salmonidae > Oncorhynchus > Oncorhynchus mykiss. The sequence continues at coordinate 19,446,485 of NC_143045.1, forward strand.
GGAAATAATGCATAAAAAATAGAGACGTTCATCCAGAACACGTTGAATTCCCAAGGGAAACTATAAGATCGTGTTGAGTTGTTAGTGTGCGTGCGGTTTACCCACCCCATCCTGGGTGAGGTGAGCAGGTCCAGCAGGGGCAGCAGAACATCCTGGTTGATCTTCATCAGCATGTCCATGAGGGTGGAGTCCGACAGAAACACAATGATCTTCTGGGTCAGAACCACGGCACCCAGCAGACCTGCCTCCTTACGGGTGTTCAGACGACAGGACACAGGGGGAGACACCTGGGGGGAAAACATGCCATACAGGGTTACAACTGTGAGCCAAAATAGAGGAATGACCTCAAGAGTAGTGAGACTGTAGAGATCTCAGGAAATACTGAAGTCCATTACCATAAAAAACTAAGTATATATAGATTGCGTCTCAAATGGCACCAGCCACTGGTCAAAAATAGTCAGCCAAATAGGAAATAGGGAGCCATTTAGGATGCACCCATAGTGAGGGCAATGAAATAAAAGACAGTATTACCAGGTATCCAATGTAGGGCAGGTACTGGTAGGTGAGTACAGGCTCTCCATAGAGGTGTGCGATGTAGATGAGACAGTCCAGAACTGGTCCTGCTGTCTGGTCTCCAACCACAGGCTTCTTCTCATACACACTGCCCATCCCAACACTCTCCAGGCTGCTCTCCTCCGACACCACCGGAGCCACAAACTGGTGCTTCTCCGGGCCTGATTGGTTAGAGGGAAACGAGAGAGAGCGCATACACTTGATGGAAAAAAAAAAAAACATTTCCATCAGTAGGCACTACAGAATGACAATCTTAATTGATAAGGATCTCTGTAGTATACACAATCACATTTATTTTGAAGTGTGAACTGGCTGATTGTGTCATAACTCAACCAGGACAATAGAGAGTGCTGTGACTTGGTGTTTTCTGTAATATAGTATGTATGACCCGTTACAGCAAACTCCTCAGTATTTTAAAATCCTGTAGTTTCAGTGCCGACTATTGATCAGTTACTCACCAATGTAGCAGGTGGTGAGCAGCCGGAGCAGATTCCTGGCCACATATCGAGACGTCACTGTTGGTCCAAGCTTTGCAGACAGCCATCTAACTGTCTTGCAGACCGTATCTGTAGAGAGAAATCAGTTATATACAGTCAACACAATATTGACAATTGATATTCTCAGCACCCAGAACCAACTCTTGCAAATCGATTTGAGTTCTGGAGGAAAAAGATTTCCAATCTCTCCTAACAAAATCCCCATCGCCTCTGCCAAAGCCCATTCCCAGTTGGGGATGAGATATCAAAACACACTGAGCAACTAAAACTTGAACTCTGCTGCCATGCCTGTTCATGTGGGGTAAAGTTCAGTTCAGCACTCATTTTTCATAGCCTGGGTTTAAGTGTTTGTGAAAACATTCCACTCCAAACATTGTTTGGCTTAAAAGAATAGAAGGAGCATATTGTTAGCAAAACAATGCGTCTGGAATTCAGGCTACATTTGTCCAGGGCAAAGTCCAGCACTGGAGCATTCAACTTGGTCTTTTCTGAATGTGTATAAAGCATTTCACCCAGTAAACTACTGTAGAGATGTCACGACAAGGCATTGTTTAAGAATGAAGGGTGCTGCTGTAACTCTGTTGGTGTTGCTGGTCTGTCTGTCTGTCTGGGGGGATGGGCTCAGGGGGATCGTGGAGGGAGGGTCAAAGGGAGTGAAAGTACCAGCCCTGACATCTGGACGGAGCTGAGAAACATGGTGGTGGAACAGACAGTGGAGCTGAGAAACATGGAGGCCAAATTGAGGGACAGTGAGAAACAGGTGGAGGAGCTGAAGAGAGAACACAGGTAATCTGTCACCATAGGACGTACACTGAAGGGAGCACTACTGCAAACCAAAGGTGCTTATCATCAGCAGTGTATGATACATCTACTGTAGTCAAGGAGTGACGTGAGAGAGCATCAACATCAACATAAAACAGTTGCAGATGTTAAGATAATCTATAGTAGGATGGCCAGAATTCGTGACTAAATCAATCCCAAAAATAATTAATTAATTCAGGAAAATTGCGTCGCATCAGCTAGGTTGGATTCTGTGCAAGAATTTCGGCTAGTGGCTACCGGACAGACTCACTTTCCCGTTGAACTCATCTTTCTTCTCCAATCAGCAGGGCATAAAAATACATTTAAAAAAAAGAGGTAAGATTGATATTTATTTTTAGGCATTACATGTAGTATTTTCATATTTTAGTTTATGATTTATGTTCATTTGAAATTCCTGTTCTTTTTAGAAGATTTCACAAAAACAAGCGTATCTCTGAAATGTCAACAGAGTGTATAACAAGCGTTATAATTTCAAAGCCTTTTATATTTTATTCAGATTGTGTAGATTGTGTTTATTCAGATTCAGAACGTATCTTTTTGCGACCCGCAGAAAACAACTTTGAAGATGACCACAAAATGCAAAATCCTCAACAGCTGTCTCAACTGATATGTTAATGATGTGTTAGAGCAACACCGCACTGAACGATCCAGAACATGAAGAATCCTATTTTTCTAGGCAACATGTATTTTATAAACATAAGGAAGTGAAACTTCATGGCCAAAGAGCATTTTCACCCACAGATTGGGTTGATATCATATGACTGTTTACTGTCAGCCCGAAAACCTTTTTTCCCCCCACACAAACGGCAAAGATTATTTTACTGGAACTCTCGTTAGAAGTTGAAAATGTGAACAATGGAACATTAGGTCTATTTAAGATTATTTTTAAATTAAACTTTTGAGGTGACACTATGGCAAGACTACTTTTGGGGTGAAACTATAGCAAGACTACTTTTGGGGTGATAATTTAGCAAGACTACTTTTGGGGTGACACTATAGCAAGACTACTTTTGGGGTGACACTATAGCAAGACTACTTTTGGGGTGACACTATAGCAAGACTACTTTTGGGGTGACACTTTGGCAAGACTACTTTTGGGTGATGGTAGAGTAAAAAGATCTGTAGTAACAGTCTAGGCATTCATACATCAGATATTTGCTACAAACATTGAAGGGTAGGGTATATTTCAGACTGCGACAGTGGAATGTCTTTTAAGTGCACTTTGGAGCAAATAGGCCTAATTGCTTCTCAATGTTGAATGCCTTTTTTCTTTGTCATTTTAGCCTTGGATGCCAGAATGACAACCAGTGAGAGCCAGGTATGGGCTCTGAAGACAGAATGCAGGTAAAACAGATGTGAATTTAACACCAATTTTACGCAAACAGTTAACTATTGTTCAATAAATCCCATTCAACATGATTTATTGAACAAACAGGATGAATTGAACAATAGTTAAAATTGTTCATGTGTTCTCTCCTGTGTCCGCTGAGCAGGCAGACCCAAGGTGGCATTCTATAACTCTTTGTCTAACTCGGGAGCAATGCATGTCGGACCCTGCAACAGTGAAACCACATTGGTCTACAAAACCGTCATCAAACATTGGCAAGGGCTACAACCAAACCACAGGTAGTGTCTTCAGTGCTTACACACCAACCTACATGTTCACAGCAGTGGAGGCTGCTGAGGGGAGGTTAGCTCATAATAATGGCTGGAAAGGAGCAAATGGAATCAAATACATGGAAACCATGTGTTTGATACCATTCCACTCAAGCCATTACCACAAGTCCATCCTCCCCAATTAAGGTGCCACCAACATCCTGTGGTCCACAGTGGCCAGCAAGACAATAAGTCCAACATCCCTGGCAGGCAGCTCCAGTGTCTAAGAGACACCACACAGTGTGGTTATGGTATGTCAGTAGAATCTCACCTAGAAGGATCTTGTGCTCTTTCTCCTCCGAATCCTCTGAAGAGTCATGCTCATCCTCCACCATGTCTTTCTGTGCGTCCTCCAGCTCCATGCCATTGACAAACTCTCCCTCCAGGGTGGCCACTGTCTCCTCTGTGCAGCCAGATAGAGTCAGTTCTAGGCTGGGACCACTGCCCTCCCCTGTCCCTCTCTCCTTCCCCTCCTCAGTCTCCTCCTCCAGCTCCCCTCCCTCCTCTCCCTCACTGGCCTGCTTCAGGTCCTGGCTGCTGTCAGCTGACTTCAGACTGGCTCGGTCCCGAGTGGAGTCGGCGTCTCCGATAGAGACCTCGCTAGTGCTGCTCTTGTCGCTCAGTCTCCCCACGCTCAAAGACTCCTGGTCCTGCTCATTGCCTCCTGCTGCTGAGTTCTGGCTCTGCAGTTTCCCCCCAGTGGCTCCCCCTGCTCCATTGTTGACATAGAAGCCATTCTGGAAGTCCTCCCCCTCTGAGAGGAACACCTGGTCATTGAGGCTGATACCTGAGGAGTAGTCCACCAGCCCTGGGTCTCCCCCCACTCCTACACCCCCAGCCCCTCCACTTCCCCCTCCCACCTTCCCACTCACAGAGCCTGAGGACGGCCTGCCTTCCTGGTAGTCCTCCTCCTCCTCTCCTAGGTCACATGCCCCTCCCCTCAGGCCTTTGCTGGCCTCCCATTGGGGCTCAGAGCCCGAGCTGCAGCTCTCGAAGCCAGATATGATCTGGAGCACGTGTGGCAGGAGGCTGGACAGGAAGGCCTGCAGACCCAGTCTGACGATCAACTGCAGAACAAAGCAGTCTGTGTAGAGGTAGAAGCGACCTCTGAGACACCGCGGGTTCTCATACACACTGACCAAGGGCTTCAGGAGATACTTGGCTGCGTTTCGAGGCCCGAGTACCCTAGAGATGGGCTCAAACAGGTACCAGGCAGCATACACAGCAGTAGACTCCTCTAGCATGAGCGCCAGCACAAAGGGCAGGAGGATCTCCAACCCCTCAGCTGTGATGACTCCCTGTAACAGTGTCTCCAGCTGCTGCCATAGGTGGAAGACCACATCGCGACCTTGAAGGCTGCAGGTGGTCTCCATCTTGGAATGGTAGGAGTAGATGAAATGGTGGAGGGCAGGGAAATATGTGGGGAAAGGCAATGGGGAGAGGATGGGGCTCAGTAACTGACAGGGGTTTGGGGGCGGGAGACCCTCATAAATGGGGTCGTATTTAAAAAGAAGAGGTCGAGGACCACATGGTTTCTCTACTTTGGCTTTGGAGGAGTGCTGGCGTAGATGTAGCAGTGTCTCCAGAGCATGATGCAGTGGCAGGGGCACGTCACGCAGGCTGGCCGAACATAGCTTTATCACAGCCTGGAAGCGCTCACTCAGGGGAGTGCCTGGTTTCACACCCCGCAGTTTAGACGAGTAGAAGATCTCTGCTATGAGGACGCCAAGAGCCTGCATGTCCCTCTGGTAGAGTTCTGCTAGCGAGGGGAGACATTGTGGAGCTCCTGTCCTCTCCTTCCTGGAGTCAGACTGGTGCCAGACTTGTGCATGCAGGCTCTTCACCAGGAAGTTGTCGAGTTTCTCCAGCTCTTCCAGAGGTTGAAGGGGGCTGAAGCCCTCAGGCAGGGTGATCTTCAAGTCCTCTGTGTTGGTGGCACCACTCAAACTCCCCTCTCCATGCTTCTTGTTTATGATGCCCCCTCTCTGTAGCATGGCACTGCGTATGCCAGAGCCCAGGGCACTGGTGGCATTACCTGCTGTCCCCTCCCCAGGGAAAGAGCTGGGAGACTGGGACACCACCATGGCTGGGTGCTCTCCTCCAGTCTTCCCCCCAGACCTTGCAGTGCTGATGAGAGGTAGAGGAACTGAGGAGGTAGTGGAGGTGCCAGTAGAGATCCCTCCACTGAGTGAGTCCAGAGCCTCCATACCTTGTTCTAGCTCTTCATCTCGGTCCACCATGGTCCAGCCACTGGACTCACACCCCATGGCCTCTGGGACCATTCCGTCCACCATGGCATCTAGCGGTGGGATCTGTAGAGGTGGCACGTTGAGAGTTGCGGGGCCCAGGAGAGGGGGTTCAGGTGGCGAGTACTGGTAAGGTGCAAGGCGGGGCGGGTGGGGCTGGTCAAACAGCTGGACCACCCCGTAGCTGGTCAGATGGGTGTGGTTGTCCACCAGGTGCAGGCACACATTCTTGGCCTTGACGGCTTCTTTACCGGACAGCTTGTAGCCGAACGTCAGGTCTATCCAGTAGTGCAGCTGCTGAGACACCTCTCGGCTCTCCAAGAGGCATCTGTGAACCTCAATGAACTCCTCACAGGAGTTACACCACGTGGGAACTTCCAGATCTGGCATGTCAGGGTGGATGGAGCGGAATATGGAGGGATCTGTGTAGAACTCTGGGATACACTCATCCGGGGTCCAGCTCTGGATGCGTTCCATACTGGCTGGGTATTCGTTCGGTTCCCACTGAGACCTGACGTGGCTGCACAGCACTGACTTGGGTGTCTGCCGGGCCCTGTAGACATAGTAGGTGATGTCTGACAACACGTCTGAGATGTGATGGGGCACGTGTAGGTGTTCAGACTGCCCTGAACCACCGGCACCTACAGATCCACCCAGACCCAGGTCTCCTATAATACTGACTGCCCCACCTCCATTAGCCACCGCTGCTGCAAGGGCTTCTTTGGTCATCTCATAGGTAAAGTCCAGCTGTTTGTCTCCTTTATTCAGCCTGAACTTGGACCGCCTGAGGTCACGGAACCTCCCATATGGCACAGTGAAGTCCACCACCCAGGGCAGGACCGGGTGGTAGTTAGGGTCTCCCTCCCTCCGTCCAGCTAACCGGTTCAGCTCCATCAGGTAGCGGAAGTTGCTGACTCTACCATGGACCCAGTCCAGGACCAAGGACTTGAGCTCATCAAAACAATCTCTGCACAGCCTCTTATCACGGTCACTGTACACACCTTGGCCCTGGTCCCTCGCCTTGATGCTTCTTGGCACTTGTCCCTCAGTAACATAGCATTCAGCCTCTCTGTCGTCCCCCAGCACTTCATAATGGGCCAGGGTGACCTTGAGGCGGCTGCAGAGCTGTTCGTCCACCGCTATGTCCTGCAGGGAGAGCTCTCCACAGGACAGCCCTGATGCCTGACAGGCCCGCAACGCGATCAGTAATTGGTAGAGGATGAACAGCACTTTGGCATGGCTGTTGGCCAGCTTGGCTGGGCTGTAGGTGACGATGTCGTGGAGTGAGTACTGGGTGTATGGGAGAACCACGTAGAGCATCTCTGCTGACTCTAGTAGGCACTCAGCAGGGAGGACGTTAGGACACAGTTGGTCTGAGGGGTGCTTAGAGGAGGAGCTGCTTGGGGATAATGGGTTGTCTTTGTCCTTATCTCTGGCAGGGGAGAGGGATGGCGACAAAGGGATGGAGACAAATGTTGAGCAGAAGAGCTTCTGCAGCGCTTGGCGCACCGCATCTATGGCTGCTACATGCATCTGCTCTGTAGCCCCTGAATAGGGCTGCACGTGGCTGTGATGTGCATCGCACCACAGATTTCTGTGAAAGGACCAAAACAGATATGAGTACGGTAGAGACTCTCAATCATGTTTTATTAGACATATCCATAAATGTATTACATTTTGAGGGCCACATTTTACAATGAATTTATTATGAGTTTAACATTTGAACTTATATTGAAATTCTTAAAATACTGTATTACATTATTTCACAATTAAAGTATTTATGCCATTAAAATTGGATTAATACCTGAAATTACGTTGTGATACACCCTGCATGGTCTTCATGAAAGAATCCTGGGAGACTAGTTGGCAGCCTGGGTCCCTTGTCAGCCTGTAGCTCAGCTTGATCTTCCTTAGGCCCTGGATGCACACTCGGGTCCAGCCAGGAGGCAGCTTCACAAGGGAGCACTGGAGGTAAGTGCGAATCTCTGCTTCACTAGCGCTCTCTGAACGGGCACAACGGGTGACCCTCCTCTCCCTTAGGCCCATCACCCAGCGGGTGGGGACCAGGGCCACCAGCTCTTGAGGCCGGGGCCCTGGACCTAGCTGCCGACGGTCCACCCCTAGGTCCTTCTCTACAGCCGACACTAGCCACTCCATGGTGACCTACTCTTCAGACCTGACAGACAGGAGAGTCACACTGTCCTGCTGTCGTCCCACTCCCTCCTCACTATCAGCACAGAGGATGCCTCTCTCTCACCCTTCCATGGAAGGCGTAAGTGCTGACCTGTAGGAGCAGGGTTGTGACTGACAAGGTTTCCTGTGAAGACATTTGAAACAGAATATAAACAGAATTTTGGTAAGATGGACCTGGTTTTAATGGTTTAAATAAAAATAAATCTGCATAGAAAAAAACACTTCATTATACAGTAAAACTAACAAGTGAGCTTGTCCAGGGGTGGTGCTGCTGACATGAATGATAGCTAAGCTGCTACTGCTTATTATCTATCCTGTTGCCTAGTCACTTGGCTCCTACCCATATGTACATATCTACCTCAATGACCTCGTACCCCTGCACATCGACTCTGTACTGGTACTGTATAAAGTTAGCGTTACTCATTGTGTATTTATTCCTTGTGTTATCTTTCTCTCTGCATTGTTGGAAAGGGACAGTAAGCATTTCAATGTTAGTCTACACCAGTTGTTTACAAAGCATGTGACAAATAAAATTTGATTTGAGCTATGAGGTTGTCAACTTCACTCGTTAGGCTAAGCTCAACCTTACGGTTAACTTATCCAACGCTCTAACCACCTGCCTCACGAGGAGCCTGCCTGTTACGCGAATGCAGTAAGCCAAGGTAAGTTGCTAGCTAGCATTAAACTTATAAAAAATAAACAATCATAACCACTAGTTATACACATGGTTGATGATATTACTAGTTTATCTAGCGTGTCTTGCGTTGCATATAATCGATGCGGTGCGCATTTGCAACAAAGGACTGTCATTGTTCCAATGTGTACCTAATCATAAACCTCAATGCCTTTCTTAAAATCAATACACAGAAGTATATATTTTTAAACCTGCCTATTTAGCTAAAAGAAAGGTTAGCAGGCAATATTAACCAGGTGAAATTGTGTCACTTCTCTTGCGTTCATTGCACGCAGAGTCAGGGTATATGCAACAGTTTGGGCTGCCTGGCTCATTGCGAACTAATTTGCCAGAATTTTACGTAATTATGACATAACATTGAAGTTTGTGCAATGTAACAGGAATATTTAGACTGATGGATGCCACCCGTTAGATGAAATACAGAACGGTTCCATATTTCACTGAAAGAATAAACGTTTTGTTTTGGAAATGATAGTTTCCGGATTCGACCATATTAATGACGAAAGGCTCGTATTTCTGTGTGTTATAATTAAGTCTATGATTTGATAGAGCAGTCTGAGCGATGGTAAGCACCAGCAGGCTCGTAAGCATTCATTCAATCGGCACTTTTGTGAGTTTTGCCAGCAGCTCTTCGCAATGCTTCAAACATTGAGCCGTTTATGAATTCAAGCCTATCAACTCCCGAGATTAGGCTGGTGTAACCGATGGGAAATGGCTAGCTAGTTGGCGGGGTGCGCGCTAATAGGGTTTCAAACATTGAGCTGTTTATGAATTCAAGCCTATCAACTCCCGAGATTAGGCTGGTGTAACCGATGGGAAATGGCTAGCTAGTTGGCGGGGTGCGCGCTAATAGGGTTTCAAACATCACTCGCTCTGAGACTTGGAGTAGTTGTTCCCCTTGCTCTGCATGGGTAACGCTGCTTTGAGGGTGGCTGTTGTCGATGCGTTCCTGGTTCGAGCCCAGGTAGCGGCAAGGAGAAGGATGGAAGCTATACTGTTACACTGGCAATATTAAAGTGCCTATAACATCCAATAGTCAACGATATATGAAATACAAATTTGAGAGAAATAGTCCTATAATAACTACAACCTAAAACTTCTTACCTGGGAATATTGAAGACTCATGTTAAAAGGAACCACCAGCTTTCATATGTTCTCATGTTCTGAGCAAGGAACTTAAACGTTAGCTTTCCTACATGGCACATATTGCACTTCTACTTTCTTCTCCAACACTTAGTTTTTGCATTATTTGAACCAAATTGAACATGTTTCAATATTTGAGGCGATTGGTGTATTATATTAAGTTAAAAGTGTTAATTCAGTATTGTTGTAATTGTCATGATTACAAATAAATAATAAAAATCGGCCGATGAATCTGTATCTGCCCTTTTGGTCCTCCAATAATCGGTATCGGCGTTGAAAAATCATAATCGGTCGACCTCTAATTGAGCCTGCTAGCTAGCTAGGACAGGGTCTCCCATTGACACTGCTAGCTAGCTAGGACAGGGTCTCCCATTGAGACTGCTAGCTAGCTAGGACAGGGTCTCCCAAACTAGGTCCTGGAGCCCCTCCCTGGGCGCACCTTTCGGTTTTTGCCCAAGCACTACACAACAGATTTAAATAACTAACTCATCATCAAGCTTGGATTGTTTCAATCAGCTGTCTAGTATTAGGGCAAAACCCAAAACGTGCACCTAGAGGGGGCCCCCGAAACGAGTTTAGAGAAACCTTGAGCTAGGACACTGCCAGTGTTGTTTGCCCCGCCTGCCGAGCACTGCTTTCCAGCAGTTATTTTAAAGTTAAAAATCCTTCTTTGGTGGGGGTTTTCGGCGGTTGGCATTCAACGTTGGTGCATTACGTTACCGCCAACTAATGTACTGGAGTGTGGGCCAGAGACAGCGCTAGCACCCTCAACGGCAGTTGGCGCTGCATGTAGTAGTAACCAGTCTTGCATAGACATTACTGAACGTGACTGGTACCACAGACAGAAGAGGAAGCGAGACACCACTCGATGTTTTTTTCTGGTTCAACGAAAGTCAACAAAATAGCTAAGTAGACAAGACTCAGGTGCCATTGCTTTAGTGTCTATGTGATACATATTTTTTTTCCATGGTAAATGCCCTTAATGAACTACCTTCATGTATCCACCATCTTTGGTATAGTACTAGCAATGTCAGTGTTGTAACTAGCTAGTGAGCTAACTAACTAAAACTACTCCATTTCAGTCTCCGAGTCCTACGAAACTTTATAATAATGCATACACAAAAACTGAAATGCATTCAGCGAGACACTCGCTAGCTAACTTAAAATACAAGACATAAAAGATTGCGAGCAATTTCATTAGCTAACGTTAGCTAGCTGCAAGCTGTCTACCTAACTTAGCTCCCTATTTATTTTGCTAGCTAACTTAGCTTGTATGAGCTCCTCACGTACCTGTGAGAGTAACTTATACAACGTCTGGTTCCATACTGAGTCCGAAATAAATTCGTATGTTCTATTTGAGTGGATGCACAAGTGTACTCACTCTTTCAGAAGCAACTTCGGTTAATTGGGTAACAGGAAAGAAGTAGCCAGCCGAGGATGTTTTGAATCCGATAACTCACATGACCCCCTTCCCTATTCCGTGCGCGCTCATGTGATTCCTTCTTCTTCTTCTTCTTCTTCTTCTTCGATACGGTTTAACGGCAGTTGGCATCCAATAAAACGTTGCATTACCACCACCTACTACACTGGAGTATAACTCCCCTATACTTTCCTTGAAAATGAATAAATACCCTACCATCTAACACTACACTCACAAAAAAAACATACTCCACTATTTAAATAGCCTGAAAGGATGGGACACCACCACTTAACACACCCTGTAGCTCTTCTGACATCAAGTCTCGCACACCCAAATAACTCTGCAGCTGCCACCACAACCTACATTTTCTGTGACTTACTGTTTCATCCCTACAGTACAGTTAATAGCCATTGCTATGAATGCAAAAAAATCCAATAATACTGAAACATATACCACTTGTTGGTTTATCCCGCTGTACTGGTACAGATCTACTACTCACATCACTCCTTTCAGGATCCCTCCCCCATCTTCCTCTACTTTCTTCACTGCCTCAGCATATGACAACTTCTACACTACTCTAACCCTGGAAACCTTAACTTGCCTCTTTCACACTGGACATTTCTGAACCCCAGCACCATCGGCACCCCTAAAATTAACACATACCACTAATTTCCACAATGCTACAAATGTCTTTGTCTCATGCCCTTCCGTACACTTCTCACACCTAGGAACATCCCTCCTACACACTGCTGCCACATGCCCATAAGCTTGACACCTGTAACAACATAATGTATTTAGCACAAAAGCTTGGACAGGATAACTTTTATTAGAGGTTGACTGATTTATCGGCATGGCTGATTAATTAGGGCCGATTTCAAGTTTTTATAACAATTGTTTTTATAACAATTGGTAATCAGCATTTTTGGACGCCGAATATGGTCTATTACATTGCATTCCACGAGGAAACAGTGTGGCAGGCTGAGCACCTCTTATAATCTGACGAAAAGCAGATATGGGCGTTATTGGGCATGAACAAGCAGGAAGCATGAACTAAAAAGATAATGGTAGGCAAAATAATTAGGGGAAGTATGCTTATCAGCATATGGGTTGGACCCATATGTGGATAAATACAGGAGCCGGGGCTCTGGGAAGGTGTGTGTTCCGCGGACCACTCCGGCTTGCAATACGTTGTATTAAAAGCCTATTGATTTCACAAGTGTCATATTTGAACCGATTTTCTACGACACAAGGAGCCAAGGTAGTTGCTAGCTAGCATTAAACTTATCTTATAAAAAACAATCAATCTTCACATAATCACTAGTTAACTACACATGGTTGATGACATTACTAGGTTAACTAGCTTGTCCTGCGTTGTATATACTCAATGCGGTGCCTGTTAATTTATCATCGAATCACAGCCTACTTCGCCAAACGGGTGATGATTTAACTAAAGCACAATAGTTGCATGAATGTACCTAACCATAAACATCAATGCCTTTCTTAAAATCAATACACAGAAGTATATATTTTAAACCTGCATATTTAGTTAAAAGAAATTCATGTTAGCAGACAATATTAACTTGGGAAATTGTGTCACTTCTCTTGCGTTCATTGCACGCAGAGTCAGGGTATATGCAACAGTTTGGGCCGCCTGGCTGGTTGCAAACTAATTTGCCAGAATTTTACATAATTATGACATAACATTGAAGGATGTAACATAAACATTTAGACTTAGGGATGCCACCTGTTCGATAAAATACGGAACGGTTCTATACTTCACTGAAAGAATACGTTTTGTTTTTCAAAATGACAGTTTCCGGCTTCGACCATATTAATGACCAAAGGCTTGTATTTCTGTGTGTTATTATATTATAATTAAGTCTATGACTTGAAAGAGCAGTCTGACTGAGCGGTGGTAGGCAGCAACAGGCTCTTAAGCATTCATTCAAACTTTACTGCATTTCCCAGCAACTCTTTGCAATGCTTGAAGCACAGCACTGTTTATGACTTCAAGCCTATCAACTCCTGAGATCAGCCTGGCAATACTAAAGTGCCTATTAGAACATCCAATAGTCAAAGGTCTATGAAATACAACTGGTATAGAGAGAAATAGTTGACGTGTCATAATTCCTATAATAACTACAACCTAAAACTTCTTAACGTGGAATATTTAACCACCAGCTTTCATATGTTCTGAGCAAGGAACTTAAACATTAGCTTTTTTACATGGCACATATTGCACTTTTACTTTCTTTTCCAACACTGTTTTTGTGTTATTTAAACCAAATTGAGCATGTTTCATTATTTATTTTAGACTAAATATATTTTATTTCTGTATTATATTAAGTTAAAATAAAAGTGTGCATTCAGTGTTGTTGTAATTGCCATTATTACAAATATATATATATATATATATATATATATATATATATATATATATATATATATATATATATATATATATATATATATATATACAATATATACATATATATAAAATCGGCCAATTAATCGGTATCTGCTTTTTTTGGTCCTCCAATAATCAGTATCGGTATCGGCGTTGAAAAATCAGAATTGGTCAACCTCTAATTTATATATCCTAACATCTATGTTGGGCAAAGACTCAACATCAAAACTCAAAAGAACAGACAAAGACTCTTCTGTTTCACCACTCACACCACCCTGTCTGCGTCGCAACAAACGACGAGCATCACAAACACCGGGAATCTTCCCCTACAGTTGGTCAGCTTTCACATTTACATCTACCCCAGTAATCACTCCTTTCAATGGCACCCTTTTCTTGAATCAAAATAATTAACATACAGTGCCTTGCGAAATTATTCGCCCCCCTTGAACTTTGCGACCTTTTGCCACATTTCAGGCTTCAAACATAAAGATATAAAACTGTAACCTTCTCAAGGGACTCCATTTAACCGGAGGTCACGATCTCCGTACAATCAGCTCGAACCCCTCGGGATGTAGCGCTCAACAGTCCCTTTGGTGTGAGATCTCTATACATTTCTATCATATATGACGCTATTTGTTGGATGGGGAGAAAAGTAGGATACCTTTAAAACTCAACAATAAGTTCAGAGCAAATTCCTGCTTTGCATTGCATTGACTCCAATCAACGTAAAGAAAACATGGTCTCCATGTTTTAATAAGGAGTGCAAGCATACTGTAGCAGCAGCTTGTGAACTGTGGCTGAGTTACCATTAGGCAACTAAGGCAATTGCCTGGGGCCTCACACCATCAGGGGGCCTCGTGAACTTGGTATAATTTTGTTTAATAATACATTATTTATGTTATCTTGTCTTCCTCTTCCGCTTGAGGCCCTCCTCCTCTCGTGAGTAATCTCTGATGTGGAAAATAGATCCGTTTCTGTTTTCTCCCTCCGAATTTGGCGCTAGCTTTTGAACGGTTGGGACTATTATAACCCCATGCCTGAAAGCTAATACTCTTAGGGACACAAACATGTCTTCTATTTTCCTACAACGCTCATAAGCAATGCAGGACACTTTAGAATGGACTGTGACAAAACCACAGTGGTGTAAAGTAACTAACTAAAAATACATGGGCAGGGGCCTCCAAATCACTAAAAGACAATTGCATGATCTGAAATGTGTGGTCAGAGACTCTGTATGGAGGGTGTGACGCAAATACTGAGCCTCCAGAGGCATGCAGAGGCCAAATTGAGCACTATACCACATGATGCGCACATTCCACATGTTGTGACAATGCGGAGGGCTTCATATAGCTCTGCATTGACATGATTGGTTGAAGGTAGGTGGGGGCGGGAGGTCCTGTATAAACACAAACTCACTTCCTTGACAACTTCCTTCACAACAGCTCTGCTCAACAGCTTTGGTGCCGGCACGTCTTTCTTTTTCCCAACGTTTTTTTTAACGTAGTTAAGCCAAAACCAGAAAACGAACGTAGTAGTAGAACGCCCCGTTATTCAGAGGGGCGTTCTACTACGCTTTCCATTGGCTAGCGTTTTTTTTGCTCACGGCAACTTTTGCCTCACAGCCTGTTGAGAGACATGGACGAACACACAACACCACATTTGTCCATTTCTTTATTTTCAGAGTTTCAATGAGTTGTAAAAATGTCTCAGAGAACTCTGCTGAATTCCCTCAATTGAAGGTCAGCTAAATTAACCTAGGCTAGTTAATTTTACTAGCTCGGTATGTAAAGTTGTTATATTATCATTAGTTGTCTATTATCAGGTAAAAGCACATGCTTATTATTTATAATTTATGAAATATGTATTAGATAATAATTTCTATAAAATTGTTAAAGTTGAAATATAACGGCAAACATTATTAATCAGTGACTGAAATTTCGCGCTACGTGATATTCACTTCCGGACTTGTAGACCGCCTCTCTGAATAACGGGGCGTGGTTTTTGGCTTAACTGCGTTGGGAAAAAGAAAAGACGCGCTCTGCGTTGTCGGCAATGCTTAAGAAGTAGGAATGCCCTGACTTATGCAGAAACGTATCACCGTAAATACTGCATAGTCAATGCAGAGGTCAGACTGACCATGAAGCGCCTTTAAATCCGCTCGTTTTTCTTCAACAAAGATGTTGTTCATAAATGTAAAAAAAAAAAAAAAAAAAAGGATAATAAATGTTGTTCATAAATGTTGCAGAATTTGCAGGACATCTAATAAAAGGAGCAGCTATTCATACAACAGTTATTTTGTGTCTTCTTATAAAGCAATTTTAGACATTGTAACGCCGACTATAAAACACTTTTTTTATTTACACGTTTAACCATAACCAAAGGCACGTTCCATAGAGGCACGTTGGCTCGGCAACCTGGTCTAAGGTCAGTTTCACGTTTTACCCCCTGTTGCTAAAGGTGGGTTTAGCGAGTGTAAACTGATCCTAGATCTATAAGAGAAACCGGAAGGCTTAGCAGTAAATTACGCGATGACGTTATGAACAGTTCGCGCGTTCAGGGATACATTTGGCGCCACAGACACAACACGGAGGAAGCGCTGTCACTGTAGAAGTGAGATTGTCCTCTCCGAGATCGCTTTAAAACGTACATTTTCACTCTACATAGCTTCAACATGAATAACATGCTGACAAAGGGAGCGATAGCGGTAGGTGGGGCATTTTATGACATCCCAGAAAGCTTGTAAACAAAGTTTACCTAGCATCGAGAAAGATGGTTTCGGACAGGGACTGCACGGAGTGCTGCTGCTCAATGCTTTGTTGCGTTAGCTAGCCAGCCACAATGCTAGCTAACTAGATATATTTGCCATCTGTCTCAAGCTGTTTTCTGCCTTTTCAACAGGATCTAACCAAAGGCTCTAATGATTTACCGAACCCCATTCTTCAATTAGTGGTGAGTATGAGTGTATGTTTTTGTGGAAGTAGCGAATTAGTTGGCCAAGTTACTGTAGGCCAACTGTAGAAGAATGGCTACTGGCCTGGTCAACAGTTAGCTAGCTAACTTGGACAGTATCGACCCATGTTTTAGAGACCAACATTTAAGACAAGGATATTCACCAAGATGGTAATACGGATTTGGACCACTGCTACATTTGTCGAAATTGACCAATATGATATGATGTCTACCGCACTCCTGTATTCATATTCTTTCAGAACATCCGTAAACTGGATGGAGGCAGTGGACCAGCCCGCTTTCGTCTGATGATGAGTGATGGACAGCACACAATGTCCTGTGAGTATAACTATTCAAAATCCACTCCACCACCTGTTCAAAGTACACACAGAAATGGTTGTATGGCAGGCACGAGGCAGGTGACCATGACAGGTAGCAAATGCATAGCATTGCTTTGTAGAAGTGGCATGTAAAGAAAACAAAAGTGTAATATTTGGATAATATATGGCAGTATTTTAAATTAATGCAAGGTTACAACTGTATTATTTTTACACACACACACACACACAGTAAATATCAAATTGAGGTAATATAGTTAGGGGTAAAGTGACTATGCATAGTTAATAAACAGAGAGAAGCAGCAGTGTTAAAAAATAAAAATTGTGGGGTGGGGTGAATGCAAATAGTCGGTGTAGTCATTTGATTAACTGTTTAGCAGTCTTATGGCTTAAGGGTCGAAGCTGTTTAGAAGCCTCTTGGACCTAGACTTGGCACTCCGGTACCGCTTGCTGAGAGAACAGGGTGTCTGGAGTCTTTGACAATTTTTAGGGCCTTCCTCTGACACTGCCTGGTATAGAGGTCCTGGATGGCTGTACGCTGGGCCCCAGTGATGTACTGGGCCATACGCACTACCATCTGTAGCACCTTGTGGTCAGTTGCTGAGCAGTTGCCATACCAAGCGGTGATACAACCAGTCAGGATGCTCAAGGTATCAGTTTAAATTAAAAGTCAAGGATATTCATAATAGAGATGTTAGACCTGCCAAATTAAGCTTTTGAGAAACTGCACCCCATTGTTTTAAATCCATATTGCGTGCAATAGTCGTAATCTGAATTACACCAGGAGGTAGACTAAAAAGACAACAGGGCTAATTAAAAGTTGTTTTAGTCCTTCTCCATAGTCTCACCCAGAAAATATCAAGGTAAATAGCTGAGCTTAGCAACGGGGCACTTTGGAGTGTTTTATGCTGTGGATGTGTTTTTATGCTGTGGATGTGTTTTTATGCTGTGGATGTGTTTTTATGCTGTGGATGTGTTTTTATGCTGTGGATGTGTTTTTATGCTGTGGATGTGTTTTATGCGGTGGATTGCCTGGGGCTGACCAGCAGGAGGTAGTCAGGATTCAGTAAAATGAATAGAGAGCTGGAAATCATCAAAGAAATAATACGTTTCTTCCTTTTAATTTGACGAAGTTGAAGAAGTGTTGTGAAACCATACAAAGTCATAAAAAATAGTATATTTTAAGACATATTTAGAAACATATTTTTGGGATCTAAATTGATCCTCATCCCAGACTAAACTGGGCTGAATTTGGCTCTTCCATGTTTATTAACAAGGATGGCATGTTGTTTGGAACTGTGTGTGGGGGGGATTAGTTGGGAGATGCATATCATCATCTCATAGACAAGACAGACTAGCACACGCAATGGCCATGTGCAGTGGAAGTGCAGCACTTGGCTGTCCTCTACTGCACTGCCCATGTGCTTGTTGGTCTATCTTGTCCCGAACAACTCCTATCCTCTCCCAATCCCTCCTGTAGCGTTCATGCTCTCCACCCAACTCAACCCAATGGCTGAGGACAACCGACTGGCCCAAAACTGTATCTGTCAGCTGAAGAGGAATGTGACCAATGTCCTAAAGGATGGACGGTATGGTGCTTCTATTTTTTGATGTTTTCCTACAGAATGACAAACCCTTTTCTCTCCATTTTTATACTTTAAGAGCTGTCAGTATGGACACACAATGGATATGCACAGACACACTTTTTGTTGTTTATCAACCATGTGTTTAGTCTTTGGAATATAATTAACAATGCAATTGTTAATCTGTTTATTGCTGTTCTTCTGTTCAGGCATGTGGTGGTCATATTAGACATGGAGGTGGTGAAGTCTGCTGATGAGGTGGCTGGAAAGATCGGAGAGCCCACGCCTTACGTGGAAGGCGAGTCTTCATCCCATACTCCATCACCATATCATAAGGCTTAGGGGGAGTGAAGATGAACAAATGTTTGAATCCAGACATGCATATAACCTACAATGTTGAATGTGCAGCTTACTTGAGTTTTTACCTTTCACTCCCTCACCTCCCTTGCAGGTCAGAGTAAAGCCCCACAGTCAGCCCCCAATCCCTCAGTCCACCCCCTGCAGCCCCCGAATGGAAATTATGGTAAACAATTCCAGATCACCCACTGTGCTTTTAAATCTAATGCCTTTTCACATCCTATAGCAGGATTTGAATTGAGAGATTGGTCATTAATGGACTGTATTCTCAAGCTAAATTCCTAATGTTTTGCAGCTATATTCATTCATAGTCGGTTTGAAGGTTGCAAAACACTTCAATATAGGT
This sequence comes from Oncorhynchus mykiss, assembly GCF_057628025.1. Lineage (NCBI taxonomy): Eukaryota > Metazoa > Chordata > Actinopteri > Salmoniformes > Salmonidae > Oncorhynchus > Oncorhynchus mykiss. The sequence continues at coordinate 19,465,709 of NC_143045.1, forward strand.
TATTGGATAGGTCATTTAGTTTGTTTCCAGTAGATGGCAACATGTATGCAAAATGGACAAATCTTGGTTAAAATCCTCAGATCTACTGAACATATGACACTGCTACTGTTTTTGTCAGAATGCTTAGTTAAAAAACATTTGCCTCTTGGGTATATTGTCATCTGTAACGTTCTACTGATCTTACTAAGATAAGATGGTGGTTGACCAATGTGATGCTGTTAAACACAAAATACTAGGTATATATTCTGTCTCCTCTTTGTTGCAAATAAGGTGTTAAAATCGGTCTTAGAGAGAATGTATAAAACAGACATGCTGCGGGTGAACCATCTGAACGCCACACTGGTTATTTCCAGTAGTCCTGATGTGCTCATCAGTCAGACTATACATCTGGTTTTGAATTGGATATGATCTGAATATACAGTACTATTGACTGATACGTTTCAGCTCCTTAAATTTGTAATTTTGCTGACACTCTTATCCAGAGCAACTTACAGTAGTGAGTGCATGCATTTTCATACGGGTCCCCCATGGGAATCGAACCCACAACCCTGGTGCATGCGCCATGCTCTTATCAACTGAGCTACACTGGACAAACTTAATCTTAACTTCGACAGTTCCCTTTTCATCAAGTAATTAGCTAAGCACTTAGTTATAATTAGTACCAGGTTAAAATGGTAATCATGCCATGAGAGATAATATGCTACTGACATTGATTCCAAAATATACATATAGTATCATTCAAGGGTTTTTCTTTATTTTTTACTATTTTCTACCTTGTAAATAACACACATGGAATAATGAAGTAACCAAAAAAGTGTTAAACAAATCAAAATATATTTTAGGTTCTTCAAAGTAGCCACCCTTTGCCTTGTTGACAACTTTGCACACTCTTGGCATTCTCTCAACCAGCTTCACTTGGAATACTTTTCCAACAGTCTTGAAGGCGTTCCCACATATGCTGAGCACTTGTTGGCTGCTTTTCCTTCACTCTGCGGTCCAACTCATTCCAAACCATCTCAATTGGGTTGTGGTCGGTGATTGTGGAGGCCAGCTCATCTGATGCCCTTACACAGCCTGGAGGTGTGTTTTGGGTCATTGTCCTGTTGAAAAACAAATTATATTCCCACTAAGCGCAAACCAGATGGGATCACATATCACTGCAGAATGCTGTGGTAGCCGTGCTGGTTACGTTTGCTTTGAATTCTAAATATATCACTGACCGTGTCACCAGCAAAGCAGGTAACTAAATAAATGTTAATCATCGCTCGTGACATAAACATTTCTAATCATTACACAGTACAAGTGTTTAAGCAGGGATTTCATGGCTAAAGGAAGGTTTTCTTAGTGCTAACCTACAGTATCATAGGGCATTTTGTGAACCATGTCCGATGAACTCTTAGCCCAATCTATGACTTCAGGAGCTTATTTTATGGTCTGGGTCGTAGGTATTCATCCCACTAATCTGGTGTTAGGGAATTGAAGTAGTGATGGTGAGCTTCATCCTCCTCATCAGCACAGTTGTTATTGTTCAGTTGTGTGGCTGTGCTGTGCTGCTGGATCTGGGGGCTTAATTACTAGAAATGCAGTTGTTGGCAAAGTTGACACTTTGAACTGTAATCCACAGTGTGAGACGCGCACAAATCAAATGTGCAGTTAGTGCTTGTCTGAACAGAGAACCCTCAGTCAGGCCGTATGCACCAATCTCGTGTGGGAAGAGCAGCTTTGGTTTGTTGTTTCACACTTCTGTCTGCTTTGAGTCTGATACACTAATCATCTCTCACAAACTCAGAACTTAGTTGGTCTTGGGGTGTTGTCTCCTCTCTCCTACTATCCCAAATCTACCGCAATAAATCGGCTACTCTTCCTGATATAAGTTTTTCTGTTACGTGAGACTACTCTCATGAAGTGAGAATTACAGTGATCAGGGAGTTTCAGCCCTGATAAGTTATGGATGTCTATTTTGTTGAGTTTGCCACTCTCACTGCTCTCTATATGCACCAATAGCTCTCTGTTCTCTCATTTCCCTATCTATCATTAGGCACCATGAACAAAGGTCCCAGCAGAGAGTTTGGGGGGAAGAAGGCCATGCCTCTGTCTGCAATGCCCAGCACTCCTGGGGGATCCTCCAAAGTCGTGCCCATTGCCAGCCTCAACCCCTACCAGTCAAAGTGAGTAGTCTTCTTATACCCGTCTATGGTTGCGTCCCAAATAGCCCCGTATTCCCAATATAGTGTACTACTTTAAAGTAGTGCACTATATAGGGAATGGGTGCCTTTTGGGATGCAACCTATCACTTTCGCGAACATCTCAAACAACATGATCTCTTGCCCAAAGGTTTATTCTTAAGTCATGATAATGCTGTTATTCCATACTCTTTAGTCATAGAATGGAATGATGACTGTTTGATTTGTATTTGGGGATGTTTTTGTGATTTATTCCATAGATAGTTGGTCAAGGTATTTTCAAGGAATAGAGGTCCATCCAACAGCAACATAAACTGGTTATTTTCTCTCAGGTGGACCATCCGAGCACGTGTCACCAACAAGAGCGGCATCCGCACCTGGAGCAACTCTCGTGGGGACGGCAAACTGTTCTCTATGGAGATTGTGGATGAAAGTGTGAGTAACCCTTTCTGTTTGCATTTTCTCATGTTGCCGTATTGGATCGTGTGGAGCTAGTCCATTGCTGACTGTGTTGTGTGTTGATACAGGGAGAGATCAGAGTGACTGCCTTTACCCAGGAGGTGGACAAGTTCTACAGCATCATCGAGACTGGCAAGGTGAGAGGAACTGCCTCCTATTAAGGATGCTTATCTACCATATGCTTGTCACTTTCACAGATTTGGGTCAACTGAGTAATTCATCTCAATGTGCTATTGCCAATAGTTTTTGATTTGTACAATGTGCTGAATTGTATATGATTTGGTGTAATGAGATTAATGATTCTCTCCAAATTGAGTCAAAGGACAGTAGCAAAATGATCCTCTGCTATAGATCCTCTGCCAGGCTTGATTTAGTCCCTACATCAATATTCAGCTGAAATGAATCCTGTGCCCAAATCCACTTTAGATTTAAACCTACTTTTATTCATGCCCAGGTGTTCTACATCTCCAAGGGATCACTGAAGATCGCCAACAAGCAGTACTCGTCCCTGAAGAATGACTATGAGATGACCCTAAATGGAGAATCCACCATCATCCCCTGTGAGGACACCCAGGACGTACCCATGGTGCAGTGCAACTTCATCTCCATCGCTGACCTGGAGGCCAGAGAAAAGGACGCCATTTTGGGTAAGGTGCAGGTGTAGCAAGGGAGGAGCAAAGAGGAAGGGTGGTCCAGGCAGGGCTGGCGGGGTGTGATAACCGTCAACAGACTTAGTTTATTATTATCCTATCATAGGGATGGATGCTACGGTAGCAGGGGGTTGTGCTGGGGTGGTTTAGGTAATTATAAGAGCAGGGATAAAAGTCATTAATAATGCTGATGACAGTAGTGTCCTGTGGCGCAGATTGACTTTGGGCCCAATGGCGGAGCCCGGTGAGGAGGGGGAATAAGAAACCATAGACAGCATCCCAAATGGCAGTGCACACTACCTGTGAACTATATGGCTCCGGTCAAAAGTAGTGCACTATGTAGAGAATGGGATGCCATTTGGACTCATCCCTAGTTGTAATGATGGTAATAGCAGGCATCAGCCCAGCCAACCCTGTGATGTTGAAGATATCTTCTTAATCATGCTTAAATTAGTTGTAACCTAACAAGACTGAATTAATTAAGATGGCAGAAAGAATAGGCTGCTCCCAAATGACACCCTATTCCCTATATAGTGCACTAGAGGTAAAGTGATAAACAGAGAAGCAGCAGCGTTCAATGGGGGTGGGGGGGTCAATGCAAATAGTCCGGGTAGTCATTTGGTTTGCTGTTCAGGAGTCTTATGGCTTAGGGGGAACCTTCTTGGACCTAGACTTGGCACTCCGGTACTGCTTGCCATGCAGTAGCAGAGAGAACAGTCTGTGACTGGAGTCTTTGGCAATTTTTAGGACCTTCCTCTGACACCATCTGGTATAGAGGTCCTAGATGGCAGGAAGCTTGGCCCTGATGATGTACTGGGCCGTACGCACTACCCACTGGTGTGCCTTGCGGTCGGAGGCTGAACAGTTGCCATACCAGGCAGTGATGCAACCAGTCGATGGTGTAGCTGTAGAACTTTTTGAGGAACTGAGGACCCATGCCAAATCTTTTCAGTCTCCTGAGGGGGAACAACTGTCGTGTTGTGTTTGGAGCATGACAGTTCGTTGGTGATGTGGGCACCAAGGAACTTGAAGCTCTCAACCAGCTACGCTACAGCCCCGTCGATGAGAATGGGGGCATGTTCGGCCCTCCTTTTCCTGTGGTTGACGATTACCCCCCCCTGATCATGTTGAGGGAGAGGTTGTTATCCTGGCACCACACTGCCAGTTCTCTGATCTTCTCCCTGTAGGCTGTCCCATTGTTGTCAGTGATCAGGCACTGTTGTGTTGTCAGCAAACGTAATGGTGGTGTTGGAGTCGTGCTTGACCATGCAGTCATGTGTGAACAGGGAGTACAGGAGGGGACTGAGCACAAACCCCTGAGGGGCCTCCATATTGAGGGTCAGTGTGGCAGATGTGTTGTTACTTACCCTTAGCACCTGGGAGGGGTGACCCGTTTGGAAGTCCAGGATCCAGTTGCAGAGGGAGGTGTTTAATCCCAGGGTCCTAAGCTTAGTGATGAGCTTTGAGGGCACTATGGTGTTGAATGCTGAGCTGTAGTCAATGAGCACATAGATGTTCCTTTTGTCCAGGTGGGATAGGGCAGCCTGGAGGGCAGTAGCGGTTGGGGCGGTATGCAAATTGTAGTGGGTCTAGGGTTTCTGCTATAATGGTGTTGATGTGAGCCATGACTAGCCTTTCAAAGCACTTCATGACTACAGACATGAGTGGTATGGGCCAGTAGTCATTTAGGCAGGTTATCTTGGTGTTCTTGGGCACAGGGATTATGGTGGTCTGCTTGAAACATGTTGGTATTACAGACTCGGTCAGGGAGAGGTTGAAAATGTCAGGGAAGACACTTGCTAGTTGGTTAGCGCATGCTCGGAGTACACGTCCTGGTAATCCTCTGGCCTTGTGATTGTTGACATGTTTTTGAAGGTATTAGTCACATTGGCTACGGAGAGTGTGATCACACAGCCGTATGGAACAGCTTGTAACCTCACGCATGCTTCAGTGTTGCTTGCCTCGAAGTGTGCCAAGAAGTAATTTAGCTCGACTGATAGGCTCGTGTCACTGTGCAGCTCGCGGCTGTGCTTTCCTTTTGTAGTCCATAATAGTTTGCAAGCCCTGCCACATCCGACGAGCAACAGAGCCAGTGTAGTAGGATTCAATCTTTGTCCTGTATGGAGATGAAACAGTATGAACATTTCATATCACAATTATAGTGACATGATCACGGTTATCAGTATTATCGCCCTGTTAAAACGTGCTGGAGATGTTTAAAATGTACTAATACACACACTGAAATCATGTCACCCAAGTTTTATATTGAAAACCAACAAATACAATTAGCAGCACTATGCACTTTTTGTGCCTAATCACTAAAATAATAGCATTAACATTAAAGTTGGCACCATGTGGCCATGAGAGGTAAACGTTTCCCTCTTGCAGGTTTAAATGAACACAACCTCAAGTAAGCAAATCAAATAAACAAACAACAAATACAATTAGCAGCACTCACTTTGTAGTGAGGCACGGCAACCATCCGCCTCAGAAAGCCAGGCCTCTCAACAATTTGAAATGACATCATGTCCTTTGTCCAATGATATATGAAAGGGCTGCAGTGAGGTCTTGACATTTTATGATGTGGGTCCATAAGCAGCCTGCCTTTTTAAATGCTTGCTCAGTGTCTGTCACAACTGTAGACGAGGAGGGACCGGTAGCATCACTGGGTTTGCCTGCTGCATGCCCACACTGTAAACAAGGGAATAGCAAATGTTGTATTATTATTCACACAGTCTATCTTCTGTGTTGCATTTGAGTATATGCAATGACCCCATGCACAATTTACATAAATGCAAATTAGTCTTAAGAAGACCGTGATAGTAATTGCAATGAGCACAACAATTTGACTTGTTTAGGAGTCTATAGTGTTTCTCTCGTTGGAGCACTTACAACCAAGTCTGTCGGATTTTAAATGAACAAAATATGTTGGTTGTGTGACTAAACTACATAACGTGTTATCGTGTGCAATGGGCGAATAGTCTGCATACAGCAGCATAACAACTTGTTTTTACAAGAGTAGGTAACACTGAAAGCTTCAGTTTACGTTATTGACAAGCTATTAGCAAGTTAGACAGACAAACCATGACATTTTCCCCCGTTCCGAAGTCCCCACATCATGCATTGAGCTAAATGTTAATTTGCCTTGCATTTGCTATAAAATAGTGGGAAGTGTTGCCCCGATTATTATTTATGTTTTTGTGTGTTCTGCAGACAGGGTGACCATCTTCGATTAAGTTTCCCTCCGCACTCTTGTGTGAAATAGCAGGTTAACATGAATCTATACTCAGGATAAATTAGCAGCAATGTCGGTTTTGTTTTATTTTTGTTTCCCATTCCAATACATGCATCATGATAAACATTAGTAATGCATGTGCCATGCGACCAGGAGATGCTGGATAGGCAGTGACCTCACACTTAATCTGAACAGGATAAATCGGCCCATTTCCCTGAGTGAATGTGTTGTGGACAACTGTTGGACCTTGAGTGACCCAGGAGACTCACACACGATCAATATTTATATGTGGAAATGTGATTTATTTAGAATGGGAATGGGTGTTTGTCTTTCTGACTTATTCCATAGATAGTTGGTCAAGGTCTTTTCAAGGACTAGTGGTGGGCAATTACATAGTAAGGTCAACCTGAGCATGAAAACACTTAATAGCTTATTTCCTAATTCAACTACTTTTGTATTTACCTTGAATGTGTGTATTTTTGAAGTACAGACTACCGTTGGCCTTTATGTTTTCCAAATGTAGTGTTATTGTTACTATAATGTAGGATACAAAGTAAAAATGTTTTTTAGTCAATCAGATTTCATAGCTCTTGGCAATGGCTGTGTTTCGGATCAAGTCGGAAGGTTAATAAAACAATAGCAAACACATTTTAGTCCATTGAGTGCTAAGAAAGAACGCTGTTTTGGGCAGGAAGTGTCACATCGTAATGTTTTTGAAGAAAAGTTATTGTAGATGGTTTCGAGTATGATTGTATGTAAGACATCAACTATGAAATTACACACATGTAGTAACCAAAAAAGGGTTAAACAAATAGCCACCCTTTTGCCTTGATGACAGCGTTACACTCTCTTAGCATTCTCTCAACCAGCTTCATGAGGTAGTACCCTGGAATGCATTTCAATTAACAGGTGTGCCTTGTTAAAAGTTAATTTGTGGAATTTCTTTCCTTCATGCATTTGAGCCAATCAGTTGTGTTGTGACAAGGTAGGGGTGGTATACAGAAGATGGCCCTATTTGGTAGAAGAGTGAGTCCATATTATGTCAAGAACAGCTCAAATAAGCAAAGAGAAATTACTTTAAGATATGAGGGTCAGTCATTCTGGAAAATTACAAGAACTTTGAAAGTTCGTTCAAGTGCAGTCAATAAATCTACGGTGGTCGAGAATTTGAATAAGCATTTTTCTACGGCCGGCCATGCTTTCCACCTGGCTAACCCCCCTGCTTCTCCTTCACCCAAATCCAGGCAGCTGATGTTCTTAAAGTGCTGCAAAATCTGGACCCCTACACATCAGCTGGGCTAGACCCAAACTCTTACAGACCTGTATCCATCCTGCCCTGCCTTTCTGATGTCTTCGAAAGCCAAGTTAACAGATCACCGACCATTTTGAATCCAACTGTACCTTCTCCACTATGCAATCTGGTTTCCGAGCTGGTCGTGGGTACACCTCAACCACGCTCAAGGTCCTAAACGCTATCATAACCGCCATCGACAAAAGACAGTACTGTGCAGCAGTCTTTATTGACCTGGCCAAGGCTTTCGACTCTGTCAATCACCGTATTCGTATCGGCAGACTCAATAGCCTTGGTTTCTCAAATGACTGCCTCGCCTGGTTCACCAACTACTCAGAGTTCAGTGTGTCAAGTTGGAGGGCCTGTTGTCCGGACCTCTGGCAGTCTCTATGGGGATGCCACAGGGTTCAAATCTTGGGCAGACTCTTTTCTCTGTATATATCAATGATGTCGCTCTTGCTGTTGGTGATTCTCTGATCCACCTCTATGCAGACGACAGCATTCTGTATACAGCTGGCCCTTCTTTGGACACTCATAACTTCTTATGGTATAGCGGACGCTTGCGTCCCACTTGGCCAAAAACCAGGGAAAATGCAGCGCGGCAAATTCAAATAAATTGATATAAAAATCTTTCATTAAATCACGCATGTAAGATACTCAATTAAAGCTACATTCGTTGTGAATCCAGCCACCATGTCAGATTTTAAAAAGGCTTTTCGGCGAAAGCATAAGAAGCTATTATCTGATGATAGCACAACAGTAAACAAAGAGGGTAGCATATTTCAACCCTGCAGGCGCTACACAAAACGCAGAAAATATAAAACATGCCTTACCTTTGACAAGCTTCTTTTATTGGCACTCCAATATATCCCATAAACATCACAATTGGTCCTTTTGTTCGATTAATTCTGTCCATATATATCCAAATTGTCAATTTATTTGTCGCGTTTGATCCAGAAAAAAACAGCTTCCAAAATGCGCAACATCACTACAAAATATTTCAAAAGTTGCCTATAAACTACTTTTGTAATACAACTTTAGGTATTTTTAAATGTTAATAATCGATCAAATTGAAGACTTGTCTATCTGTTTTCAATAAAGGACGAGAGAAAACTAACACTACTTTTCAAGTAAAGTAACTCTCAACAGCTTTACCCTTTTCCAGGATGGCCCTACTTCTTCATTGCACAAATGAATAACCTCAACCAAATTCCAAAGACTGGTGACATCCAGTGGAAGTGGTAGGAAATGAAAACAAGTGCCTAAGAAATATCGTTTCCCAATGAGAACTCACTGAACAGACGGAAACCTCAAAAAGAAAAATTCTGAACGGTTAGTCCTCTGGGTTTTGCCTGCTACATAAGTTCTGTTATACTCAGACATGATTCAAACAGTTTTAGAAACTTCAGAGTGTTTTCTATCCAAATCTACTAATACTATGCATATCTTATATTCTTGGCATGAGTAGCAGGAAGTTGAAATTGGGCATGCTATTTATCCAAAAGTGAAAATACTGCCCCCTATACCTTAAGAACTTAACAAACCTCCAAAGAGCTTCAATGCCATACAACACTCCTTCTGTGGCCTCCAACTGCTCTTAAACGCAAATAAAACTAAATGCATGCTCTTCAAACGGTCGCTGCCCACGCCCGCCCGACTAGCATCACTACTCTGGATGGTTCTGACTTAGAATATGTGGACAACTACAAATACCTAGGTGTCTGGTTAGACTGTAAACTCTCCTTCCAGACTCACATTAAGCATCTACAATCCAAAATGAAATCTAGTATTGACTTCCTATTTCGCAACAAAGCCTCCTTCACCCGTGCTGCCAAACACCCTTGTAAAACTGACTATACTACCGATCCTTGATTTCAGCGATGACATTTACAAAATAGCCTCCAACACTCTACTAAGCAAATTGGATGTAGTCTATCACAGTGCCATCCGTTTTGTCACCAAAGCCCCATAAACTACCTACCACTGCGACCTGTATGCTCTCATTGGCTGCATATCTGTCGCCAAACCCACTGGCTCCAAGTCATCTAATTCTTTGCTAGGTAAAGCCCTGCCTTATCTCAGCTCACTGGTAACCATAGTACGCTCCAGCAGGTATATTTCACTGGTCATCACCTTTAGCCGCCTTTCCTTCCAGTTCTCTGCTGCCAATGACGGACAAATTGCGCAAGTCACTGAAGCTAGAGACTTATATCACCTCAGTGCACCTATACACAGACCATCTGTAAATAGCCCAACCAACTACCCCATCCCCATGTTATTGTTATGCTATTTTGCACCCCAGTATCTCTACTTGCACATCTATCACTCCAGTGTTAATGCTAAATTGTAAATATTTCGCCATTATGGCCTATTTTATTGCCTTACCTCGCTAATCTTACTACATTTGCACACTGTATATAGATTTGTCTATTGTGTTATTGACTGTACGTTGTTGTTTTTGTCGCAACTACTCTGCTTTATCTTGGCCAGGTCGCAGTTGTAAATGAGAACTCGTTCTCAACTGGCCTACCTGGTTAAATAAAGGTGGGGGGGAGTGTTGTAAAAAAGTTGCAAAAACTATGATGAAACTGGTTCTCATGAGGACCGCCACAGGAAAGGAAGACCCAAAGTCTGCTGCAGAGGATAAGTTCATTTGAATTAGCAGCCTCAGAAATTGCAGCCCAAATACATTTTTCACGGAGTTCAAGTAACAGAGATCTCAACATCAACTGTTTAGAGGAGACTGCGTGAAATCAGGGCTTCACGGTTGAACTGCTGCAAAGAAACCACTACTAATGGACACCAATAAGAAGAGCCTCGCTTGGGCCAAAAAACACGAGCAATGGACATCAGACCAGTGGAAATCTGTCATTTGGTGTGATGAGTCCAAATGAGAGATTTTTGGTTCCAACCACCATGTCTTTGTGAGACGTGGAGTAGGTGAACGGATGATCTTTGAGTATGTGGTTCCCACCGTGAAGCATGGAGGAGGAGGTGTGGTGGTGTGGGCGTGCTTTGCTGGTGACACTGTCAATGATTTATTTAGAATTCAAGGCACACTTAACCAGCAAGGTGTCCACAGTACTCTGCAGCAATACGCCATCCCATCTGGTTTGCACTTAGTGGGACTATCATTTGTTTTTCAACAGGACAATGACCCAACACACCTCCATGCTGTGTAAGGGCAATTGACTAAGAAGGAGAGTGATGGAGTGCTGCATCAGATGACCTCAACCCAATTGAGATGGTTTGGGATGAGTTGGAGTGAAGGAAAAGCAGCCAACAAGTGCTCAGCATGTGGGAACTCCTTCAAGACTGTTGGATAAGTATTCCAGGTGATTCTGGTTGAGGGAATGCCAAGAGTGTGCAAAGCTGTCAAGATAAAGGGTGGCTGCTTTGAAGAATCTCAAATATATTTTGATTTTATACTATTGTTCATTCCTACATGATTCCATGTGTTCTTTCATAGTTTTGTTGTCTTCACTATTATTCTACAATGTAGAAAATAGTAAAAATAAAGAAACTCGATGTAGGTGTCCAAATGTTTGACTGGTACTGTATATATGATAATGTTAATATTTTCATTGTTGTTTTTGTGTGTAGCCAAGCCTTCCTTTCAAAGTGTCTGTTTATATTTTACCGTAAGACTTTGAGATTCTGACTTTTTCCTATGTGTCTGTTCTCCCAAAAATGACTGTCCTTTTCCTTCACACCTGTAACGCAAGTTGTTCCGTTTCTTCAATGTGATATTATTTAGCACTTTGTAATTTTGTCTTTACACTTCCCCATATAATGGTTCTACAAAAATACACCGAGTTCTGTTTAGAGTACATAAAGGAGAGTTGACTGCTTTTAGTTTATGTAAAAAAAAAAACTTCAGACAGTGATAATATTAACAATGAATAGGCTACATCCGTCAGGCTGGGAGAGTGATGAGAGGCTGTGTTAGAGAGCATCACACTGACTGATCTATAAATTATTTATATTTGAGCTTCCATCCAGAGTTACTTACAGGCGCAATTAGGGTTAAGTGCCTTGCTCAAGGGCACATCGACAGATTTTTCACAGATTTTTATGCAGGACGTATAGTGACTTAGATCAGTCAGTGTGTCTGACTTCAATGGAGTGAAAAATCTGTACTGTACTCATGTCACCTGTGTTGAAAATATATTCAACTATCTATGGACATTCCACATACGTGATCAATACTTATAATATAAGTCTGTTTTTTCTCCTGGGTCATTTAAGGTTCTCCATAGTAATGCTGCTCATAGTCTACTGTGCTAATAAGTTGACCGTGTGTGTTTTCCAGATGTGATTGGAGTGTGTAAGAGCGTGGCTGACGTGACCCGCCTCACCACCAAGAACAACCGTGAGGTCTCCAAGAGGACGCTCAACCTGATGGACCAGTCTGGTAAACTGGTGGAGGTCACCCTGTGGGGAGAGGAGGTGAGGACTGGGGACACACTGTGTCTGGACACAAGGGGACAGTCCTGCTTGATAAAGAGAGGATGAAAGTCACTTTCTCTCATGCTGGGTGACATGCAGTAGCACCTTCATGATTTGTGTCCCTTTGTCCTGTCAGCCAGCGTCCCAGGAAGGGGTACAGTACACCTCTCCTAATTGAAAACGTGGTGTGAGCCGAGCCGTATGCCTCCCTGTGTTTGGAAATGTCTGATAAGCAATTTGAATAGGCAGAGGAGATTTGAGCAGTGGGCTCTCTCTGTGGGTTTAATAGAAGCTGATGTGGTTGAAGTCACTGAGTAAATACCATGTCACATTGTGATGAAAGAACCCAGCTCCAGCATTTGATTTTATACGTGGCCGTGGCTATGCTTAGTTTGCCACCATTTCTTTCATTATGACAACTACAACACAATGTTCCCTCTTTATTTGTTCTGCAGATATCCCCTATCCAGGGGGCTTGCAAAGGTACACAACATGTATAGTTCATAAAGAACAATAAGCTTTAGTAAATGCAGAATTGCATTTAATATTTTTCACTTTGTTTTTCTTCCCTGCTGCTGATACTTTTTATTTTTTTATTTTTTTAAACAAATTTCGTGGTATCCAGTTGTTGTAGTAGCTACTATCTTGTCTCATTGCTACAACTCCCGTACGGGCTCGGGAGAGACGAAGGCTGAATGTCATGCGTCCTCCGATACACAACCCAACCAGCCGTACTGCTTCTTAACACAGCGCGCATCCAACCCGGAAGCCAGCCGCACCAATGTGTCGGAGGCTACACCGTGCACCTGGCCACCTTGGCTAGCGCGCACTGCGCCCGGCCCGCCCCGCCACAGGAGTCGCTGGTGCGCGATGAGACAAGGAGATCCCTACCGACCAATCCCTCCCTAAACCGGACGACGCTAGGCCAATTGTGCTGCTGATACACTACATGGCTAAAAGTATGTGGACAGCTGCTCGTCGAACATCTCATTCCAAAATCATGGTCATTAATATGCAGTTGGTCCCCCCCCCCTCCCTTTGCTGTTATATCAGCCTCCAATCTTCTGGGAAGGCTTTCCACTAGATGTTGGAAAATTGCTGCAGGGACTCCGTTCAGCCACGAGCATTAGTGAGGACAAGTTCTTCTACACCGGCCTTGACAAACCATTTCTGTATGGACCTCGCTTTGTGCACGGGGGCATTGTCGTGCAGAAACAGGAAAAGGCCTTCCCCAAACTGTTGCCACAAAGTTAGATGCACAGAATAGTCTAGAATGTAATTTTATGCTGTAGCATTAAGATAAGGGATAAGGGGGCAGTTCCAGTGAAGGGATAAGGGGGCTAGTTCAAACCATGAAAAATAGCCCCAAAACATTATTCCTCCTCCACCAAACTTTACAGTGGGCACTATGTATTGGTGCAGGTTGTTCTGGAATCCGCCAAACCTAGATTTGTCAGTTGGACTGCCAGATGGTGAAGCGTGATTCAACACTCCAGAGAACGCAAGCTTTACACCACTCCAGCCAACGCTTGCCATGGCGATCTTAAGCTTGTGTGCTGCTGCTCGGCCATGGTAACCCATTTCATGAAGCTCCCGACGGACCGTTTTTATGCTGACGTTGCCTCGAGGCAGTTTTGAACTGGCTTGTGAGTGTTGCAAGGACAGGCGCTTTTTTTGTGTGCATTTTTTACACGCTTCAGCACTCGGCTGTCCGTTTTGTGAGCTTGTGTGGCCTACCACTTTGTCACTGAGCCATTGTTGCTCCTAGACATTTCCGCTTCACAGTAACAGCACTTACAGTTGACCAGGGCAGCTCTGGCGGGGCCGAAATTTGAGGAACTGACTTGTTGGAAAGGTTGCATCCAATGACGGTGCCACACTGAAAGTCACTGAGCTCTTCAGTAAGGCCGTTCTATTGACAATGTTTGTCTATGGAGATTGCATGGCTGTGTGCATGATTTTATACACCTGTCAGCAACGGGTGTGGCTGAAATACGGGTTTGGCTGAAAAATCCACAAATTTGAATGGGCGTCCACATACACTTTATATGCAAAACTATGGCAAAATCTATCTTGTTGGTATCCTCAGTCAACCTATCTATTCTATTTGCAGGCAGAGAACTTTGATGGCTCTGGGCAGCCCATCTTGGCCATCAAAGGGGCCAAGCTGTCAGACTATGGGGGAAGATCTCTGTCTGCTACGTTCAGCAGCACCGTGATGGTCAACCCCGACATCCCTGAGGCATACAAGCTGCGGGGCTGGTAAGTATCTCTCTCTTGTCTGGAGCCACATAGCTTTAGGTGCTAAAGGCCTCCCTAACTGTGTTACCCAGGCTGTTCTTGTATATGTATGGTGCTGCTATTAGGTCATATTTTGGGTTCGAAGACCTGGAGTGAATCTCTCACATCCTCTGCTCCACCGTTGAGAGAATTCTAAAGGACTTAAAGGAATTTGAATGTTAAATATCAGATCCCCAAACTCGTTGAGGGTGCGTGCTCCAGCTTGGTTCGTCAAGATTAGCCTATCTTCCATTAGTGAAGATGTGGGAGGAGGTTACTTCAATTAAGCATTACATATGAATGCTAGTCATTCTTTACCTGCAGAAAATGCCCCTTTTCTCATTTTAATCTGCCCTTCAAAGAAGCAACAAATAACGGGTACAGCTCTCCAGACCACAGAGTTTGATTGTGGTGTTGGGAGCATTTGTGTTTTTAGCACGTTGATGGGCAGAACATACATTTTTCATATTAATGACAATAACAACTACATTGAAAAAATATTTGTAAGTAAACCTAAAGCCTATATTTTATTGGAACAAATATAGTGAATGTAGGCCCAGATTTAGTATGTGAGAGTAGTTGTTTGGGCAAAGAGGTAGTTAGTAGCACATCTACATAAAGTGGTTTAAGATGGCATACACAGAGGAACAGGCTGTTATCCCTTGAAGATAGCCTATTGGCTGCTCCAGCAAAGCAATGGGAAAACAGTTACTATGACTCATGCTTTCATCTTTTCTTTGCGTTGTCTTGCCAATTCCCGTTATTCATTACCTAAATAATGTTATTCACTCTGTACCATATCCCAAAATAAATACTCTGCTTTTCCAATCCCATATCTAGTTTGGAAACGAGGCAGCAGTTTTTAAGTTTATATCAAAGCCATGTCTTGTTAATGGCTGGGTAGAAGCATAAAATTGAATCTTGTAATTCAAAGGGATTGATGGAGGAGGTGGGGTGATCATAGGGACTGAAGGGACAGTCATTGCTCCTATTTAACCTTTACCTCAGCTTTCTGGCACCTTGATTGATCTGTCCCTCCATCTTCTATGTCCTCTCCTCTTCTGCTCCACTCTGACAACAGACCAGGCCTCCCAGTCAAAAATTTAAGGCAAAATGTCTCAAAAGTTGAGATCCAATCGATTCTCACCCAAGGTGCTTTATTTTATTTACCTTCCAACAGCAACACCGGCCCCACACTCCACAGGGAAATAAGATGAAAGGAGGCTGAGGAATGAAAGGGAAAAGGACCAAGTAACAATTCCAATTTATATTCTGGCACGTCCTGTGTGTCTTGACATGTGCTCAAATTCCACTTTCCTGTGCCTTGAAAAAAAGTTGGGCCGCTGTAATTATTTTTGAGCTGATCAGAAGCCTTGGTCTGCATAATGAGAGAAGTGAAATGTGACTACATAGCAGGAGGGAGAGAGGGGTGGCAAGTCCACACAATATCCTAATTTCTGCCACTTCACTGGGTGTCTTGGCTGGGGTGATTTCTTTCCAGAATTAGGACCAGTTGGGTATTTTGAATGGTATTTGGCCATTACAAAGAGGTCATTCTCCAAACATAATGTGGTAGGAGTGTTAAATGCTTCTCGACCATTGTCTGAGTGGTAGCCTGTCTCAAGCATTTTGCATTAAATCGTATAGCTTGTTTACCAATATGGCTTTGGATAATGATGTGGATGTAGTGGAGAGACTTTACGTGAATCTTACACCTGCTCACTTCAACAATGCAGGTGTTCCACTCCCACACCCTCTGAGCTGTGGGAGCTTCCTTCACTTTCTCGCATGTGTCTCAATGACTCCCTATTCCCTATATAGTGCACTACTATTGACCAGAACCTTATGGGCCCTGGTCGAAAGTAGTCTACTACATAGGGAATAGGGTGCCATTTGAGATGCAGACACTCAGTCGCTTCTCACATGGACAACCAGAGATAACGAGGCTAAGTGTTGATGTTTTCCAGTGCAGAGCCTGGCTGCCATGGGATTATGCAGGTCCTCAAGGACCAGTGGGCTCCTGCAGGTTCGCAGGCATCCATCAATTAAGCAAACAGTTCAGAGGTTGCTGATATGAGTCCTGACCTCAGCCATTAGTCTAAGGACAGTGGTGCACTAAGTCCTATATAACACTTATTTTTTGCGTGTGGCAGTGACCCAAAATATTTTGGGATGATATTGGGAAAAGGGTTTGGGAAAATATTTTGGGACTGAACAAAAAATAGAAACGCAACATGGAAATTATTAGTCCCATTTTTCATTTTCTATTTTTCATGAGCTGAAATAAAAGACCTGGAAACTTTTCCATACGCACAAAAAGTGTATTTCTTTCAAGATTTTGTGCACAACGTTGTTTACATCCCTGTTGGTGAGCATTTCTCCTTTACCAAGATAATCCATCCACCTGACAGGTGTGGAATATCAAGATGCTGGTTAAACAGCATGATCATTACACAGGTGCACCTTGTGCTGGGTACTTCTCATGGCTGCTCATCCCTGCCCAGTCATGTGAAATCCATAGATTAGTGCCTAATTAATATATTTCAAGTGACCGATTTCCTTGTATAAACTGTAACTCAGTCAAATCTTTAATGTGTATATTTTTGTTCAGTGTATGTATCGATTGACTCAAAGTATAGCTTTTTTTGCTAATATAGGTAATGTTAGCTACCACTAGTCTGCTGTACCTACACCAAAACTTCAGTATTTTTCCTTCATAGCTTGTAATCCGTCTTCTTTTTATATAATGAGCCAACATGTTTTCAGCACTTTTATTTTCCTGACTGATCAAAACTAATTTTGTCATGCTCTTTTGTCTCTGCAGGAGAGAGATAGATATATATATATATGAGTGAGCAATATGTTTGAGACCTCAAATTGCAGTTTATTTAACTTTTATATAGCTAGATTGATCAGTCAAGAACAAATTCTTATTTACAATGACGGCCTACCGGGGAACAGTGGGTTAACTGCCTTGTTCAGGGGCAGAACAACAGATTTTTGCAATGTCAGCTCGGTGATTCGATCCAGCAAACTTTTGGTTACTAGCCTAAAGCTTTAAACACTAGGCTACCTGCCACCCTGTATTGAATCGCAATACACAGAGAATCACAATACATATCGCATCGGCACCTAAGTATCGTGATAATATCGTATTGTGAGGTCCCTGGTAATTCCCAGCCCTACTGTACATGACTGTCTAAATATGGAAGACTCTCACGTATTGTAAGGAAGTAAAAGGTTGTACGGAGAACAAATTTATATTTTCTTTTCAAGTAGTACGGAGCAATATGTTGATTTAAAACTAGGTTAGTAGTGAATGATTTAGTGATTTTAGGCCTAGCACAAGTACAAAAGTACATTCAGTTCTCTGGGAGAGAAGGATGTTGATCATCAGTGAGCCATGCTTTTAGCAGTCTGAGTCTGCATTGCATATTTCACCCTATTCCAAATATAGTGGTCCATGGGGCTCTGCTCAAGAGTAGTGCACTCTATATGGAATAGGATTCCATTTGGGATGTAACCGATCTGTCCACAAATGAGGTCTTTTATGTGATCGTTTCATCTGGCAAGCATTGAAAACCCAGAGCCTATTTACAACTGAAAATGAAGTCGAGCTCTGAGAGCCAAGCTCTTGAAAAGCATAATTTTGCAAAGTACAGGTATCTTAATTTGATGATTTTTGCTGCAGACTCTTTGGATATCCGTAAGTATCTATCCTACCCTGGGTAAGCTGTTGACTGAAAGCCATGCAGTGGATCAGGGGTTCCGCTCAGCCTATCCCTGTGTGTGCTGGACTGAAAAAAACATTTCTATCCCTTTAATGTCAATCTAATTCATCTTATGGAGAGAAAGTGTTTAATTTCCTCAAACAAGTATGCTGCACTACGCAGCAATTATCTTGAGCCCTGATTTGGTTCTGAGCTCCATAATATATATTATATGATTCCCTTTTTGTCTTTGAAATAGACTTCTACAGCTTGCCATGAAATCTGTGTTCTTTTTTGGGGAGAATTGGGAATATGAACTACTGTGCATGAAAGAAACATGGATTTGTCTTTATGGAGAGCATCAAATGCGATTTCTGTGGTGCTGCAGTAATTTAGAGCACTGTCTTAGCCCCTTGCATAATTTAAATGCTTAAAGATTAATTTAGCTCGATTAATTAAGGGTTCCTTACTCAACTGGCGCTGCTTTTACCTTTGCTTTCTGCAACTTTGGTACACGCTCATTTGGTGCCCTCATTATTTAGGCATTTTAAAAGATGCTTAACCATGATTTATTTACCATATCATAAAGCACATCTACTTAATTATAGCTTAATCTAGTAAATTACCCTGCTCTTCCTCAGCAAAAAAAGAAACGTCCTCACTGTCAACTGTGTTTATTTTCAACAAACTTAACATGTGTAAATATTTGTATGAACATAACAAGATTCAGCAACTGAGACATAAACTGAACAAGTTCCACAGACATGTGCCTACAGAAATTTAATAATGTGTCCCTGAACAAAGGGGGGGGGTCAAAAGTAACAGTCAGTATCTGGTGTGGCCACGAGCTGCATTAAGTACTGCAGTGCATCTCTTCCTCATGGACTGCACCAGATTTGCCAGTTCTTGCTGTGAGATTTTACCCCACTTTTTCACCAAGGCCCCTGCAAGTTCCCAGACATTTCTGAGCGGAATGACCCTAGCCCTCACCCTCCGATCCAACAGGTCCCAGACGTGCTCAATGGGATTGCGATCCGGGCTCTTTGCTGGCCATGGCAGAACACTGACATTTCTGTCTTGCAGGAAATCACGCACAGAATGAGCAGTATGGCTGGTGGCATTGTCATGCTGGAGGGTCATGTCAGGATGAGCCTGCAGGAAGAGTACCACATGAGGCAGGAGGATGTCTTCCCTGTAACGCACAGCGTTGAGATTGCCTGCAATGACTACAAGCTCAGTCCGATGATGCTGTGACACACTGCCCCAGACCATGACGGACCCTCCACCTCCAAATCGATCCGGCTCCAGAGTACAGGCCTCATTGTAACTCTCATTCCTTTGACAATGAACATGAATACGAACATCACCCGTGGTGAGACAAAACCGTGACTTGTCAGTGAAGAGCACTTTTTGCCAGTCCTGTCTGGTCCAGCGACGGTGGGTTTGTGCCCATAGGCGACGTTGTTGCTGGTGTTGTCTGGTGAGGTCCTGCCTGCCACTGCAAGGAAGATCAGCTGCCCGTCCTGTCTCCCTGTAGCTCTGTCTTAGGCGTCTCACAGAACGGACATTGCAATTTATTGCCCTGGCCACATCTGCAGTCCTCATGCCTCCTTGCAGCATGCCTAAGGCACGTTCACGCAGATGAGCAGGAACCCTGGTCTTTTTTCTTTTGGTGTTTTTCAGAGTCAGTAGAAAGGCCTCTTTAGTGTCCTAAGTTTTCATAACTGTGACCTTAATTGCCTACCGTCTGTAAGCTGGTAGAATCTTAACGACCGTTCCACAGGTGCATTTTCATGAATTGTTTATGGTTCATTGAACAAGCATGGGAAACGGTGTTTAAACCGTTTAAAATGAAGATCTGAAGTTATTTGGATTTTTACGAATTATTTTTGAAAGACAGGGTCCTGATAAAGGGTTGTTTCTTTTTTGCTGAGTTTAGTAACATACCCTGAAAATGCCTGCCTGCTCAGTTGCTATTTGGGACGATTTAGATCAAATCCACATAAAATAAAATCTAATTTGTTTCATAAGCAAACCTGAACGTAAAATGTTTCATTTTGATCCACCTGGTCCATACAGTAGCAGCCTTTGTCCATTAGATGGCATCATCAGACATCTGGAGTGGCTCCTGTCCTCCCTCTCGCTCTCCTAGCTGACTGGACAACTGTGTCTGTCTCCATCTTCTTGTCATTCCTCCCCTTCCTGACACAACCTCTTGTTCCTTTCCTCTTGTTGTCCTCAGTCCTATTGCCGTCTCTCACTTAGTGACACTTGGCCACTCTCACTCTTTCTGTTCAGTGTTTTCCTGCAGTCCTCCTCACTGAGTCATCTGATCTCCCTTACACACTACATACAGACTGGAATGTGTCCCAAATGGCACTCTATTCCCTTTATAGTACACTACTTTTGACCAGTGTCCTATGGTCCCTTGTCAAAAGTAGTGCACTATATAGGGAATAGGGTGCCATTTGGTAAGTGGACACACTGTTACCCACTAGTGGGGCTGCTCTGCTCACAGCAAAAATATATTTGTCCTTTTCACTTTTTACCCCAATGAATAAAATAGCATAAACCTTTTGCGTGCGGACCCTCTACTAATGAAGCAGCACGCCAGTTAGGGATTTCAAGAACCTTTTGATTGCCCTCCTCCACTTACACGTTGGAATTGTGCTGTTGCTGTCCAGTAGTTGTGCTGCTGCTCTCCACTAGTTGTGCTGCTGTTCTCCAGTCCAGTAGTTGCTGCGCTGTTCTCCAGTCAGTAGTTGCTGCTTTCCGGGGCCGAGGACTTAGTATGCTCTCCACTAGTTGTGCTGCTGTTCTACAGTCCAGTAGTTGCTGCTTTCCGGGGCCGAGGACTTAGTATGCTCTCCACTAGTTGTGCTGCTGTTCTACAGTCCAGTAGTTGCTGTGCTGCTCTCAGTCCAGTAGTTGCTGCGCTGCTCTCAGTCCAGTAGTTGTGCCCTGATTGTGCTGCTGTTCTACAGTCCAGTAGTTGCTGCGCTGCTCTCAGTCCAGTAGTTGTGCCCTGATTGTGCTGCTGTTCTACAGTCCAGTAGTTGCTGCGCTGCTCTCAGTCCAGTAGTTGTGCCCTGATTGTGCTGCTGTCCACTACTTTTTTTTTTTCTCTCATTCATTCCGACTGAGTCTCAGTGTTCCAAAATAACACTTAATATTTTTTAGTTAAACATGTAGCTTAACTATGTGGCTATTCTACTTGATCTCTCTCCTCTTATTCCCTCATGTTGTTGTCAGTAGTTTGTCCCACCTTAGTTCCCGCCTGGCGCATGTCCTTTTGTGAAATCAAAAACTGTTTTGAGATTGACAATTTGGAAATGTTATGTTGGAATAGAATACGTTCCTATTGAAAATGACCTCATGTTCTGCGTTCAACTCCACAACTACAGGGACTGGTTTCTTGAGCAGACCTCATGATGACTAGTCATACCTGTTGTATGTTGTCCGCCAGTCAGAGACACACCATGAGAGCCATAGCTGGGGGCAGGGAAGGAACAAAACAGTGCTTACAGAAGGGTTTCTGTCATGCTCAGCTGCTCTATCTCCTTCCTTCTGTCACATGCTCACTGTCATGTCGCCCTGCTGTCCTGCCAGTCCTGTCCTCTACTTGGCTGTATGGCTCGTTGTGACGGTGCCATGCTATGCACATGAATCTGTTCTTTTCCCTTCCCTCCTTCTTGTCGTTGTCGTCTCTCTCTTCCAGTCGGTTAGTCTCACTTCATCCACGCTCGGAGCATCTCCCTGCCTGTCTGTCAGACCACTGTTGCACATCTTCTGCCAGCTCCAATTTGTCCTCCTTTTGTCTCTTCCATCAAGCCCACTGACTTACTGTACTCTGCCTGTCGTAGCGGTTTCCTACAGAAAAATCTTCTGTTTGTCTGCCTTTATAGTCTGCGTTACATAGTCTCCAGGGTATCTTGTTTAGGATTTTGTAACTCGAAAAGAACGTCTTGAGAAATAAGGTATATACTGTACATTAATGATAATCTGCTTACCTACCAGGAGTCGGCCCTGTCTGGATCTGAAAACGCCACAAATGTTTAATTCCTTTCATTCTATTCCAGCATATTTCTCTTGGCGAAACACCAGCAGCTTCATGAAAGGAGTTATTGTTCATCAGAAACAAATAAGTATTTTCAGGTGGATTTCAGAACTAGGTTGATGTTGTTTTTAATGCATCATCAGCCAGGTGCTTTTGTTGATACCCCCTATCTGCACGAACACCGGTACAATTATAACAAAGCAGGGATGCTAGTGCAGAGATGCGGGAATAGGTGCCACAGGAAAGAATTACTCACATTTTTCAGTGGAGGGGAAATTGGCAGAGGCCATAGTGGCCGGGCCACATGCTCACAGGCCATTAATGGGGATATTTTCAATTAGTCATGCTTCTAAGAGCAAGGCCCGGCTCCCTGTATTTACTGCCTCCACCCAGCGCTACACAATACCTGCTAGCAATAGATTAGTAAGTGCTATTGATCTCTTGCACCATTCCAACCTGAGTGTTCTATAGTTTTTCCCTTTTTACCCCTGTCCCCTCCCCCTACTCACCATCCCTCTCTCCTTCCCACTTGTCTTGTGTGAATCACCTGGAGGTAACGCTGAGTGAAAATTGGTTTCTGATTCCGCCATCACTGCTGTAGATTCATTTCACTGCCACTCAGCCTGCTTTGCTCTCTGCACAGACTATATCTGTATCCCAAATGGCACCATATTCCTTATTTATTGCACTATATAGGGAATAGGTTGCATCCTAAAAGGGAACTCTATCTCAGCTTTGTCAAACAGGGAAGGCTATGTTGGCCAGGATGGATTTTATTAAACCCCTACTAGACAACTGACAAGGCAGTGGTCTGCAGGGCACGAGGCTACAAGGCAGTGGTCTGCAGGGCACGAGGCTACAAGGCAGTGGTCTGCAGGGCACGAGGCTACAAGGCAGTGGTCTGCAGGGCACGAGGCTACAAGGCAGTGGTCTGCAGGGCACCTCTATGTATTACACTTTGTCTCTTCTATTGTGATTGATGGGGTTGTTTCTGCAGTGACATGTTTGTGGTTTTAGGCTGGGTTTCTGTATAGCACTTTGACATCTGCTGATGTAAAAAAAAAAAAGGGGGGGGGGGGGGGGGGCTTTATAAATAAATTTGATTTGATGTTGACCAAAGGGGGGGGGGGATGTGTGTGTGTGTTCGTCCAGGTATGACAAGGAGGGCCACTCTATGGATGGCCAGTCTCTGACGGAGGCGAGGACAGGTGGAGGAGGAGGGAACACCAACTGGAAGACCCTGACTGACATCAAGACGGAGCACCTCGGACACGGAGACAAGGTTTGATACGCACGCACGCACACATACGGCACGCACGCACACATACGGCACGCACGCACACATACGGCACGCACGCACACATACGGCACGCACGCACACATACGGCACGCACGCACACATACGGCACGCACGCACACATACTTTTATGTAGATAAACACATGTACATCCAAATATTGTCAAATATAATAAGGTCCTACATGCTTTTCTTTGTTGACTTGATTCGAAGCAAGAAAATTCAAAGACAACCTGAAAGACAATATTGAATACAAGCCATCATTTATTTTAATAGTGTGAGGTAGACCAACCTGCATTGTGGATCCAACAGACAGCAGGCAGCATACCATACAGCATCTCAGTCACTATGGAGCAGGATTCTCTTGTCTTGGCTGACAGTCATTATGTTAAATATTTGTAATCAGAGCGACTCAGTAAATGACTGCGTTGCTGGTTCCCGAGCTTGTTTTTAAAGCAGAATGCTTGCTTGTTTGTGTCCAAAATGTGACCATGTTCCCTATATAGTGCTCTACTTTAGTCCAGGGCCCAATGGCACTCTGCCATATGGGACCTGGTCAAAAGTAGAGTGCTGAATAAGGAGTAGGGTGCCATTTGAGTAGGGTGCCATCACAACCCTATGGTGTTCTGATGTTCTCCATCATTAATCACCAACATTAGGTGTCCTCTGCATCCCTCTCCCTACCTAGGTATATGCTTAATGTGAAGTCACTTGTCTCCCATATTGATTGTGAAGAGAAGAAGGGCTCCATTCATTCAGCTTGGAAATGAAGTGGTTGCACTCGGATAAGTCAAGTAATAAATGTGCTTGTAATTTCAGCTTCTTATTTACATTTTATGGAAATGGAGGAAGGGTGAAAAGGTGGATAAATTAATATATGGTTATGGAAACTGATTTTTCCTTTGATATTTGGAATATATAGTTATAGTAATTGGGCCTTTGATTTTTAACCTCCGTATTGCAGTAAGTAAGAGGGGTGAGAGGATTTGAATTAGGTTTATTTGACTGACGTTGTCTGAGGAGAGTCCTTGGGTTAGAACAGCACTGGGAGGGAGGTGAGGATGGAGAGAGGATAGTGCGCAAGCCCAGGACAGAGGTAGGATGGGACTGGGAATGTATACCGTATTTGACTATATACCGGTATTGATGCACGGACCGGTTGGGCTTTTTACTTGACCTTTTTATAACGATATTTGAATGTTTGGTTTGTTAAATGTGATACGCCGTGTGTAATGTACATTTGTATAGTTGACTCAGCTACTTGAGTCATCCCTCTCCGCTCTCTCTCCACGCCGCTTTCCACACAGACCTAGTCCCACCCCCTGTCATTCAAGGAGCGCATTTGCTTGACCACGAGACACTTGAGTTCAGTCTGCATGGTAAATGCAGCACATGCAACAATGTTGATGACAGCGATGTTTCCACTTTGAATTTAATATAAATCCACAAGCGTTCTATAATTACAATATTAGTTTGTGTTTCTTAGATCAGCAAACAGCTAGTTTGTATTTTCTTAGCAAGTTAACCTAAATCGTGTTAGCCACTAATGCTAATCGCTGGCTAGCTAACAGTCTTCTAAATCAAAGAGGAATAGGCGAAGCATGAATGTTTTCTATATGAATAAAGATTTAATGTAGCCAAAGAATATAGGGTCCACCTAGGAAACACGGAACATCACTTTGGTTCCTACCCTGTCGAAATAATTTAACCAGGTAAGCTAGTTGAGAACAAGTTCTCATTTACAACTGCTACCTGGCCAAGATAAAGCAAAGCAGTGCGACACAAACAACAACACAGAGTTACACATGGAATAAACAAGCGTACAGTCAATAACACAATAGAAGAAGAAAAAAAATAATATACAGTGTGTGCAAGTGACGTGAGGAGGTAAGGCAATAAATAGGCCATAGTAGCAAAGTAATTACAGTTTAGTAAATTAACACTGGACTGATAGATGAGCAGATGATGATGTGCAAGTAGAAATACTGGTGTGCAAAGGAGCAGAAAAGTAAACAAAAACAATATGGGGATGAGGTAGGTAGATTGGGTGGGCTATGTACAGATGGGTTATGTACAACTGCAGCGATCGGTTAGCTGCTCAGATAGCTGATGTTTGAAGTTAGTAAGGGAAATATAAGTCTCCAGCTTCAGCGATTTTTGCAATTCGTTCCAGTCATTGGCAGCAGATAACTGGAAGGAAAGGCGGCCAAAGGAGTGTTGGCTTTGGGGATGACCAGTGCGATATACCTGCTGGAGCGCGTGCTACGGGTGGGTGTTGTTATCGTGACCAGTGAGCTGAGGTAAGGCAGAGCTTTACCTAGCATAGACTTATAGATGATCTGGAGCCAGTGGGTCTGGCGACAAATATGTAGCAAGGGCCAGCCGACTAGAGCATACAGGTCGCAGTGGTGGGTGGTGTAAAGGGCTTTGGTGACAAAATGGATGGCAGTGAGATAGACTGCATCCAGTTTGCTGAGTAGAGTATTGGAAGTAATTTTGTAAATTACATCGTCGAGGATCGGTAGAATAGTCAGTTTTACGAGGGTATGTTTGGCGGCGTGAGTAAAGGATACTTTGTTGCGAAATAGGAAGCCGATTCTAGATATAATTTTGGATTGGAAATGTTTAATATGAGTTTGGAAGGAGAGTTTAGTCTATCCAGACACCTAGGTATTTGTAGTTGTCCACATATTCTAAGTCAGAACCGTCCAGAATAGTGATGCTAGTCGGGCGGGCAGGTGCGGGCAACAAACGGTTGAAGAGCATGCATTTGGTTGACCCCCTCCTTTGTTTTTACGCTGCTGATAGTCACAGTTTATTATCTATGCATATTAATTTTACTCCTACCTACACAAATTACCTCAACTAACCT
This sequence comes from Oncorhynchus mykiss, assembly GCF_057628025.1. Classification (NCBI taxonomy): domain Eukaryota; kingdom Metazoa; phylum Chordata; class Actinopteri; order Salmoniformes; family Salmonidae; genus Oncorhynchus; species Oncorhynchus mykiss. The sequence continues at coordinate 19,492,191 of NC_143045.1, forward strand.
GTACCCCCACACACTGACTCTGTGTCCCGGTAGCCCCTGTATCTAGCCTCTTTATTGGTATTTTCTGTTACTTTTTATATTATTTTGTACTTTAGTTTTAGTCAATATTTTCTCAACTCTATTTCTTGAACTGCATTATTGGTTAAGTAAAATTTGATTTGATTTAATTTAGGCTAACTAGTTACTTGACACTCCCCTCACATTGTAGAGTGTATGGACACCTATATAGGCTAACCAGTTACTTGACACTCCCCTCACATTGTAGAGTGTATGGACACCTTTATAGGCTAACTAGTTACTTGACACTCCCCTCACATTGTAGAGTGTATGGACACCCAAATAGGCTAACTAGTTACTTGACACTCCCCTCACATTGTAGAGTGTATGGACACCCAAATAGGCTAACCAGTTACTTGACACTCCCCTCACATTGTAGAGTGTATGGACACCCAAATAGGCTAACTAGTTACTTGACACTCCCCTCACATTGTAGAGTGTATGGACACCTTTATAGGCTAACTAGTTACTTGACACTCCCCTCACATTGTAGAGTGTATGGACACCTTTATAGGCTAACTAGTTACTTGACACTCCCCTCACATTGTAGAGTGTATGGACACCTTTATAGGCTAACTAGTTACTTGACACTCCCCTCACATTGTAGAGTGTATGGACACCTATATAGGCTAACTAGTTACTTGACACTCCCCTCACATTGTAGAGTGTATGGACACCTTTATAGGCTAACTAGTTACTTGACACTCCCCTCACATTGTAAAGTAGATTCTGTAGGTGACATGCACTGCAGTAATGCCATTATTGTGGTTAGTCAGATTAATAAAATAGTTTTAAATGTTTACTTGCAAGAATAACAATTTCCCTAATAATCCTTTTTACATGGACCCTTCTGACATCAGGCTTCCTGATGGGACTTTTGATAAATTCAGGAAATCGCCAATGAAATAAATATTCTACCACAGGGACCATGTTATTTTTGCGACATCTTTTTGGTTCCGAGTTCGAACATGTAACGTTTGTATGTGAGAACTATTTCTAAGATGCATGCTTTCAGTTTTTTCTGAACACATTTCACCCGCACATAAGAGGGAGGCTTGTGCTACCGGTGCTGGCACAGGTATAGATCAAATACACCACTAGAATGCCAATTTACATGTCTTAATCATTTGCAAGATTGTTCAGAAATCCAAGTGTTTTAATCGCCGTATGCTTACTTCGATTTTGGCCTTCTGTCGATTTTTAAGATAAGCAGAGTAAGGTGTTTACATTACTGTTTCAATACTCTGCCTACTGCCATGATCGGTTTAATATAGAATTATTAGTGTGCATGTAAACGTACTCACCATCTCATTGTAGAGTAGGCTGTTGGCACTATATGCTAACCAGTATTAGCATTGCTGATTCACTAGTTCCCTTGACCTTCATTAGAGTCCTCCAGACTATCCTGTTGGGTTAAGGCAATTTGTCTTGGCACTAGGAGAGAGGAAGGTAGAGGTGTGACCCAGGGCTCTAGTTCAGCCTGTAGTGTCTGAAATGAGGAGCTGACTCAAGCACAGTCTGTCCTCTCCTGGTACCGCTCCTGCTCAGCCCGTGGAGACACAGGGTCACAAGGTCGGCCCTCTGAAGGCCCTCCGCAAGTCAGCAGCAATTAATTGTCCCTGTCACAAAGTCTCTGTCACAATCTCAAATTTCCACAACACCGGCTTGCCCTCTCGACAGCAAATGGCTAACCCCATCCACAGCCCGCTCCCTCCCGATTCCTTGACACTGCCCGCGTATGTAAAGCCTTGTGACAAAGACAGGAGGGGGGGAAATCAGGAGGAACATTTTTCATCAGTCTCATCTCTCACTCTCTCTCTCTCTGGTGAGTGACTCGTTAATTTCAGAGGTATTAACTTGATTCATTTGTTTTACAGATTAATCTTGTGTTTTGAGAAAGTAGATAAATGTAATACTAACATATACATGAGTATGAATAATTTAGGTAAGTTGGATATTAAATGTGTGGTCTGTTATAATATACAGCTTGTCCCACAAAATGTGTATTTATTTTTATTCATGTAACCTTTATTCTACTAGGCAAGTCAGTTAAGAACAAATTCTTATTTACAATGATTGCCTACCAAAAGGCAAAAAACCTCCTGTGGGGACGGGGATAATATATATATAGATTATCTATATCTGACAAAACACACATCACGACGAGACATTACATTGAGAGAGACCTAAGACTACAACATAGCAACACATGACAACACAGCATGGTAGCTACATGAGAACATGGTAGCAGCACAAAACATGGTACAAACATTATTGGGCACAGACAACAGCACAAAGGGAAAGAAGGTAGAGACAACAATACATCATGCAAAGCAGCTGTAACTGTCAGTAAGAGTGTCCATGATTGAGTCTTTGAAGAGATTGAGACAAAACTGTCCAGTTTGAGTGTTTGCTGCAGCTCGTTCCAGTTGCTAGCTGCAGTGAACTGAAAAGACGTGTGTGTGTGTGTGTGTGTGTGTGTGTGTGTGTGTATAGATATCATATATACAGTGCCTTGCGAAAGTATTCGGCCCCCTTGAACTTTGCGACCTTTTGCCACATTTCAGGCTTCAAACATAAAGATATAAAACTATTTTTTTGTGAAGAATCAACAACAAGTGGGACACAATCATGAAGTGGAACGACATTTATTGGATATTTCAAACTTTTTTAACAAATCAAAAACTGAAAAATTGGGCGTGCAAAATTATTCAGCCCCCTTAAGTTAATACTTTGTAGCGCCACCTTTTGCTGCGATTACAGCTGTAAGTCGCTTGGGGTATGTCTCTATCAGTTTTGCACATCGAGAGACTGAAATGTTTTCCCATTCCTCCTTGCAAAACAGCTCGAGCTCAGTGAGGTTGGATGGAGAGCATTTGTGAACAGCAGTTTTCAGTTCTTTCCACAGATTCTCGATTGGATTCAGGTCTGGACTTTGACTTGGCCATTCTAACACCTGGATATGTTTATTTTTGAACCATTCCATTGTAGATTTTGCTTTATGTTTTGGATCATTGTCTTGTTGGAAGACAAATCTCCGTCCCAGTCTCAGGTCTTTTGCAGACTCCATCAGGTTTTCTTCCAGAATGGTCCTGTATTTGGCTCCATCCATCTTCCCATCAATTTTAACCATCTTCCCTGTCCCTGCTGAAGAAAAGCAGGCCCAAACCATGATGCTGCCACCACCATGTTTGACAGTGGGGATGGTGTGTTCAGCTGTGTTGCTTTTACGCCAAACATAACGTTTTGCATTGTTGCCAAAAAGTTCAATTTTGGTTTCATCTGACCAGAGTACCTTCTTCCACATGTTTGGTGTGTCTCCCAGGTGGCTTGTGGCAAACTTTAAACAACACTTTTTATGGATATCTTTAAGAAATGGCTTTCTTCTTGCCACTCTTCCATAAAGGCCAGATTTGTGCAAAATACGACTGATTGTTGTCCTATGGACAGAGTCTCCCACCTCAGCTGTAGATCTCTGCAGTTCATCCAGAGTGATCATGGGCCTCTTGGCTGCATCTCTGATCAGTCTTCTCCTTGTATGAGCTGAAAGTATAGAGGGACGGCCAGGTCTTGGTAGATTTGCAGTGGTCTGATACTCCTTCCATTTCAATATTATCGCTTGCACAGTGCTCCTTGGGATGTTTAAAGCTTGGGAAATCTTTTTGTATCCAAATCCGGCTTTAAACTTCTTCACAACAGTATCTCGGACCTGCCTGGTGTGTTCCTTGTTCTTCATGATGCTCTCTGCGCTTTTAGCGGACCTCTGAGACTATCACAGTGCAGTTGCATTTATACGGAGACTTGATTACACACAGGTGGATTGTATTTATCATCATTAGTCATTTAGGTCAACATTGTATCATTCAGAGATCCTCACTGAACTTCTGGAGAGAGTTTGCTGCACTGAAAGTAAAGGGGCTGAATAATTTTGCACGCCCAATTTTTCAGTTTTTGATTTGTTAAAGTTTGAAATATCCAATAAATGTCGTTCCACTTCATGATTGTGTCCCACTTGTTGTTGATTCTTCACAAAAAAAAATAGTTTTATTTCTTTATGTTTGAAGCCTGAAATGTGGCAAAAGGTCGCAAAGTTCAAGGGGGCTGAATACTTTCGCAAGGCACTGTATCTCTTTCTGGAAAACTCTGAACCTAACTTACATAAATTAAAATTGGTGGTCAGCTAGCTAGAAGGTTGTCTTTAGTTGCAAAATGTACCATTATTTTCCAGGACATTTAAATGTTGAGTTCGAAGTGATTTAATCCTCCAACCACTAGTGTCTGAAGTTAGGGGTTGTCTGATGTTGGGGGGAAATGTGCTAGTTTTAAAGAGACCAGCAGTTAGCCTGTAGAGGAGGGGGGAGGGGGGGGGGGGGGGGTCAATTACGGCAGAAACGTTCCCTTTTGTTTTTCTATTTATTTCCTTCAAAAGCTGGAGGTTAAGATTTTGCCTGGGGCCTCCATCTAGATTGTAAAAAAATGTGCACCATGCAGAAATGTCCTGTTTCCTAACCCCTACTTTCCTTTCGGTACGCCAGGCAATGTTCCCCTCCATGAATATGAGTCAGGATGTCCAGGTTATTAAAATTCCCCCCATTGTAATCCTACTGTAGGTCTTTATTTTGTATTATTATGGATCCCCATTAGCTGCTGCCAAGACAGCAGCAACTCTTCCTGGGGTGTAAGGAAGTGTTATGATTTCTTTTAAAGAGCACACCCTGTTTTGTCCTCTGGATGAATCATAATGACTGACTGATGAAGGCACTTGGCCTCATAGGTTCTCGTGTGTGTTTACATAATGAGATATTACCATGTGGTATTGCCTATAGGTCCTGGTCGAAAGTAGGCAGCCTGCCTTTGCTGTTTTGCATTTGTGTTTGGAGCTATGCTATGCAGATTGCAGTTGGTTTGTATTTTTTTCATCCCACTGCAATAATGTTTCTTTTTAATACCGTTTGAAAATATTCTTATTGACGTTCTCTCAGATCTGCGCTTTATGCTTCTGTTGTTAGTTCTGCGCCGTGTAATGTAATGGCATCAACCTTTACATAGAAATCATGGACCAAGCCTGCACATATTGTCCATTACAATATTGCCTGCCACAAAATATCTACGCTTCAGAACGATTGACAGAACAATTCTGTTATGTTTTGTGTTTGTGTCCAGGAAGACTACTTCAGCTTCATGTATTGCAATATGGTCTTCCACAAAACAGCTGGTGTACACATTTTGAAAACAACTAAGAAATATGTTCAGGAATGTTGTGTGTTTGTCCCTCCAGGCAGACTACTTCAGCTGCATCGCCACCATAGTGTACATCCGTAAGGAGAACTGTCTGTATCAGGCGTGCCCTAGTCAGGACTGCAGTAAGAAGGTGGTGGACCAGCAGAACGGCATGTTCCGCTGTGAGAAGTGTGACAAAGAGTTCCCCAACTTCAAGTACCGACTCATCCTCTCTGTGAGTGACTTACCTCTGTCTAAACTGTCTGGCCTCACAGTCACAAAGAGGACACACACACACACGCTGAGTCCCATTCTGCCACCCCATTCACCCACACTGTTACAGGGTACCTACCCTCTCCTGACCCTGTCCCCTAGGCCTCTTTTCATTCTCTCCTATCCTCACAGGTCCCTGAGGGTGGGGGCTGTGGTTATGGGTTTGGCTGTGGCTGAGGGTTTTCTCTGGGGGACTCATCTACTGCTTCTCATGACTCTCTCTCTCGCTCGCTCTCTCTCGCTCTCACGTTTGCTTTCTGTCTTTGTTCTTCCTTTCACTCTTGCTCTCTCATTCACCCCTCCTTTCTTTCGCTCGTTCTTTTGTGTGCTCTTTCCCTTTCGCTCTTTCTCCTTTCTTTTGCTCTTCTCTTTCTCATAGGCCTCCAGCCAGTCTCCCTTATGGTACTACTTCTCTCACTGTGCTTAACTAACTCTCCATCAGATCTCTTTACAGTCATGTTTGAAGAAGATTATTATTTAATCCATTCTGCTGTCGCTGCTGCAAGCGTCAAATAGTGGCCGGCTATTTAGGATTCATTTTGATTTGTTTTGTTGAGTGTAAGTCAGGATTATGTTCCGTTAATTGCTCTATTTTCCCCTCAATGCTGTTGCTCGATGCTGAGGCATTTTGTCTCTGCTTGTTTAAAATAGCAGCATTCAAATACTACCTCATTTAGTCAGCAAACAAGCTCTTGCAGCCAGACATCTAAAATAAGTACCTTTTGTTTTGCACCTCTCGCCAGTCAGCATATGGCTTTTCTCCACAGAGCTGGAACATAAGCTGTAAATATGCTTCCATTGCGCGCAGCTCACATCACACGTACACCTTGGATCTTCTGGTGTTTGAAGTCCCTGCCTGTCAAATGTATAGAACAGAAGAGTTCTATAATAATGATTTTCCCAGCAATATAAACTTGTGCAATTGACAATACATTGATTATTCAGTAGCAACGTGACATCATACATGGGCGGCAGGGTAGCCTAGTGGTTAGAGCGTTGGACTAGTAACCGGAAGTTTGCAAGTTCAATCCATCAAGCTGACAAGGTACAAATCTGTCGTTCTGCCTCTGAACAGGTAGTTAACCCACTGTTCCTAGGCCGTCATTGTAAATAAGAATTTGTTCTTAACTGACTTGCCTAGTCAAATAAAGGTTCAATTTAAAAAAAAATAAATAAATTAACAACAATAAACCAAAGTACCAAATCCCTGAGAAGCCTACCTTTTTAATAGACTCTGCCTGCGTCCAAATGGCACCCTATGCGGCGCACTTATTTTGACCAGGGCCCATTGCACTCTGGTCAAAAGTAGGTGCACTATAAAGGGAATAGGGTGCCATGTGTGTTGCAACCTATGATCAATAAAGCCCAGATGACCTTTCCCTGTCCCTTTGACTTTCCCCAGTACTCACTCCTACCATGTGTCTGTCTCTATGTCCCTCCTCTCGTCCTGCAGGCCAACATAGCAGACTACGGGGATAACCAGTGGGTGACCTGCTTCCAGGAGAGTGCTGAAGCCATCCTGGGACAGAACGCTGCTTACCTAGGGCAACTCAAAGACTCGGTGAGCCTTACTCTCCCACCCGTCTGCCTCCCTGTCTGTCTGGTCTGAGGAAAGGGCCTGGGGAGGTGCTGAACCCCAGGCACTGTCTAGCCACCAGCTACCTCTGCTCTGCATGAACAGGCTGCTGTGCCCTGTGGTCTCTGTAGGCTCTCATATAGCCTACATGAAAAAATACATTTTTAAAAAAGATGGGAAGAGGCTTTGATTTAGGACCCGCCATTTTGATTAAAACAATGGCTTTTTAATGGAAACAAGCCAAGTTTTTGAAATGTCATTAATTGAGTTTAATTGATCACATTTTGTTAATTTTCATGCAGAATGAAGCTGCCTTCGAGGAGATCTTTCAGCAGGCCAACTTCCACACGTTCATCTTCCGCAACAGAGTCAAGCTGGAGACATACAATGTAAGTATCGCTTGACATATATTGGATTTTTGGGTCTGATACAATACTTATATTTGGGAGGCTACACTGGTTGCAATTTGGCCGACGCATTGTTTTTCAGATATGAGATGTAAAAATTAAAATAAAAAAAAATACTTTTTTTTTTTAAAAAAAAAAAAGATCACAGATTTTGCTCCAAGTGAAAACATCTTTTCAAAGACACTTTAAAATGTAATTGCATATATTTGAAAAATGAAAATAATTTAAAGAAATTGAAGTGCTCAGATTAGCATAATTTATTTTGTTTATTATTTATCGATAACGGTGGTGTAAAGATCACTATGATCAGTATCACCCGATTGAAAAATATATATATATATTTGTCAACCAAATAGACATTAGACTTTGGCAGTATCTAGATTGTCATACCATTCCGGAATATTCAGTAATACCGACACTGAACACACAAGGTGCTGTTTTCAAACCCCACTAATACTCTGTAATCCAATGCTAACAAGTACATGTAAAATCCCATAGAGAATGCTAACCAAATGCTAATGAGCACATTGCGAACATTTTGTACATTTTCTGACCTAAACTATACAAGTAACAAAAAAATGCTACACTGTTTGTTGTATGCACAAAACAAATATTAGCCAGCAAGGCTGTTGATTCAGGAAGGGTTTCTCTGCTGTTACCAAGCGAATGCTTGATTTTAGAAGAAGCTAACCACTTAGCTAGATAGCTAACCAGATACTAAATTAGCAAACCAAATGCACAACTGTTGTGAATTCCATTCTGTAATTAGATCACCTGGCACATGCTGTATACAAACACCATGTGACTGGGGACTACCGTAAGCTTCATAATGATACAGGTGAAATTAAGAACGCAATGTTCTACATCTCCTAACGTATTGCACAAATTGACTGAAGGTATTTACTTAAAGTAGTGACAAGTATAAAAAAAAAACGTAAAAGAAAAAGTCTCAACGCTATTGACGGTATTGAAATACCATCCTGTGGCTTTTTCCAACGGCCCCAGTATACCTCCCAAGCCCAACAGACATTTTGGGACGGAAGCTATACTGTTACACTGTCAATACTAAAGTGCCTAAAAGAACATCCAATAGTCAAAAGGTTAATGAAATACAAATGGTATAGAGAGAAATAGTCCTATAATAACTACAACCTAAAACTGGGAATATTGAAGACTCATGTTAAAAGGAACCATTTCATATGTTCTCTTGTTCTGAGCAAGGAACTTAAACGTTAGCTTTCCTACATGGCACATATTGCACTTCTACTTTCTTCTCCAACACGTTTTTTTTGAATTATTTAAACCAAATTGAACATGTTTCATTATGTATTTGAGGCTAAATTGATTTTATTGATGTATTATATTAAGTTAAAATAAGTGTTCATTCAGTATGGTTGTAATTGTCATTATTAGAAATATATATATTTTTTAAACGGCTGATTAATCGTTATCGGCTTTTTTGGTCCTCCAATAATCGGTATCGACGTTGAAAAATCATAATCAGTCGACCTCTAGTTGAGATGTGTCTCTTACTTGAACTCCATGAAGCATTTATTTGGGCTGCAATTTCTGAGGCTGGTAACTGTATTTTTTTTATTTAACTGGGCAAGTCAGTTAAGAACAAATTCTTATTTACAATGACGACCTAGGAAGAGTAGGTTAACTGCCTTGTTCAGGGGCAGAACGGCTTTTTACCTTGTCAGCTCGGGGAGTCGATCTTGCAACCTTTCGGTAAATGCCCCAACACTCTAACCACTAGGCTACCTGCCACCCCAAGTAACAAACTTATCCTCTGCAGCAGAGGTAACTTTGGATCTTCCTTTCCTGTGGTGGTCCTCGTGAGACAGTTTCATCATAGCGCTTGATGGTTTTTGCGACTGCACTGGGAAAAAAAGTTAACATTTCTTAAAATGTTACGGATTGACTGACCTTAATGTCTTAAAATAATTATGGACTGTCGTTTTTCGTTGCTTATTTGAGCTGTTCTTGCCATAATATGGACTTGGTCTTTTACCAGATAGGCCTGTATTCTGTATACCACCCCTACCTTGTCACAACACAACTGATTGGCTCAAGCGCATTAAGAAGGAAATAATTTCCACAAATTAACTTTTAACAAGGCACACCTGTTAATTGAATGTGTTCCAGGTGACTACTTTATGGAGCTGGTTGAGAGAATGCCAAGAGTGTAAAGCTGTCAAGGCAAAGGGTGGCTACTTTGAAGAATCTCAAATATAAAATCTATTTTGTTGTTTTACACTTTTTTTTGTAACTACATGATTCCATATTTGTTATTTCATAGTTTTTATGTCTTCACCATTATTCTACAATGTAGAAAATAATCAAAAATAAAGAAAAACCCTTGAATGAGTAGGTGTATCCAAACTTTGGACTGGTATTGTACAGTATGTTCACCTGTTTGACATTGATATTCCAGTTGGCCTGACAAATATTAGCAGTTGGCTGTGACATTTCTCCTTACATTGTTTGTATTCCTGCCTCTTCTCCTTTACCTCTTCTTGCCCTCTCCTTCCATCCGTTCGTCTGTAGGATGAGCCCACAGAACAGACGGTGTGTTTTCTTTAGACGGCTCATTTTCAGGGGCTATGTGAAAGGTGCACACAGATTACTTGTGGTCACCCTCTTCAGGAAACTACACAGATGGAGCCTTGTTTTGAGGGCACAGCATAAAATAATTGATTGAGTTGGGACTGTGAGCAGGGAGAGTTGGAGCTTTGCCAGGGAGGCCCATTAACAACAGAAGAGTCGACCACAATCTGTCACACCATTGCTGTGCTGGGGAGAGAGCGAACACGACAGCCAGCTCAGCCTCGGCAGCTTACAGGATTCTGCTGTTTCAAGGATGTCCTGACCATTGCCTCAACCCAATGTCTCCTTAACCTGTTGACTATAGGGGGCAGTATTTTGATGTTTGGATGAAAAACGTACCCAAATGAAACTGCCTATTTCTCAGGCCCAGAAGCTATAATATGCATATATTTGTCAGATTAGGATAGAAAACACTCTAAAGTTTCCAAAACTGTCAATGTTGTCTGTGAGTATAACAGAACTGATATTGCAGGCGGAAACCTGAGGAAAATCCAAATAGGAAGTGCCTCTTATTTTGAAAGCTCCCTGTTCCATTGCATGCCTTCCCTCCATTTTAAAGGGATATCAACCAGATTCCTTTCCCTATGGCTTCCACATGGTGTGAACAGTCTTTAGACATAGTTTCAGCCTTTTATTCTGAAAAATGAGCAAGAACGATCACATCGGGTCAGTGAATGGCTGGGTGCCAGCAGAGTTTTGCATGTGCAACAGCTTAGAGCAGACATTTTCTCTCTCCTATTGAAAAAGCTACGGTCCGGTTGAAATATTATTGATAATTTATTGTAAAAACAATCTGAAAATTGATTATTAAAAAAATTAAAACGTTTGACATGTTTCTACGAACTTTACGGATACTATTTGGAATTTTCGCCTGCACCATCGTGACCGCTTGAGCCTGTGGATTTCTGAACAAAACGTGCCAACCGAATGGAGGTATTTTGGATGGAAAAATAATCTTTATGGAACAAAAGGAACATTTATTGTGTAACTGGGAGTCTCGTGAGTGCAAACATCTGAAGATCATCAAAGGTAAGAGATTAATTTTATTGCTTTTCTGACTTTCATGACCAATCTACTTTGCTGTTTAATGTTTTGTCTGCTGAGAGAGATGTCCTTACATAAACTCTTAGTTTGCTTTAGCTGTAAAGCTTTTTTGAAATCTGATTTAACAACGAGCTAAACTGTGTTTTGCTATATTGCACTTGTGATTTCATGAAAATTAAATATTTTTGTGATTTAATTTGAATTTGGCGCTCTGCAATTCAGTGGATGTTGACAAATGATCCCGCTAATGGGATGGGTGCGCCAAGAAGTTTTAAAGCACACCTGCAGATTTTTTTTCCTAAGAAAAGGAAGTGTTTTTAAAAAAAAAATTAAGGTTTGTTTTTACGTGGAGTTGTGTAGCTAGGTTGTAGAGAATGTTTTCTGATGTAGCTCGGTTGTCTCCAAGTCTGTCCCCAGTCAATTAGATTTTCTGGAATTAAACTTTCCAATATCTCTTTGTTGACTTGCTGGGTGCTAATTGTCCTCCATCAGCACCGGCCTGTACCCTACCTGCCCTAAGCTCTCTCCTGGCCCCTTACACCAAGTTTGAATTTGTCCTGCTAGGTGACCTAAACTGGGACATGCTTAAACCACCTGACCAAGTCCTAAAGCAATGGGACTCCCTAAATCTTTCTCAGATTATTACCAATCCCACAAGGTATGACTCCCAAACACCCAGAAAAGGCTACTCTTCTTGATGTTATCCTCACAAATAATCAGGCCAAAGTTAGTTACTTTAAAGGTCCTCAATGATATCACCATTGCCCGTGATTCTAAGCAATGTTGTGCAACTATTTTTATTGACTTGGCCAAAGCTTTTGATACGGTAGACCATTCCATTCTTGTGGGCCGGCTAAGGAATATTGGCATCTCTGAGTGGTCTTTGGCCTGGTTTGCTAACCTGGTTACCTCAGAGTGCAGTGTATAAAGTCAGAAACTCAGCCACTGCCTGTCACCAAGGGAGTACCCCAAGGCTCAATCCTAGGCCCCACACTCTTCTCAATTTACATCAACAACATAGCTCAGGCAGTAGGAAGCTCTCATCCATTTATATGCAGATGATACAGTCTTATACTTAGCTGGCCCCTGCCCAGATTTTGTGTTAAATGCTCTACAACAAAGCTTTCGTAGTGTCCTACAAGCTTTCTCTACCCTTAACCTTGTTCTGAACACCTCCAAAACAAAGGTAATGGGGTTTGGTAAGAAGAATACCCCTCTCCCCACCTGTGTGATTACTACCTCTGAGGATTTAGAGCTTGAGGTTGTCACCTCCATACAAGTACTTGGGAGTATAGCTAGACAATACACTGTCCTTCTCTCAGAACAGATCGAAGCTGCAGGCTAATGTTAAATCTAGGCTTGGTTTCCTCTATCGTAATCGCTCCTCTTTCACCCCAGCTGCCACACTAACCCTGATTCAGATGACCGTCCTACCCGTGCTAGATTACGAAGATGTAATTTATAGATCAGCAGGTAAGGGTGCTCTCGAGCGGCTAGATGTTCTTTACCATTCGGCCATCAGATTTGCCATCAATGCTCCATATAAGACACATCCCTGCACTCTATGCTCCTCTGTAAACTGGTCATCTCTGGATACCCTTCGCAAGACCCACTGGTTGACGCTTATTTATAAAACCCTCTTAGGCCTCATGTCCCCCTATCTGAGATACCTACTGCAGCCCTCATCCTCTACATACAACACCTGTTTTGCCAGTCACATTCTGTTTAAGTACCCAAAGCACACACAATCCCTGGGTCGCTCGTCTTTTCAGTTCGCTGCAGCTAGCGACTGGAACGAGCTGCAACTAACTCTCAAACTGGACAGTTTTATCTCAGACTCAATCATGGACACTTGTAGCTGCTTTGCGTGATATATTGTTGTCTCTACCTTCTTGCCCTTTCTGCTGTTGTCTGTGCCCAATAATCTGTGTACTTTGTTTTGTGCTGCTTCCATGTTGTGTTGCTACCATGTTGTCATGTTGTTTTGCTACCATGCTGTTGTCGTGTCTTTGGCTATGCCGGATTAAGTGATACGACATGCTATTCTATAAAATCCTTTGTCTGTAATTAATATTACCTCATGTAAATGTAATTAACTAGAAAGTCAGGGCACCACAAAATAATATTTATAGAGCTGTTAACTTCCGAATAAACTCTTAAAGACCTAGTAATATTTTACATCAATAGCAGTCAATATTAATCGTCACCTTATTTCAGTCTCATCTGAAAGTTGTAAATTCTTGGTTATCTTCACGAACCCTGGCTAACAAGTTCAATCAGCAATACAACATTGGGTTTAATTATTTATTTACTAAATACCTAACTAATCACACAGAATTGCATATACACAGAATGAATCATACCTTGATTAGAAATTGTCATAAAGGAAAACGTCCCTAGCGGACGGAGCAGATATGACAACACAAAGGAAAGTGGATTGGGTTTGAGTGAAAGAGCGGGAAGACTGAGGAACAAAGGGAGAAGCTGTGCTATCGTAAATACAATATCCTATGCATTCTAAATTACCACCCATTTGGAAAAGGAAAATGCAATAAATATTTACTCTGAGCTGCGCTTCAATAGGTTGGTGGTAGATGGAAGGCCGTGTTGCCCAACAGAGTCCTTTGAAGAGTGTCTGGTTGTGAACGGGATACGTTGCAGTGTCGTCGTTGTGTGGTAGACAGGATACTCTGTCTGTCCTTTCCTAGCCCACGTTGACAGCTGCTGTTGCTAACTCAACGGCTAGGATGTCTCACTACTTTAGTGAATAAGAGTTCACAGTTCATACCATTCACAACCAAAGCTCACGCTGAGGTTGGCTTAGTTCTGTAGTTGCACGTGTTAGTCCATTTTAACGTATGGACCGTCGTCCTCGGAACAGGAAGTTATATTTTCGTCAAGGGCTTATAAAGTGGAGGGAGAAGGGTGTGTTTTCATAGTTTTATAACCCATGTCTCTTCACGTGGGAGGGCCACTGAGACAAGCCTAATTCACTCATGAAAACCCAATTCTCACATTTTGGAAGCTAAAATCACATTTAATCTCCTCACAAATATTTTCATATTCAAACATTTAAATTGCACAACAATTCCATGTGAATCTGATAACTATAATGTGTAGACTTTCCACTGTATCGTTTATGTCATCCTTTCATTGATGAGAATGTCTCAGATGACAACCGAACTGACATCATATTCATCTTGATTCCAAGATGGCATAGCAGTTCAGACGTTTTTTGTCCTCGTCTTGTCGTGTCCCGTGTGTGTGTGTGTGTGTGTGTGTATATATGTGTGTGTAATATAACTTTTTTCACATACATTTTTTAAATTTTCCATCAACTCATCTTCAAAACGCTCTCCTGCAACCCGCCTCACCAATTTATATTTATAAAAAAGTATTACCTCAAATCTGTAATCCTCCAAGAAGCTAGCCAGAAACTAGTCAGAAGCTAGCCAGGAGCTAGCCAGAAGCTAATCAGAAGCTAGTTCAGAAGCTAGTTAGCTTCTTTACTGGCAAATCGTTAGTATTCGGCTAACCACGGTTTGTGGTCATCAGCTATCCTTTAGCTCAAATCTATCGCCAGTTTTGTACGGCTCGGAACGGAACATACCGGACCAATTTTTCTCTCCATGTCTCTGGATTTCAACCGCTAACTCTGGACATTAATACCTGGATCTCACAGCTAGCTAGCTGCTATCCGTGTGACTATCGGCTTTCGTCGAGTCCGGAGCAAACATCAATTATTCCGGAGCTAGCCAGCTGAAGAGTTCCATCAATCACTCCTGGGCTGCAGTCACCTATCCGGACCCGTTTTACTGCCTACGCGGAGCCCCACCGGGCCTTCACAACTGGACTGCCGACGTTATCTACCCGAAGGAGTTATCCGGCTGGCTCCTCCGTCGCGACGTTACCTGAACGCCCATCTGCGGTCTGCTAACCGTTAGCTGTCTTATCGGCTGCTATCTGAATAGACAATCGTACAATTTATTTATTTATTTATTATTATTATTTTTTCTTCTTGGGCCTCTAACTATATCTATTGTTTTTATTTTTGTTGTTGTGTGATTTGGATTAATCCCCTCTACCACACGGAACCCCACTAATCTACTGACAGAACGCAAGAGGTGGCTAATAACAGACTTCCATCCTATGCTAGCTTGCTACCGATGACCTGGCTAGCTGTCTAAATCGCCGTGACCCCCAACCAACCTCTCCACTCACCGGTCCCTTTTGATCACTCGACTAAGCATGCCTCTCCTTAATGTCAATATGCCTTGTCCATTGCTGTTCTGGTTAGTGTTTATTGGCTTATTTCACTGTAGAGCCTCTAGTCCTGCTCACTATACCTTATCCAACCTATTAGTTCCACCACCCACACATGCAATGACATCTCCTGGTTTCAATGATGTTTCTAGAGACTATCTCTCTCTTCATCACTCAATACCTAGGTTTACCTCCACTGTATTCACATTCTACCATACCTTTGTCTATACATTATACCTTGATGCTATTTTATCGCCCCCAGAAACCTCCTTTTACTCTCTGTTCCAGACGTTCTAGACGACCAATTCTTATTGCTTTTAGCCGCACCCTTATTCTACTCCTCTGTTCCTCTGGCGATGTAGAGGTGAATCCAGGCCCTGCAGTGCCTAGCTCCACTCCTATTCCCCAGGCGCTCTCTTTTGACGACTTCTGTAACCGTAATAGCCTTGGTTTCATGCATGTTAACATTAGAAGCCTCCTCCCTAAGTTTGTTCTATTCACTGCTTTAGCACACTCTGCCAACCCGGATGTTCTAGCTGTGTCTGAATCCTGGCTTAGGAAGACCACCAAAAATTCTGAAATTTTAATTCCAAACTACAACATTTTCAGACAAGATAGAACTGCCAAAGGGGGCGGTGTTGCAATCTACTGCAAAGATAGCCTGCAGAGTTCTGTCCTACTATCCAGGTCTGTACCCAAACAGTTTGAACTTCTAGGGTAGAGAGAGGAAAAAAGGGTGGGTATTTATAACTGTCATAAACCTACCCCCGGGCCAGCGTCATGACACTGTTGTCATGTGTTCCTGCTTTGCTATGTTGTCATCTTAGGTCTCTTTTATGTTGTGTTGTCTTTCTTGTTGTGATGTGTGTGTATCCCAGCCCCCTGTCCCTGCAGGCCTTTTTGCCTTTTGGTAGGCCGTCATAGTAAATAAGAATTTGTTCTTAACTGACTTTCCTAGTTAAAGGTTAAATAAAAAATAAATGTAGGATGAACGATGTAAGGGTCTCGTATTGACATTAGGGCTGGAAATTGCCAGGGCCCTCACAATACGATAGCATCATGATACTTTGGTGCCGAAACCATATGTATTGTTGTACTCACGATTCTATATGCATTTCGGTTCTGTGATTTTATTGCGACTCAATGTTCCAAACATATTGCTCACCATATGTCTGCTGTAGAGGGACAAGAGACCCAGACTCAGTCATGTGAATAAAAGTGCTGAAAACAAATTGTTCCCCTATTTAAAAAGAAGATGGAGAACAAGCTATGAAGGAGTTTTGGTACAAGTACAGCTGGTGCAAAAATTATTGCAATATTGTCAAAACGATAGATAATATATATCTTCAAATAATATCCATAGGTAACTATCGATTACCCCCCCACCCCCCATCACTAATTGACAAAAAGCCCATGTTTTTGTTTCTTGGTTGCCATGATTAATGACTCCTACCAGCACTACTAGAGCATCAGTACTATAGCATCATGAGAGCAGCAGTGTTGGACAGGGGAAATTACCGGCAGCTTTAAAAAAAAATATATCTTTTTTTTCTCAAGCAGCAGTTTGCATCAGTCATTGGAGATTGGAGTTTTCTCATCTAATGACAGTGCCTCCGGAAAGTATTCAGACCACTTCACTTTTTCCACAGTTTGTTAGGTTACGGCCTTATTCTAAATTTGATTTCATTGTTTTTTCCCTCATCAATTTACACATAATACCCATAATAACAAAGCAAAAACAGGATTTTCAAAATATTTGCAGATTTTATAAAAAAATTAAATTTAAATTAAAGATCACATTTGCATAAGTATTCAGACCCTTTACTCAGTACTTTGTTGAAGCACCTTTGGCAGCAATTACAGCCTTGGGTCTTCTTGTTTATGACGCCACAAGCTTGGCACACATGGATTTGGGGAATTTCACCCGCTCTTCTCTGCAGATCCTCTCAAGCTCTGTCAGGTTGGATAGGGAGTGTTGCTGCCCAGCTATTTTCAGGTCCAGAGACGTTAGATGGGGTTCAAGTCCGGGCTCTGGCTGGGCCACTCAAGGACATGCAGAGACTTGTCTTGAAGCCACTCCTGCGTTGTCTTGGCTGTGTGGTTAGGGTCGTTGTCCTGTTGGAAAGTAAACCTTTGCTCCAGTCTGAGGTCCTGAGCGCTCGGGAGCAGGTTTGCATCACGGATCTCTCTGTACTTTGCTCCGTTCATTTTTCCCTCGATCCTGACTAGTCTCCCAGTCTGAAAAACATCCCCACAGCTTGCTGCTTCTGCCACCACCATGCTTCCCCGTAGGGATGGTACCAGGTTTCCTCCAGACGTGACGCTTGGCATTCAGGCCAAGGAATTCATTCTTGGTTTCATCAGACCAGAGTCTCTTGTTTCTCATAGTCTGAGTCTTTAGCTTCAAGCGGGCTCTCGTGCCTTTTACTGAGGACTGGCTTCTGTCTGGCCAGTCTACCATAAAGGCCTGATTGGTGGAGTGCTGCAGAGATGGTTGTCCTTCTGGAAGGTTCTCCCATCTCCACAGAGGAACTCTAGAGCTCTGTTACAGGGGCCATTGGATTCTTGGTCACCTCCATGACCAAGGCCCTTTTCCCCCGATTGCTCAGTTAACCCGGGCGGCCAGCTCTAGGAAGAGTCTTGGTGGTTCCAAACTTCTTCAATTTAAGAATGATGGAGGCCACTGTTCTTGGGGACCTTCAATGCTGCAGAAATGTTTTGGTACCCGTCCCCAGATCTGTGCGTCGACACACCATGTCTCGGCGCACTATGGACAATTCCTTCGACCTCATGGCTTGGTTTTTGGTCTTACATGCACTGTCAATGGTGGGACCTTATGTAGACGGTGTGTGCCTTTCCAAATCATATCCAATCAATTGAATTTATCACAGGTGGACTCTGATCAAGTTGTAGAAACATCTCAAGGATGATCAATGGACACAGGATGCACCTGTGCTCAATTTCGTGTCTCATAGCAAAGGGTCTGAATACTTTTGTAAATAAGGTATTTTTTTGCAAACATTTCCAAAAACCTGTTTTGGCGTTGTCATTGTGGGAGTATTGTGTGTAGATTGTGTAGAAGGTCAAGGGGTCTGGATACTTTCCGAAGGTACTGGATTCATTATACAAAGTCCCTTTCAGAGCTTCCAGAGGCTACCTACCTGCTGTACTGACTACAGACAGACTAGCAGAGACATGATTTTGTGTTGATAGAAGAGATGCAGCTCAGCCATGTCTGCTGACAATATATTTGATCATTGTTTGAGGAATCAGGCGAGAGAAGCATAGTCAGAATTTTGTTTCAAGTTATAATAATTAATAAGTAAGTACGATTGGCCTATATGTGATCGTAACCCAGCTATAATGTCGTACAGTGCTCTTATTCCTCACCTTCCTCTCTTGGCCCAGACAGCCTAGTCCTTGTAACTGGTTGTCTGGGTGACTAGTAAAGAGGGCACATCGGACATAAAACCATGTCAAGCTCTCATAGAAGTCTGCCTTCCATCCAAATCCCACCCATGGTGGGCCCAGTGCAGTAGTACTACGCAAGGAGAAGCAGAGAAGTGCTGTGGATTTGCATAGCAAGCGTCAGCCTGATTCGCCTCGCTTTGCCCACAAATTCTGCCTTTCTGGCAAGATGTGACCAACACTAATTGCTTGACAAACACTGTCACACTCCCTTGTGGAACTGCAGTGCGGTGTGTGTGAGCCTGAGAGAGCCCTGTGTGTGCTAGGGGGAGGAAGAGGAGGTGAGGCTGAGTTAGTTGGGGGTCTAGAACAGTCCTGAGGGAGTCACTCATTAGACGGTAGAGAATGAGGAGATACCATTTCTAGACCACCCTTCATCTCTGCTGCGTCTGAGAGACTGATGCCCTTTTCATGTGTGATTTGGTTAGTCAGGTTTCTGCTCCAACTATCTACCATAGATAGCAACACTGGCACATTTAGGACTATTACAGAAAGGGGGCCTCCTGAGGGGCACAACGGTCTAAGGCACTGCGTCACTACAGATCCTGGTTCGATCTCAGGCTGTGTCGCAGACGGCTGTGACTGGGATACCCATGAGGCGGCGCATAATTGGCCCAGCGTCGTTAGGGGATGGTTTGGCCAGCCGGGTTGTCCTTGTCCCATTACGCTCTAGCGACACCTGTGGCGAGCCGTGTGCAATGCATGCGGACACGGCCCCCAGGTGTACGGTGTTTCCTCCGACACATTGATGCGGCTGGCTTCCGCGTTAAGCGGGCATTGTGTCAAGAAGCAATGCGGCTTGGCGGGGTTGTGTTTTGGAGGATGCACGGCTCTCGATCTTCTCCTCTCCCGTGTCCGTACGGGAGTTGCAACAATGAGACAAGACTGTAACTACCAATTGGATATCACGAAATTGGGGAGAAAGGGGCAACGCAAAAATAGCTATATACAGTTTACATACTTAGCCAAATAGATTTAAACTCAGTTTTTCACAATTTCTGACATTTAATCCTAGTAAACATTTCCTGTCTTAGGTCAGTTAGGATCACCACTTTTAATTTATGAATGTGAAATGTCAGAATAATAGTAGAGAGAATGATTTATTGCAGCTTTTTATTTCTTTCATCACATTCCCAGTGTGTCAGACATTTACATACACTCAATTAGTATTTGGTAGCATTGCCTTTAAATTGTTTAACTTGGGTCAAATGTTTTGGGTAGCCTTCCACAAGCTTCCCACAATAGGTTTGGTGACTTTTGGCCCATTCCTTCTGACAGCTGGTGTAATTGAGTCAGGTTTGTAGGCCTCCTTGCTCGCACACACCTTTTCAGTTCTGCCCACAATTTTTCTGTGGGACTGAGGTCAGGGCTTTGTGATGGCCACTCTAATACCTTGACTTTGTTGTCCTTAAGCCCTTTTGCCACAACTTTGGAAGTATGCTTGGGGTCATTGTCCATTTGAAAGACCCATTTGTGACCAAGCTTTAACTTCCTGACTGATGTCTTGAGATGTTGCTTCAATATATCCACATAATTTCCCTCCCTCATGATGCCATCTATTTTTGTGATGTGCACCAGTCCCTCCTGCAGCATAGCACGCCCACAACATGATGCTGCCACCCCCGTGCTTCACGGTTGGGACGATGTTCTTCAGCTTGCAAGCCTCCCCCCTTTTCCTCCAAACATAACAATGGTCATTATGGCCAAACAGTTCTATTTTTGTTTCATCAGACCAGAGGACATTTCTCCAAAAAGTACAATCTTTGTCCCCATGTGCAGTTGCAAACCGTAGTCTGGCTTTTTTTATGGCGGTTTTGGAGCAGTGGCTTCTTCCTTGCTGAGAGGCCTTTCAGGTTATGTCAATATAGGTCTCGTTTTACTGTCGATATAGATACTTTTGTACCTGTTTCCTCCAGCATCTTCACAAGGTGCTGCTCTTCTGGTGATTGATTTGCACTTTTCGCACCAAAGTACGTTCATCTCTAGGAGACAGAAGTCGTCTCCTTCCTGAGCGGTATGATGGCTGCGTGGTCCCATGGTGTTTATACTTATGTACTATTGTTTGTACAGATGAACATGGTACCTTCAGGCGTTTGGAATTTGCTCCCACGGATGAACCAGACTTGTGAAGGTCTACAATTTTTTTTTCTAAGGTCTTGGCTGATTTCTTTAGATTTTCCCATGATGTCAAGCAAAGAGACACTGAGTTTAAAGGTAGGCCTTGAAATACATCCACAGGTACACCTCCAATTGACTCAAATTATGTCAATTAGCCTATCAGAGGTTTTTAAAGCCATGACATCATTTTTGGGAATTTTCCAAGCTGTTTAAAGGCACAGTCAACTTGGTGTATGTAAACTTCTGACCCACTGGAATTGTGATACAGTGAAATAATCTGTCAGTAAACAATTGTTTGAAAAATTACTTGTCATGCACAAAGTAGATGTCCTAACTGACTTGCCAAAACTGTTGTTTGCTAACGACATTTGTGGTGTGGTTGAAAAACAAG
The DNA here is from genome assembly GCF_057628025.1 of Oncorhynchus mykiss. Taxonomy (NCBI): domain Eukaryota; kingdom Metazoa; phylum Chordata; class Actinopteri; order Salmoniformes; family Salmonidae; genus Oncorhynchus; species Oncorhynchus mykiss. The sequence goes on from NC_143045.1 coordinate 19,513,618, forward strand.
TTTTAACATATATCCAACCTAAGCGACTTCAACTGTGTGTGTATGTATATGTATACTAATAATATGCATATCTTATCTTCTGGGGATGAGTAGCAATTTGGGCATGCAATCCGGACGTGAAAATACTGCCCCCTGTCACCAAGAAGTTAACAGACACAATGCAACCATGATTACGTCATTCTTGTTTCTTGCTGTAGAAATGAGAAGATATCCACTGCAGCTAGCACTCAAATTATTTAAAAAACAGTAAGGACAATTCAAACAATTGTTCATAAAATGTTTTGCTGTAAAAAAAAAAAAAAACTGCTATTGTAAATGTGAAGTGTTCAGTGGACCACAGACTGCATATGTCATCCACTAAACCATAAGGTTACTGGGGCGGCAGGGTAGCCTAGTGGTTAGAGCGTTGGACTAGTAAGTTCAAACCCCCGAGCTGACAAGGTTCTGCCCCTGTCGTTCTGCCCCTGAACAGGCAGTTAACTAGGCCGTTGTTCCTAGGCCGTTGAAAATAAGAATTTGTTATTTGTTCTTAACTTGCCTGCTTGTTTTTCCAAGCCCATGTGAGAGAGAGGTGCTTTTTCCTCAGACTGCCAAGCCCCAAGCAGCAGAAGCTCTCTAAAGTTTTAGCCAGATGTTAATCACAGCGCTGTGGGTCTGTCGAGGCTGACTGTTGTAGCTGCTGTACTCTAGCAGAACTGTTAGTGATTTAGGGCCAGGCAGTCCAGGCTACTAAGCCTGTGGTGTGTTTTTGTCTTATTCGTTTGTGTCTGGATGGCTGTGTGGGCCTGACTCACTGCCCGCAGTCTCAACATCCCTCATTTCCTTCTGTCACGCACCCTATGACACTCCCTCGCCCCGCTTTGCGCCCTGCCACCTGCACATACATTAGCAGTCTAGAACAATGCTCACTCCGCACGGGAAATGGCCATTTCTTCTCTGAGAATTCTATATTGACAATTGGTTGCAGCATTTTGATCTTTTGTGTCCGCTGTGTACAATGGTGATGACTGTCGAATCAAACTTTCATCTACTGGGTCGCAGTCATTACGCACATATTAGCTTTCCGTATGACCCTGTGTTATGTAAGGGCTGCTAGAAGGATGGGAGTTCTTGTTAGGCTCTAATAGGAGTGAGAGTCAATTGACAGAACATGTCTTCCAGATCACCTCTAGTGGTTCCAGAGCGATTAACGAAGACAAAGTGACTGACTACGTCCCAAATGGCACCCTTTTCCCTACATAGTGCACTACTTTTGACCAGGAGTGATATGGCTCTGATCAAAAGTGGTGCACTATGTAGGGGAAGAGGGTGCCATTACGAACGAGCAGGTGACTGTAGCTGCCTGTTTAAAGAGTGATGGACCAGGTGGATGACCTTCTCTAGTCTAGACGGATGCGGAGGTGGTGAAAACATTTAAAATCCGTCGCAGTGCAGGGAGGTTGTATCATCCATCTAAATGCCAGACAGCAGATTTTAGTTGATGATTTTAAATAAAGGCTATTAAAATATCAACTCTTCTAATGTGTTAGAGAAGTAGGCTAATCTCTCTGGTACCAGGCTGCTATCTCCTCTCACCACAGAACACCAGCCATGTTTTTCTGTTAATTTCCCAACGATTCTAATAGTTGAATGGCCACTGTTTGCCTATACCCAGCAGGTTATCTATTGCACATGGCCATGGTTTGTGTTGGTCCGTCTTATCTCGAACACAGTGGGTGCTTCCCAATAATATACTACTTCCCACATATCTAAAAGCATTGGATTGGTGTAGGCATATGGGCTATAGGGAATTTCCGCCACATTTCTTGTACCAGTCATTTAGTTTTAACTTACTAGGATAGATAATTGAGAGGTAGCTAGTGTAGGAAAGGGCACGGAGGGTGACACCATGTTACATCTATGTGTTCCCCTGTCTCTTTAGGACGAGTCCCGGATCAAGGCCACGGTGATGGAGGTGAAACCTGTGGACCACAAGGAGTACAGCAAGAGACTCATCATGAACATCAGGAAGATGGCTGCCACCCAATAAGAACGATCGCTTTGCCCCCTCGGCTACATACAAGCTCTTTCCTCTGATCTGCAGCTGCAGCTCTTCCCAACCTGCCAGGCTGACTGTGAACCAGTCTTATGTTCCGTCCCAAATGGCACCCTATCCCGTATGTAGTAGTGCACTACACGGGGAATTGCGTGCCATTTCAGACGCAACCTAAAATGTCACTCTTCTATACTTAAAAAAAAAGTATTATTTAGCTGTGTCCATGTACCGAACTTTGAATATGTTTTTTTTATGCGTAATGTACTGGTAGTTTGTTTTCTTGGACTAACCAGTAATCTAGAGAGAGTGCTGCTGGGGCAGTATTATATCCCTCTGTGTTATGGTGTTGTGTGGGGGGTGTCTTCTGAAACTGCTGATGTTTTGGGTGGTGGATAAAATGGAACCACAGAGGGATTTTGGAGGAGGAGGGCTGGAGACGCAGATGGGACGGTCTTAACCACAGAAATCATTGTTGTGTGTTCTGCCGTAAGTCGGACGTGTGTATTGTATAAGTAGAGGGGGGTCTGTGCTGTAGCTAGCTCCTTCTTTCACACTATCTCTCCCACCGTCACTATGCCTGGTCTGGACCTGCCCATTCACTCTCACTCAATGAGCAGGCAGACTTCTGGGAGATGCTCTTCACTGTATTTATGTAGATACATGGTTGGCGTGGTTGACCTTTTGACATTAACTTCGTTATCTCTTACGTTAAAATATTTTGGACATTTTTCTTTCCATCTATTTGGTCAGTTGATTGCATAAAAATAAACCTGTTTGTGATCAAACGCAATGCAGTTGTCAGGTGTGTTTTTAAATGAATATTTTCTGCTTTTTCTTTTGACAGATATGAATAAAAGGTCCAGGTTAATGTGATGTGTTAGAATGCACTATGTCTGAATGTAACCATGTACAGCAGGCAGGTTAACCAGGTCTCAGCCCATTTAAAGAGAAGGGCGCGGGGTGGAGGCCGTGGGGCGTGTCTGGAGCCTGCTTCTTTGTTGCTGCATTTTAAAAGATTTATTCAGTATCTGGCTCTCTGGGCATATCCCAAATGGCACCCTATTCCCTTTACCTTGTGCTACTTTTGACCTGGGTCCATAAGGCTCTGGTCCAAAGTAGTGTACTATATAGGGAATGGGGTGCCATTTGGGACTCACATCGATCTCCAGAGGTGGAGCTCAGATGTGCCTCAGATTCCCTCCTGCAGTCTTGACTTCCATGTTGTATTAAAGCAGAACATCAATAAAGCTCTTCTTCCCCGTTTTTCTTCTGATAACCATCGCGTTTCCGCTGAACGCTGAGTCTCCGGCCCCTTGTGTGTAGATGGATTAAAGCAGTCTTCCCACTGTTACATTTTTTATTTTTAGCTGTGCCTCCTATCGCTCAATCTTGTCTTCGTTCCCCCCACCTCACAAACTGACACCCTCTACTTCTTTATGTGGTGGTTTTCCCCATGGAAGAATTCCTAGAGGTTTCCTCCATGTAACACCGTTGTCATTTGTTGGCTGGGATGGCTGTTGTCTTTTGGTTCCGAAGTTAACTAGTGTCAAAGCAGAGCGGATCTCTTTGTGAATCCCCCCCCGACTCCCGGCCTGTCAGTCACACATGTAACCATGGATACAGCCTCTGGGCTCGGTGAGTGGTGAGCCCGTGATTGTCGTTGTGCGCAAACACTTCATTTCGTGACGCACTCACACTCTGAGAGGGAGGCACTCCAACTATTAAACCAAAGCACATTTTGACGACTTTGGGGAGTCAAGTCTATCACATTATAAATAGCTCTTACATCCTGCATGTAGACTACTCATTTAAAACATGGTGAACGAATAATTCACTTCATTCAAGCTTACCCTGAGGAGTCGTCACAAGATGCCAGCCGTTTACACCTAGCTAGATTATTTCATTCCAATTTCCATTATGCCATGCAGACTTCCAATTAGAAAGAAAATTAGATATTAATGCACTTTTAGAATAGATTTTACACTTGTTAGCATGACACACATTGGCCGACTGCCATTCAATTAAACTGAATGCCATTTCTGTGTAATATTCAGAAGTAGTTCCCACTGAACTATTACCTTGACAACAGATGGGCGTTACAGATGGGGACCTGGGGGTTGGCAGGTGAGCTGCAGTGGATATAATAAGTATTCATCCCCCCTTGGATTTCTTCACACTTTGTGTTACAAAGTGGGATTTAATTAAACATTTGGTCAGTGATCTACACAAAATACTCTCAAAGCAGAAGAAGTAAAAATATTTTTTTACGATTAATGAAAAATACAACACTAATAACCTTTCAATAGCTAAGTATTCAACCCCCCCAACTCATTACATTTTAGAAACACCTTTGTCAGTGATTAGTGAGCTGTGAATCTTCTTGGGTAAGTCAGCTTTGCACACCTGAATTGTGGAATATTTATACTTAACAATTTTTTTTTTTTTATTTCTTCAAACTATTAAGATTTTTGGGATCATGGCTAGACATCAATTGTCAAATCCTGCCATAGATTTTCAAGCAGATTTAAGTCAAAACTGTAACATGGCCCCTCATGAACACTGTCTTCTTGGTAAGCAACTCCAGTGTAAATTTGGCCTTGTGTTGTAATTTATTGTCCTGCTGAAAGGTAAATTCCTCTCCCAGAGTCTGGTATAAAGCAGACTGAAGCAGGTTTTCCTCTAGGATTTTGCCTGTGCTTAGCTCCATCCTGTTTCTTTTTACCCTGAACAACTAGCCAGTCCTTGCTGATTTCAAGCATACCCATATCATGATGCAGCCACCGCCATGCTTGAACATAAGGAGGCAGTTACTCAGGGATGTTGGATTTGCCCCAAACAAAAAGTGTACTCCTTCGTCATGTGTTTTTTTTTTATAGTATTATTTCAGCGCCTTGTTGCACACAGGATGTATGCTTTGGAATATTTTTATTTTGTATAATTGCATTATTTTCTTCACTTTTAGATCCTTTATTGTGGACTCACTATAATATTGTTGATCCATCCTCAGTTTTCTCCAAACACAGCCATTGTACTCTATTTTAAAGTCACCAAATGCCTCATTGTGACATTCCTGTGCAGTTTCCTTCCTGTCCTGCAGCTCAGTTCACAAGGATGACTATCTTTGATGCGTCAGGGTGATTTATACATCAACCACAGCATCATTATTAACTAGACCATACTTAAAGAGATATTCGATGTCTGATGTGTTATTTTTACCCATCTACCAATCACTGCCATTCTTTATGAGGCTTTAGAAAAGCTCCCTGGTCTTTGTAGTTGAATCTGTGCTTGAAATGCAATACTTGACTGAGGGACCTTACAGATGTTGTATGTATGGGTGACAGAGGGGGTAGTCATTCAAAAATCATGTGAACCCCTATTATTTCACACACAATGCGTCTACTAAGTGATTTGTTGAGACAAATTTGACTCATTAACTCATTTAGGTTTGCTAAAACAAAGGGGATGAATACTTATGCAGTGACTATATGTTAGTTATTTCATTTGTATCTGTAATGTCTAGAATTTTCATTTCACTTTGTCATTATGGAATATATTGTGTAGATCAATGACAAAAAAAAATCACATCTATTTCAATCTGACTTTGTAACCCAACAAAATCAGTATTATAATTGAATGAATTCATAAATAAAAACTATATTGAAGCCTAAAGGAAGGAGTTAGATTGTCATCAGCATCAGACACATACAGGGACAATACAGACAAGCATCAGACTTGGGATCAGAGGACATTCCTAGATCTTTCCCTGAAAGCAGATGTCTGAATAGTACAGTAGAGGATCTTCTTAATCTATAATATGCTCCCATATGCTACACTACTGTTAAACTACAGTGCATTCAGAAAGTGTTCAAACCCCTTGACCTTTTCCACATTTTGTTACGTTACAGCCTTATTCTAAAATTGATTTGATTGTTTATTTGCCTATCAATCAAAACACAATACCCCATATAGACAAAGCAAAAACAGGTTTTTAGAAATGTTTGCAAATGTATAAATAAAAGAAAAAGAAAACTGAAATATAACATTTACATAAGTATTCAGACCCTTTACTCAGTACTTTGTTGAAGCCCCTTTGGCAGTGATTACAGTCTCAAGTCTTCTTGGGTATGACGCTACAAGCTTGGCACACCTGTACAGCTATTTTCAGGTCTCTCCATTGATGTTAGATCGGGTTCAAGTCCGGGCTCTGGCTGGGCCACTCAAGGACATTCAGAGACTTGTCCCGAAGCCACTCCTTTCATTGTCTTGGCTGTGTGGTTAGGGTCGTTGTCCAGTTGGAAGATGAACCTTCGCCCAAGTCTGAGGCCCTAAGCACTCTGTAGCAGGTTTTCATCAAGGATCTCTCTGTACTTTGCTCCGTTCATCTTTGCCTCGATCCTGACTAGTCTCCCAGTCCCTGCCGCTGAATCAAATCCCCACAGCATGATACTGCCCCACCATGCTTCACCGTAGGGATGGTGCCAGGTTTCCTGCAGATTTGACACTTGACATTTAGGCCAAAGAGTTCAATCTTGGTTTCATCAGACAGGAAGAGCCTTGGTGGTTCCAAACTTCTTCCATTTAAGAATGATGAAGGCCGCTGTGTTCTTGGGGACCCAAGAACACAGTGGCCCAAGAACACAGTGGCCTTCATCATTCTTAAATGGAAGAAGTTTGGAACCACCAAGACTCTTCAATGCTTCAGAAATGTTTTGGTACCGTTCCCCACATCTGTACCTCGACACAATCCTGTCTCGGAGCTCTACGGACAATTCCTTCGACCTCATGGCTTGGTTTTTGCTCTGGCTCCAAATCATGTCCAATCAATTGAATTTACCACAGGTGGACCCCAAACAAGTTGTAGAAACATCTCAAGGATGATCAATGGAAACAGGATGCACCTGAGCTCAATTTCATGTCTCGTAGCAAAGTGTCTGAATACTTACGTATGTAAATAAGGTATTTCTAAAAACCTGTTTTCACTTTGTCATTATGGGGTATTTAGTGTAGATTGCTGAGGAAATGTTTTTATTTAATCCATTTTAGAAAAAGGCTGTAACGTAACAAAATGTGGAAAAAGTCAAGCGGTCTGAAAGCTTTCTGAAGGCACTCTATATCTCTGCTAAGACATCAAGTCTCAGTGGAACAGAACAGACAGAATGGTGGAGTGGGACCTGTATAGCACCAAAATGGCTGCTTCTGTCTGTCTGTCTGGCTACCTGGGACATGGCCTCCCATACCCTCCATTCACAGGGTTCAGATTAGAGAGGACATCTATCTTAACCTGGTTAAGACCTCAAACAGCCTTTGCTATGGCAAACTGCTCCGATTATCTTGAAGGCATGTACCGTTCTGCCTTCCTAACTGTGACAAGGCTGACTTTTATAGATAGTGTGTGCAGTGCTCCCAGCCTGGCTAAGCATACTGTGATGGGTGGATACGATAGAGTTGTAGAGCAGTGCTGCACACTGTCTGTTATCAACAGCTGCTTGGTGAGAACCTTTGACTGCCAACGCTGGTGCTGCTCATCTGTTTCACTCCGATGGTTAGGAATTTGATGAGTCTCGGTTCTTATTAAGGATTTTGATTTGTGAGATGAATTGTAAATATTCAGATTTGTGTTCTGCACTTGTACAGGACACTTAAACTGGAGAAATCAGTTGATCCGCTGATTTTCCATGCAATAGATGGAGCACTGTGAACCGTATGAACCTGGTTACCCCTGGAGCATTTACAAATATATTGCTTGTAGGTTTACGGTTGTTTTTTGCCTTCTTTTAGCTGGTGTTAAGTAATGGTGACATTTTACCAACATGTTGGATGAGGGGAACAGTATTGTCATTTATGTAAACTGTACCAGTCACTGAGGGGGGGTCCATGTGTTCACGTAGCTAAGGGTTGACTGCAGAAACAGTTTTACACATGCAGTGTCACACTGGACCAAGTGTGTGGAGAACGTGAAGAAGAAAAAAATTGTGTGCTGATGTGTGTACATTCATGTGTAGACGTTTGTATTTGACTCAGGGGAAAGAGTGGTCTGTTTCTAAGACAAGCACTTCGGCATTCATGCTGGGTAAGAAACTGTTAACTCTCCGTGGAGTCAATTAAATATATTCATAGAAACTGTTGTAATGGGGGCCATTAGAGAAATACAATCTGCTCCATGACTGACTGTCCACTCTGCACTGAACTGGATGGGAAATCTGATCACTGAGTCCAAGACCCCAATAAATCTAATCTGATCATCTATCGGTCTCATCTTAAAATGGGTCTCTAATTGAGACCCTGAAATGGCGAAATAAAGTAATCTAATGATAATAGACTAACAATGTAACTTTTAGTGCAGTGTATGTATGAGTGAGTATGAGTCAGCTGATGGCTACCATTGTTTTGGCAGTAATTGCACATTGTGAAGCTCTGTTTACCATTTGGGGGACACAGCCCCAGTCCTTGTTTGTTGTGATGCTCCATGTGTCCTCTCCTCTGGCTAAGCTTGTGCATGGTGAGCCCCAGTGGGTTGGTAATGCATGCTGTGCTGAGCTGTGCTGAGCTGAGGAAACAGAGCGTTAAGGCCCACAGGCCCCAGTATGGCCCTGACACCATGGAGACCGTTGGGCTGGAGGCCCTTTGGGGTGCTGCTGTAATTGTAATGGATGGAGCGCTGTGTTTATCGCTCAAGATTCATGACCCTGGCTGGTGCCCAGTCACTAGTACCTGGGTGTGTGTGTGCACACATCGCTGTGGTTCCTACCGATGGCGCATAGCCCTAAAGGATTTACCACGGTGTAAAAAAAAATAAATATATAAATATATATATATATATATATATATATATATATATATATATATATATATATATATATATATATATATATATATATATATATATATATATACAGTACCAGTCAAAAGTTTGGACAGACTTACTCATTTCAGGGTTTTTCTTTATTTGACTATTTTCTACATTGTGGGAAAGTAGTGAAGACATTAACACTATGAAATTACACACAGTGCCCGCAAAACACCAGTCTCAACGTCAACTGTGAAGAGGCGACTCCGGGATGCTGACCTTCTAGGCAGAGTTGCAAAGGAAAAGCCATATCTCAGACTGGCTAATAAAAAGAAAAGATTAAGATGGGCAAAAGAACACAGACACTGGACAGAGGAACTCTGCCTAGAAGGCCAGCATCCCAGAGTCGCCTCTTCACTGTTTTATTTATTTATTTATTTATTTATTTCACCTTTATTTAACCAGGTAGGCCAGTTGAGAACAAGTTCTCATTTACAATTGCGACCTGGCCAAGATAAAGCAAAGCAGTTCGAAAGATACAACGACACAGAGTTACACATGGAGTAAAACAAACATACAGTCAATAATACAGTATAAACAAGTCTATATACAATGTGAGCAAATGAGGTGAGAAGGGAGGTAAAGGCAAAAAAGGCCATGGTGGCAAGGTAAATACAATATAGCAAGTAAAACACTGGAATGGTAGTTTTGCAATGGAAGAATGTGCAAAGTAGAAATAAAAATAATGGGGTGCAAAGGAGCAAAATAAATAAATAAAATACAGTTGGGAAAGAGGTAGTTGTTTGGGCTAAATTATAGGTGGGCTATGTACAGGTGCAGTAATCTGTGAGCTGCTCTGACAGTTGGTGCTTAAAGCTAGTGAGGGAGATAAGTGTTTCCAGTTTCAGAGATTTTTGTAGTTCGTTCCAGTCATTGGCAGCAGAGAACTGGAAAGAGGGGCGGCCAAAGAAAGAATTGGTTTTGGGGGTGACTAGAGAGATATACCTGCTGGAGCGTGTGCTACAGGTGGGAGATGCTATGGTGACCAGCGAGCTGAGATAAGGGGGGACTTTACCTAGCAGGGTCTTGTAGATGACATGGAGCCAGTGGGTTTGGCGACGAGTATGAAGCGAGGGCCAGCCAACGAGAGCGTACAGGTCGCAATGGTGGGTAGTATATGGGGCTTTGGTGACAAAACAGATTGCACTGTGATAGACTGCATCCAATTTGTTGAGTAGGGTATTGGAGGCTATTTTGTAAATGACATCGCCAAAGTCGAGGATTGGTAGGATGGTCAGTTTTACAAGGGTATGTTTGGCAGCATGAGTGAAGGATGCTTTGTTGCGAAATAGGAAGCCAATTCTAGATTTAACTTTGGATTGGAGATGTTTGATATGGGTCTGGAAGGAGAGTTTACAGTCTAACCAGACACCTAAGTATTTGTAGTTGTCCACGTATTCTAAGTCAGAGCCGTCCAGAGTAGTGATGTTGGACAGGCAGGTGCAGGTAGCGATCGGTTGAAGAGCATGCATTTAGTTTTACTTGTATTTAAGAGCAATTGGAGGCCACGGAAGGAGAGTTGTATGGCATTGAAGCTTGCCTGGAGGGTTGTTAACAGTGTCCAAAGAAGGGCCGGAAGTATACAGACTGTTGACGTTGAGACTGGTGTTTTGCGGGTACTATTTAATGAAGCTGCCAGTTGAGGACTTGTGAGGCGTCTGTTTCTCAAACTAGACACACTAATGTACTTGTCCTCTTGCTCAGTTGTGCACCGTGGCCTCCCACTCCTCTTTCTATTCTGGTTAGCGACAGTTTGTGCTGTTCTGTGAAGGGAGTAGTACACAGCTTTGTACGAGATCTTCAGTTTCTTGGTAATTTCTCGCATGGAATAGTCTTAATTTCTCAGAACAAGAATAGACTGACGAGTTTCAGAACAAAGATCTTTGTTTCTGGCCATTTTGAGCCTGTAATCGAACCCACAAATGCTGATGCTCCAGATACTCAACTAGTCTAAAGAAGGCCAGTTTTAATGCTTCTTTAATTAGAACAACAGTTTTCATCTGTGCTAACATAATTGCAAAAGGGTTTTCTAATGATCAATTAGCCTTTTAAAATTATCAACTTGGATTAGATAACACAACGTGCCATTGGAACACAGGAGTGATGGTTGTTGATAATGGGCCTCTGTTCGCCTATGTAGATATTCCATAACAAATCTGCCGTTTCCAGCTGAAATAGTTATTTACAATATTGACAATGTCTACACTGTATTTCTGATCAATTTGATGTTCTTTTAATGGACAGAAATGTTTGCTTTTCTTTAAAGGACGAGGACATTTCTAAGTGCCCCAAATCTTTTGAACGGTAGTGTATATGTATATTTGAGTTGAACTTGCAATTATAACCGAAAAGGCTATTTTTAAACAGAGGATAAACCATTCTTAATGATCTACTGGAGAACCATTTTGGGTTTAAGTATAACTTTTGTACGAGTGAAGATTTTAGTGAGAGGTTCAATGCTTTTATATTTAATCATTTCAGCCTCCCAAACTCAGGTTCATTATATAAACATGCACATTTAATTTAGTCTGGTTTACCATTCCAAATAAATGTAAGTATATTTTGTCATCTAATTTGAAAGACAAGTTCTCTGGAGTAGGCAGCGCCATAAGTAAATAGCCAAACTGTGATATGATTAAAGAGTTAATCAGTGTGATTTTTCCATACATAGACAGGTATTTACCTCTCCATGGTTGCAAGATCTTGTCTATTTTGGATGACTTACTATTGAAATTAGTCTTGGAAGTTAATTTATATCTTTAGGGATATGAATACCAAGTATGTCAATTTCTCTACTATTACATAAGGGTGTATACACCAGTTTAACACTGGTGTTACAGTCAAAAAGCAGTGTTGTATGTTTCTGCGCTGGGATCTATTTCTGCTGCACTGGCTTCTGCTCAACACTAGAACAGCTGCCCAGTCAAGGCCTGTGTTTAGAGAGAGGAAAGATACTTGGTAGAATCTCTCCCTACTTGCCTGCTTCCTCAAGTGAGTGCAGAACATTTCTCTGACAATCAAATGTCTGGCAGGTGGAAAGCCGATATTCGCAATTATTGTTGTGGTCAAATAAAGTAATAATCCATTGTAGCTTGTCAAAAGCGCTGTAGATTGAATCTGTAAATAGAAGTGTGTCTCTGGCTCCTATCCTGTTTCCACTTTAATTGGATTTGGTTATAGATAGGGGCTTTTTGTCTGCTTTTCTCAAGCACTAGATTATAAGGCCATGCCAATGAATAAAACATGCTGATAGCGATGGAGAGAGTTGCTGTTGTAATTTTTCTCTGCTGCCTGTTTCCCTGCCTGTCATTTTTTCCCGGTGCTAGTATTCTTAAAAAATACATTTTCTTTGGATTCAATCACACTGACTCTTCCTCACTCCCTCTCTTGATTGTCTCCTTTGCTTCCAGTAGAGGGTCTATATATACTGAAGGTAAAGTCACAAAGACGTAAGACGAGATATTCATCAACATCACCTAAAATACAATTGGCTGGCTTGTATCCACACAGTAGCAGCCACTGATATGACTCATAGCAATTTCCAGGCGATGAACAGACAGACAGGCTAAGTATACTATCCACATATCAGGTTGAGTAGGTGGCATGTTTGATTCTATTAGTCAACAAAAATCTTTGTCTTAAACATGTTTTAAAGTGGGTTAGAATAATAAACAAACGTCTGGAAAAGAAGTCAAAAGCATGAGTCTCCTTTTTCTAAATGGGTGGTGTGTGTTAATGGGGGGGGGGGGGTGTGTGTGTGTGTGTGCTGTGCTGAACAGAATGCACTTACCGGGTTGCGAGGTACTGGAGGTAAATGTTTACCCAGAGTTAAGAGGGAGAACACATGGCTGTCTATTGTTCAGCTCCAGTCTGGTCGAGATCATCATATTTGGTCATCCCTGTTTTATAGATTAAAACATCACAAGCTGTTGTGTGTGTGTGCATGCTTGTGTTTAACAGATGCAGTGTTTGGATCCTGATCCTGTCAACAACTGTTGGCTGTTACAGGAACATGGTCAGAGAGTGCTTTTGGATGGCGCAGGCAGATTTTTGAGATGCACAATAAATCATACATCACAAAGAAAAAATTGTAGAACAAATGGGAGGACATCAAAGGTCTGGCACATCAGTGAAACTGCTATGCCTGATAAGGCTTCCCATTTCAAAATAACTGAAGTTTCATGTAGCTCTTTTGTTGAATCTGACACAAGGCCCTTTGAAAACCAATGTGGTGTATTTCTGGGTGTACAGGTGTAGCTGACCTTGTCTGGGCTTCTTTTAATTGGATGACCCATTGCGTTGAATAAGGAGCTGCTCATCAATGAATACTGAGGAGTGATATCATCTGAGAGTTCATTGAAGTGTCAAGATAACAGGTGTCATGACTTTGCACTCTTTGGGTACAGCAAGCCCCATCCCCCTCTCAGGCTGCTGTGGTCAGAGAGAGGTACATTCCTGGAGGAGATTATCTCCTCATGGCCACAGTATAGAGACAGAGTGAATTTTCATAGAGAACAAAGGAATTTCTTCCACCTCACAGAACTTGAGGTCCGAACAACATTTATGTTCTGGAGAAGGTATAAGAGATCGGTGAAGAATCCAGCTACAAACTGGTCCGTTTGGTACAATTTTGTGACACTCATTGGGAGGCAATAAGGCCACATTACCGTAACTCTGTTTATATAACAACCTCAGATGTGAGGTTTACATCTAATTGTTGTATAAGATGAATGAGTGAGGATGATACTGTTTGTAAAATTGTGTAATGTGATTTTGGACTGTTTAATGAAGGAAACTCCAATTCCCTTTTGAGTTCAACTAAATCAGAGGACCGCCCATGAGCCCATTTAGGGTTGGTTATCCTGGGACAGGCCCTTTTCTGCAACTCCTGAATAAAACCCCTCCTTTGAGAATTTCCCAACAGACCATGTTTCCCTCAATTACGAGAGGACAAAGGTTGCAGACCAGCTTACCTCGATAACGAGAGGGCCGAGGTTTGAGTAGATGTAACCATATTTACTTTCTTTGTTTGTGTGTGCACTTCTGTGATTGTTTAGTTAGTTAATAAATAAATGATTTAAGACAATTGATGTATGGATGACTCATAGTGAAGACTGGGTTCGTGCAGAAACCAACAATTTACGACGTTTGGAATGAGACTAACGTGAGGTAAAGCACATTTCATTAATCAGAAGACTATTGATCAGATATGAAAATATCTGAAAAGTTATATTAGGAAAATGATAACTTTGTAATCTGAATATTTTCCTTGGCGCCCCGACTTCATAGTTAATTACAGTTACATAATTAATCAGTTTAATCGCATAATAATAATTACAGAGAGTCATTTGATAAAGATTCATCTTCAGTTTAATGATGCCAAAGACATGACACAGGTGATTAGACAGCAGAAAGGTCAGGGTGTGAATACTGCTTTGGTCTGTCAGAGCTCATTGAAGTGTCAAGATAACAGGTGATTAGACAGCAGAAAGGTCATGGTGTGAATACTGCTTTGGTCTGTCAGAGCTCATTGAAGTGTCAAGATAACAGGTGATTAGACAGCAGGAAGGTCATGGTGTGAATACTGCTTTGGTCTGTCAGAGCTCATTGAAGTGTCAAGATAACAGGTGATTAGACAGCAGGAAGGTCATGGTGTGAATACTGCTTTGGTCTGTCAGAGCTCAGTGAAGTGTCAAGATAACTGGTGATTAGACAGCAGGAAGGTCATGGTGTGAATACTGCTTTGGTCTGTCAGAGCTCATTGAAGTGTCAAGATAACAGGTAATTAGACAGCAGGAAGGTCATGGTGTGAATACTGCTTTGGTCTGTCAGAGTTCATTGAAGTGTCAAGATAACAGGTGATTAGACAGCAGAAAGGTCAGGGTGTGAATACTGCTTTGGTCTGTCAGAGCTCATTGAAGTGTCAAGATAACAGGTAATTAGACAGCAGGAAGGTCATGGTGTGAATACTGCTTTGGTCTGTCAGAGTTCATTGAAGTGTCAAGATAACAGGTGATTAGACAGCAGGAAGGTCATGGTGTGAATACTGCTTTGGTCTGTCAGAGCTCATTGAAGTGTCAAGATAACAGGTAATTAGACAGCAGGAAGGTCATGGTGTGAATACTGCTTTGGTCTGTCAGAGTTCATTGAAGTGTCAAGATAACAGGTAATTAGACAGCAGAAAGGTCAGGGTGTGAATACTGCTTTGGTCTGTCAGAGTTCATTGAAGTGTCAAGATAACAGGTGATTAGACAGCAGAAAGGTCAGGGTGTGAATACTGCTTTGGTCTGTCAGAGTTCATTGACATGTAGAGGAATATTAGACATACACCCACTCTCCTGCTTTCCTCTGAAATGTCTCTCTTTTCCCTGATGTAACAGGGAGGATGAAGAACAGCGAGTCGTACCACCTGATGTGTATCTATTATCACCTTCCCTCTTACTGCCGTTAACGTTAAATGACTTGGAAAAGTGCAAAAGTACCCCACCGATGACTACTATTCTTAGACACTCACACCAACTCCACCACCTTCTCTCCCTCCATCCTTCTCTCCCTCCCTGCTTGTCTTACTTTCTGCTTGTCTACCTCCCTGCTTGTCTCCCTCCATCCCTCCCAACCTGCCTGTCTGCTTCAGAGTTTGCACCATTCTCCTCTTCACACCTGTCATGACATTAAGCCTCTTTGGGTATAGCAAGCCCATCCCCCTCTCCCTGCCTCCCCCTTGCCTCCTTCAACTAGGTTGCTGTGGTCAGAGAGATGTCGTAAATTCCTGTGAATCTCCTCATGGACACACACTATAGAGAGAGTACATTTTCATAGAGGACAAAGGAAATCCTTCCACCTCACAGAACGTGAGGTACAAACAAATGTTCCGGAGAAAGAATAAAAGATCGGTGAAGAATCCAGCTACGAACTGGTCCGTTTGTCACAACTTGGGGAAGCTCATGGAAGACGGTGTGGGTACATTACCATAATGCTGTTTATATAATAGCCTCAGATATGAGGTTTACATCTAATTGTTGTATAAGATGAATGAGTGAGTATGATACTGTTTGTATAATTGTGTAATATGATTTTGGACTGTTTAATGAACAAAAATACAATTCCCTTTTGATTTGAACTAAATCAGAGAACTGCCCCTGAGCCCAGTTAGGGTCAGACATCCTGGGACAGCCCTTTTCGGCCCTTCCGAATAAAACCCCCACTCGGGTTTTCGATCAGCAGACCGAGCTTACCTCAATTACGAGATGGCTAAAGGTTGCAGACCATGTTTTTCTCCATTAGGAGGACAAAGGTTGTAGACCATTGTTGAATCTTTTAACCATACCACGTGGTTAAACTCTTAGATTATCGACACCGACAGAATAAGAACAAGTCTTTGCTATTAATTACTAATCGGCAGCTAGGAATTCGGTATCATTGAACGCGAAGAACGACAACCACCGAAACATCCATTCTATAATGAAACGAATGAATGTCACTCGGAACCCACCACTATAACCACGACAAAGAGGGAGAGAGACGGACAATTCTACAAAATAAATGAACTTTTCACCAGCGATCCTGACGACACACTGAGCGTAAATATATATTGATTGCAATTGTTCCCAAATGAGTGAGCGTTCATGTGCAAAGGATTAGCATTTCAATTGTTATAATTATCACTTTGTAGTGACATCTTAGTCGACCCCCACTTCCCCTTTTGTCTAACAAGCCGCCATGCCGGTTTAGCCCACTAGGGCACATTCTCCTATCATTTCATGTAACCACATTTACCTTGTTTGTTTGTTTATGCATTTCTGTGAATTACCTAGTTAGTAATAAATAAATTATTTAAGACAATTGATGTATGGATGACTCATAGGGAAGACTGGGTTCGTGCAGATAACCAACAATTTACGACGTTTTGAATGAGACTAACGTGAGGTAAAGTAAATAATTAATTAATTCGAAGACTAATTGATCAGATAAAATATCTGAACAATTATTTTAGGAAATGATAACTTTGTAATCTGAATATTTTTCCTTGGTGCCCCGACTTCCTAGTAATTACGGTTACATGATTAATCAGTCTAATCGCGTAATAACGAATTACAGAGAATCTTTGATAAAAACTATCAGTCTTCAGTTAATGATAGTAAAGACACGACACACCCCTCCCTCTGTCTAAAAACAGGTATTTTTAGGTCCCTCTGGGGAAGGTTAGGACAGGCTGTTTGGTTATATATCAAGGCCCTGCTCTCATGCTGCCTCTGTGGCTGGCTGGCTGGCTGCCCTTCTTTCTCTCCTCTCCTTCCTCTCTTTCCCTCTTACTGTTTAAGGGCCTTTAATTGTTTGGTGGTGCTAGTGGGTTCCCCTCCTGCCCAAAGAGTGTGTGAGCCTTTGGGACATGGGTGTGCGTGCATAGGGAGGACACCACAACTGGAGAGAAAGCTGTTCCACATCAATACAGATCCCCCTTTCTCTCACAACCCTCTCCACCCCTGCCCTCTGTCTCTCTCACACATTGTAGTTTTGTTTTTTCGAAGGGTTTTTCCCTGCAATGTTATTCTAGTTATGAGGGTTAGCCTGCTGGTCATGTGAGACTGGGATAGTCTATGGCTGGGTTTATTCATGTGGGCTTCAGAGACAGAATAGTACATTTGCAGAACATTTGCTGGCTTCGCCAACCTTTTTCTATTTGCACAGATTCAATGGCTTGAGTCTGTCCCTACTCAGTCTCTCTAGTCTACACAGAATTATGGGAACTGATCAGAAGCTCATCTAGTCATACTGATTTGTTTGATTTATGTACCAATAAAGTCTTGATGTGCATCCCAAATGGCACCCTATTCCTAGTGCACTACTTTTTTTACCAGGACCCATAGTGCTCTGGTCAAAAGTAGTGCACTGTGTAGAAGGGAATATGGTGCCATTTGGGACTTAGCCTCAGAAAAGGAGCGCATTTGTCTGTATGTCTCCAGGATGCTGGTCTGTTCTTATTTCCATGTCAAGCAGGCCAGGTTCACCCCCTGAAACTCTGCCGGCCCTGGGGAGAGCTAGAGGCCTTACCCTGTCTCTGGGTGCATCCCAAATTGCACCGAATTCCCTATATATTGCACTTATTTTGACCAAGGCCCATAGGGCAAGGTCATTATATATGAAATAGGGTTCCATTAGAGATGCAGCAGATGCAGTGATCTGGGCTTCCTGGTGCTCCTTGCCCTGTCTTTAGTGATCTAGGCTTCCTGGTGCTCCTTGCCCTGTCTTTAGTGATCTGGGCTTCCTGGTGCTCCTTGCCCTGTCTTTAGTGATCTTGGCATCCTGGTGCTCCTTGCCCTGGCTTTAGTGATCTGGGCTTCCTGGTGCTCCTTGCCCTGTCTTTAGTGATCTGGGCTTCCTGGTGCTCCTTGCCCTGTCTTTAGTGATCTGGGCTTCCTGGTGCTCCTTGCCCTGTCTTTAGTGATCTGGGCTTCCTGGTGCTCCTTGCCCTGTCTTTAGTGATCTTGGCATCCTGGTGCTCCTTGCCCTGGCTTTAGTGATCTGGACTTCCTGGTGCTCCTTGCCCTGGCTTTAGTGATCTTGGCTTCCTGGTGCTCCTTGCCCTGTCTTTAGTGATCTGGGCTTCCTGGTGCTCCTTGCCCTGGCTTTAGTGATCTGGGCTTCCTGGTGCTCCTTGCCCTGTCTTTAGTGATCTTGGCTTCCTGGTGCTCCTTACCCTGGCTTTAGTGATCTGGGCTTCCTGGTGCTCCTTGCCCTGTCTTTAGTGATCTGGGCTTCCTGGTGCTCCTTGCCTTGTCTTTTGTGATCTGGGCTTCCTGGTGCTCTTTGCCCTATCTTTAGTGATCATGGCTTCCTGGTGCTCCTTGCTCTGGCTTTAGTGATCTGAACTTCCTGGTGCTCCTTGCCCTGGCTTTAGTGATCTTGGCTTGCTGGTGTTCCTTGCCCTGTCTTTAGTGATCTTGGCTTCCTGGTGCTCCTTGCCCTGTCTTTAGTGATCTGGGCTTCCTGGTGCTCTTTGCCCTGTCTTTAGTGATCTGGGCTTTCTGGTGCTCCTTGCTCTGTCTTTAGTGATCTGGGCTTCCTGGTGCTCCTTGCCTTGTCTTGTCTTTAGTGATCTTGGCTTCCTGGTGCTCCTGTGGGTAATTTCTCCTGCTGCCTTCTACAATACACACACACATTTTGCTTATTTACTCACTGTCAGTGCAACCTTTTCTGCAATGAAATGAAGAAAATGGGAGTCTGGGTGTTCAGGGCTGTACTGTCTTGCTGGCTGACAGAGTGCCTGCACATCTAGCTTTACACAAGCCCTGCTGCAGATTTTATTTTGACATCTTTCTACAGACCCTTGAAGATAGGGCTGAATGTGAAGAAGTCCTGTAGTCCTTCATGTGTGTGTGAGGGGGGAGGCAAGACAGGCAGGCAGGTGAAGACTGAAGGATGGAGATTTTCAATTAAACAAATCCTCCTAAAAGTATTTACACAGAAGCTAGGAGGTTCCACTCCCTCTATTAATATTCTGCCATTTTGAAACGGTACTTCCCCACACTGATATAACCTCATCTCAAGTTATTACCGAGATGCCATAGGCTTATATGGAGTCATTAAATAATTATTCCTCCCCACCGTTCTAAATGACTACCATTTTATTGCTACTCAAAGAGAGGAGAGAGAAGAAAACCTACAGAGACTACAGTAACTAGTGAAGTAGAGCAAACCCACCACCCAGATGCCTCTTTAACTCAGCCAAGTCAATTGCTCTCGCTAGGCAGATGATATTTACCCTACAGCCATGATTCTAGATCATTAATTACCAACCATTGTGCCTCACATTTCCCTAGTAAAAACAACAAACTCAGGGCATATAAAAAGGAAGGGAGAGAAGCAAAGGGAGGAATGCTTTTGTGACAAACATTAAGGAGGAAAAATGTAGCTAATATGTAGTATCATAAACTCTGAAGTGCTATAATTACAAAGAGAGGATGCTATGCGATGTCAGAACTATCCTTCAGAGGGGCTTTAGGCGCTGCATGCAGGTCTGTAGAGACACAGATAACACTGCAAAGCAGCATGGGAGGACTCTGTCCCCTGAAGCCTCCACTGGTCTACACCAGGCTAGCTAGCCCCCCATTGGAATTGCTTAATTGAAGTCCCTGTTTGGGCCATTAGTGACCCCAGTGTTTCCAGGCAGGTCTTTGATGTGTGCTAATGAAGCGCCTGTAGGGTGTGTGTGTGTGTGTGTGTGTGTGGGGTGGGGGGGGGTGGGGGGGGGGGGGGGAGTGTGTGCATTTTTGCCTGCATGCGGGGGGGGGTGTAAGTGTGTGGGTGTGTGTGAGGGTACGTGTATGTGTGCCCGCGTGCATTCATGCTTGCGTGGGGGATGTCTGTAGATTACTGAAGCGTGGTGTATAGCCACAAGCCCCACATCACTAAGACTCTGAGACCCTGGAATGCAACACGAGCGAGGGGCAGATATGTCACCTTTGATCGTGAGGATGTCTTTTAAGCGGAGGCGTGCTGGGGACTTTACCTCGGTGAGCCGGCCAGAAGGGCAATGTAACGCCAGGTCTGACTCGGCGGGTGGGGCGACATCTAAATCCCCCTTTCATGCCTCTCAGTGCTGGTGCCTTGGACAGCCCCCCTCCCACCGGACGCTCCGATGGATGTGGAGGGGTGACTGTGTCCCCAGCCGAGCACCGTACCCTGACAGATAGAGACAAGACAGAAGAGCAGCCAAGGATGTGTGACACTGAGGGCAATACTTCAACCTCCCAGGATTAGATATGCCTGTTTTTCTACTGCAGTGAAGAAATAGAACAGTGGAAGAGAGAGAGACCGTGTGTTTCTGAGAGGAATACAAATATATATATATTTCTGAGCTTCCGGTACAATTTAAAAGGCCTGAGGTAAACTGAGCACTTTGCCACTGGAGATTTAAAAAGACACAGCGATTATGTTGAACCTCATTAAGCCTTCAGATAGAGATGTAGGGTTTGTAGCCTGTAACACGTACAGGCCTTCAAAGGTGCCAATCGTCATCTAGTGTCTTTTGATGGCCTGCCATACATTATATCAAACTTCTAACTATATTCAGGGGCTTTCAACTCCCCTCCTTTGATATCTTCCTAGAATCAGGATGAGAGGTGTAATGTAGCATGACCGTCATGTGAAGCTACAGTCTCTGGATTCTGTATAAATCAATAATCAGCCCTTCTCAGAGCTGGACAGATGTACTCAGAATAGTCAATAGGGGTTGTCAATGTCTATTTGGATAAAAGCCCCCATGACTTCTTAGAGACTGAGCCTTACACAAACATTGGCACAGTTGACAGCATGTTGAATCTTTAATACTGTCCCTCAGCTCTGCTGGGATTCCATTCCATCTCCAAACAATCCACATTGTGCATTCCTCTGAAGGAGTCCGGGACAGCTAGCCACTGAGTAATGCCACTTAACCAGGTGGGCTGCAGGTCTGTAGGAGAACAGACCTTTTTGTTGTACTTCTCCTTTTCTATTAGGAACGACAACCTGGAGATATGTTGGTTCCCTGTGAATGGGAGTTGACAGGTTGTCAAGCTGCAGGACGTTAGATGCCATCCTGGTTCTCCTGAAAGACATCAGGCAATTATCTGGAGCAGACACCTCGCTAGCTCCCAGCCTCTAGCCAAAGTTCCTACTTAAATCACGCTGCCCCAAAACCACATCATTTGTCATTTCATGGAATGCTGCGGTGATAAATACATTTCAACTCAGTTTTTCACAATTCCTGATATTTAATCCTCGTAAAAATTCCTTGTCTTAGGTCAGTTAGGATCACCACTTTATTTTAAGAATGTGAAATTTCATAGTAGAGAGAATGATTTATTTAAGCTTTTATTTCTTTCATCACATTCCCAGTGGGTCAGAAGTTTGTGATGGCCACTCCAATACCTTGACTTTGTTGTCCTTAAGCCATTTTGCAAATATTTGGAAATATTCTTGGGGTCATTGTCCTTTTGGAAGACCCATTTGCGACCAAGCTTTAACTTCCTGACTGATGTCTTGAGATGTTGCTTCAATATATCCATATAATTTTCCTACCTCATGATGCCATCTATTTTGTGAAGTGCACCAGTCCCTCCTGCAGCAAAGCACCCCCACAACATGATACTCCCACCCCTGTGCTTCATGGTTGGGATGGTGTTCTTCGGCTTGCAAGTCTCCCCCTTTTTCCTCCAAACATAACTATGGTCATTATAGCCAAACAGTTACATTTTTGTTTCATCAGACCAGAGGACATTTCTCCAAAAGTACGATCTTTGTCCCCATGTGCAGTTGTAGTCTGGCTTTTTTATGGCGGTTTTGGAGCAGTGGCTTCATCCTTGCTGAGCGGTCTTTCAGGTTATGTCGATATAGGACTCCTTTTACTGTGGATATGGAATCTTTAGTACCTGTTTCCTCCAGCATCTTCACAAGGTCCTTTGCTGTTATTCTGGGATTGATTTGCACTTTTCGCACCAAAGTAGGTTCATCTCTAGGAGACAGAAGTCGTCTCCTTCCTGAGCGGTATGATGGCTGCGTGGTCCCATGGTGTTTATACTTGCGTACTATTGTTTGTACAGATGAACATGGTACCTTCAGCCGTTTGGAAATTGCTCCCAAGGATGAACCAGACGTGTGGAGGTCTACAATTTTATTTCTGTGGTCTTGGCTGATTTCTTTAGATTTTCCCGTGATGTCAAGTAAAGAGGCACTGAGTTTGAAGGTAGGCATTGAAATACATCCACAGGTACACCTCCAATTGACTCAAATTATGTTGATTAGCCTTTCTAAAGCCATGACATCATTTTCTGGAATTCTCCAAGCTGTTTAAAGGCACAGTCAACTTAGTGTATGTAAACTTCTGACCCACTGGAATTGTGAAACAGTGAATTATAAGTGAAATGATCTCTCTGTAAACAATTGTTGGAAAAATTACTTGTCATGCACAAAGTAGATGTCCTAACCGATTTGCCAAAACTATAGTTTGTTAACGAGACATTTGTGGAGTGGTTGAAAAGCAAATTTTAATTACTCCAATCTAAGTGTATGCGAACTTCCACTGTATGATAAACCTGTAGGTATAGAAAATAAAAGTCGAATTTTTAAACTATGTTTTACTTCCCCTTTGTCTGCCAGGCAGGCGCGGGGCATTGCAACAAACACACTGCTGAAAAATGAACTACAATGGAATATGATTGCTCAAAACACCAAAAGGCCATGCTGTCTAACGAGAGCTACGTTCTTTAAAAAATATATATATTCCTATTCACCATGCTAACACTTCTCTCTGACAACAAGTGTAAATATGATTTAATTACAATCCTAAATAATTGTTGTGGCTGTTGTAAGAAATTAACCTTTTAGAAATAAACATTATTTATGTGTAGTGGAGCTGTAAAGTGAGAATTATTCAAAACAGCTTTAGTGGTGGTAAGCCTACAAGTCAACATTTGGAAGATGAAATATGATAATTGATTTGAAATGTGTCATCTGCTGAAATACAGTCATTGCAGAAAAACACTGTAAATAAATATGTGTGTGTAGTGTTTGCTTGTTATTGTTGATGGCTGTACTACAGAGATCTTTCCCTGTCTGAGTGCGTGGCCTGAGAGGACCGAACAGCCAGTCTAACTGACAATTCAATGAGACCCCTGTCACCAGATCCTCTCCTCTGACAACAATTATTGATCTGGCTGTAATTGATTATGTCTTAAGATGGCTTTTCAATGGATTATGGGCTAAGGAGAAATAGAGTGATGAGGATGAAGTATGGGTTGTTAGGTTTGAGCGGGGGAGGAGAAGGCGGGAGAGAGTGGGTGGGTGGAGTCAATTTTGGATGAACCGAGTCGGAGAGTCGGAGAGATGTGAAAGGTTGAAAGACGAGGGCAGGGTAAACAAAAAAGACAGTGATGGCTCACTGCAGATAAGGAAAAGACACAGATGGAAAAGCCTTTTCGAACACTGTGTTGACATAAAGACAACAACGCTGTCAGGGAGTCCGCATCAAGTCTATAAAACACACAGTACCATCCTATCATTCTGAACCCGTTTGCTTTCATTCAGGACAGCCCATACCACTAACAGTGTCAACGGCACTAATACATTGTAATAACACTGTAATTGCCTTCCTGATTGGATGTTTTGAACCTTACTGACCCACTGATGTCCTCTTAAATGGGAATGGAGCTCCAGTGCCAGCGTCAGGGTCCCCCCCCCCCAAACCTTTTCTCACCCCTGGGCTTTGGTCCTTTGATTACAGAGGGTTGTTGTATGGAGACTGTGTGACCATGCCAGGCTGATCAAAATTCTGCTTTGGTCCTGGCATTGTTTATTGGCAGTCGCCGGTTGTTTGGATATGCCCAGCCGTGTGTATGTGTGTCTGTGCTCTAAATGCCCTCTCATTAACCAGGCCTTTACTGGCTGGATTAGAAAAGGCCTGTCATAGCACATAGCTGTTTATCGTTAATATTGATTGGCTGATTTGCTTTTAAGTGGCTCTGCTATTTTGTATGTGTGTGAGTGCCTATGTGTACTGTGTATGTTTATCTGTGTTGAATAAGCATCTGTTTTTAGAGATGAGAGGGGGAGAGAAGCTGAGGGTCAGTGGGTATGAACTGTATGTTGACTGTCTCCCCCTGGGGAATGGAGAAGTGCTCTGGGGCATTGGCCACTTTGCTCATTAGTCTAATGCCCTATGTCCTCCCCACTACATTCCTCTCATGGAAGTCAATAGCCTGAAGCAGAGCCTAGCCATGCAGAACTACTGCTGAAGGCCCACTGGCTCTATTCAGCTCCCTTTTTCTGCCTCTGATCAAGTCTACTGTTGTTTAAATAGTTAAATAGTAATATGAGTTCTCATCATTCTCTTTAAAGATTGAAGATGAATCACTGCAACCTTACGTTACTTCAGCCTTTTGTAAACGACAAAAGATGTTTTACTCATTTTCCACTGTCGACTTGAAGAAAGCAGAAACATGGAGTGGTTTTTAGTAAGTCATTTCCCTCTAGCTGAACGCAGGGCAGAGGATGTTAATCCTAGTGTTGGTGGAGTCAGGGGTCCATGAAATAAAGGGTAGAGAAGGAGGAGTGTACTGTAGTCAGTGGAACGCTCTCATTGTGTTGATCCCCCCTCTTTAAAAAGCCCAGGAGGTCCAGAGAGAGTTGTCTCTCTGATACTCTGTAGGAACTTTGGAGAATGCTTCACTGGTTATCTGCAGAACCCCTACTGACAGACATATGGTAATATAGAAATGACTGAACAATCCCCTTGACCCACTCATATCTGTCTGTTCTGAGGCTGGAGTCTGCCATCTTTACAGCTAAAGTGATGAATAATGATATGGGCCCATGTAACCCCTTCTTTGTGCTCCTCCATTTTGTTTCTAGCTGTGCTCTGTCAGTTCAAGGGAGGAGGTGAGGGCCCTCGGAGTGTGGTGTCAGGAATATAACCTCACACTCAACGTCAACAAAACTAAGGAGATGATTGTGGACTTCAGGAAACAGCAGAGGGAGCACCCCCCTATCCACATCGATGGGACAGTAGTGGAGAGGGTAGTAAGTTTTAAGTTCCTCGGCGTACACATCACAGACAAACTAAATTGGTCCTCCCCACACAGACAGCATCGTGAAGAAGGCGCAGCAGCGCCTCTTCAACCTCAGGAGGCTGAAGAAATGTGGCTTGTCACCAAAAGCACTCACAAACTTCTACAGATGCACAATCGAGAGCATCCTGTCGGGCTGTATCACCGCCTGGTACGGCAACTGCCCCGCCCACAACCGTAAGGCTCTCCAGAGGGTAGTGAGGTCTGCACAACGCATCACCGGGGGCAAACAACCTGCCCTCCAGGACACCTACACCCCCCGATGTCACAGGAAGGCCATAAAGATCATCAAGGACAACAACCACCCGAGCCACTGCCTGTTCACCCCGCTATTATCCAGAAGGCGAGGTCAGCACAGGTGCATTAAAGCAGGGACCGAGAGACTGAAAAACAGCTTCTATCTCAAGGCCATCAGACTGTTAAACAGCCACCACTAACATTGAGTGGCTGCTGCCAACACACTGGCTCAACTCCAGCCACTTTAATAATGGGAATTGATGGAAATTGATGTAAAATATATCACTAGCCATTTTCAACAATGCTACTTAATATAATGTTTACATACCCTATATTACTCAACTCATATGTATATGTATATACTGTACTCTATATCATCTACTGCATCTTTATGTAATGTATCACTAGCCACTTTAAACTATGCCACTTTGTTTACATACCCTACATTACACATCTCATATGTATATACTGTACTCGATACCATCTACTGCATCTTGCCTATCCCGTTCTGTACCATCACTCATTCATATATCTTTATGTACGTATTCTTTATCCCTTTACACTTGTGTGTATAAGGTAGTAGTTTTGGAATTGTTAAGTTAGATTACTTGTTAGATATTACTGCATTGTCGGAACTAGAAGCACAAGCACTTCGCTACACTCGCATTAACATCTGCTAACCATGTGTATGTGACAAATAACATTTGCTTTGATTTGATTTAGGTTCAGTCACTCGTAGCCCTCTCGGATTAGGCCTGGCCTCCTGTGTCGAAGCACCACCATCTTCCTCTCGACCCCTGGAGCTCTTATCTGCTGGAGGGGCAGAAAGACAGTCACAGCATATTTTGGGTTGTGGTGAATGGCAGAACGAGGACCTCCCACCTCCGGGGCGAAGGTAGCGGATGAGCGCAGTCACTGGGGTGCAGTGTAAGTGTCGACCCTCTGTCATGTAGAATGTGTGTGGGGCTGACACACCGACAAAATGCTAAGTGGACCGGGCAGGCGTGTGGAGGGAGAAGTAGAGGTGGTGGTGGGGGGGGGGGGAGTTCTGACCTGATCTCTGACAGCAGTGGGGTGATTATGTCTTTAAAGCCGGGTGTCTCCCTATGTCCTCCTCATGCGTCATTATGTCAAGGACCCCATGTCCTGTGTTGGGGAGGGTGGAGCGGGGTGAGGGAGATGAGGAATAGAGATAAACCCAGACACAGGGAGTCTTCTCATTGTAGCCCATGTGTGTTAGCCTTGCTACCCTGGTTGATGTAGCAATGATGCATATATGCATTCAGCTTGTGGTGTTTTGTGTTGATCTTAACAGTTAAAGACCCATAGAGAGAACAGATTTTCCATTGCTATGGTTTGTATACACATATGCCTCACCTACAACAAACAGGGAGTATGGACTCCTGTAAAAGAGGGTTAAAGATTTGCACTTAACATGTTCTTGAATGCTGTGGAAATGTCTAATTGAAAAATGTATCCTCCTTGTAAACAACATGTATGACTCATGGGTAGAGCTGGGACGATAACGACCTATACTAGAGAAATGTGAAGTTTGAAATGAAATAGGTTTGCTAATATGGGTGATTGTTAATGGGACAATTGATGGCTACAACCATCAAACTAGTAGTAGTAGTTTAAAGGATCATTTAAAAACAAATTGGTGCACATTAATGTTAAACTTATCGTTCTATTTATCGTTAATGCCTCAGGCAATTTATCGCAATATGGATTTTTGTCCATATTGCCCAGCTATACTCATTGGGTTTATGCAATTACCTGCTATCAATTAATCACAGGTATAGCCTATTCTTTTGCTTTTCATCAAAATAAAAATATCATGAGTTAGGCTATCCTCTTCAACAAGGACACTTCAGTTAATTGTCTTTAAAGTACATGGTTTCATTTCTTCATATTTCACCACCTACTACAATCTGTGGCACTTAACTCCAATCTGACAGCTCTGCAGCCACTGTGGAGTTCCTGGGAATATTTCCAAGGTTCTGATTGGCTGAGCTAAAAAGCGACACAGGTGCTACTCATTATGCAAGCAACCACCCTGCTATCATAAATGGGTGTATGAGGATAAACTTTCAGGAGAAGCTTTCCATTCAGATGAGCTACCGTTGTTTTGGCTGCCAATTATGTGGTTATAACTTGCACTCCAGTTTGACAAAAAAACAAACATTCATTTTTAAGCCTCCAAATATGCAAGGGGCATCTGCCTGCTTCTCATGATATCAGTGAGCTACAATAAAACATGGAGACGGGTAATTGCTTCATTTCACCTGTGTCATCATCAGTACTGATTTAGATTCATTGGCTTTTGAAATCATACTCGCCCGTTTTGACCAAGCAAAGAGTTTTTGCATGAAGGTCAATGGGAGAGTGTTGAATTTGATAAACAAAAAAATGTAATGGCTTATTTTCTAGGTGTGACTTATTTGATTGAATAAAAGTTTCGTAATGATTTGGTTGTTATGAGTGTACTGATATAATTAGGATGCGTGACATCCTGACAACTTTTGAGAAAAAACACTTTATATCGGAGTTGTGCCTGTTCACATGCATATCAGCCATCTCATTGGCTAGAAGGGTCCCACCTGATCTTGCTTCCCGGCCTTCCATCTTTGAAGACATTTCTTTCATTGTTAGAGCGGCCACATGAGTATCTGGTCAATACATTGGATAATCTGTGTCTTTGTCCAGTTTTGAGGTATACCTTCGGACACTCAAAAAATCTGTAGAATGTTTTTTTTGAAAATAGTCATGAAAATCAGTCAACTTTGTCATAGAGAATAGGCCTAGTGCAACCTTTTCTAGGTTCAACACTTTGAGGCAGTCACAGAAAAACAATCTATTATAGGATCTCTATGGGGTGATATCTAATATGCCTGTTCACTTCCAACTACTTTCTAATCAGGCATGTAAAGAGACGACTACATTCAAACTCTAATTATTCCGTTAAGCTACGACTTAAGAGACATCTGCAACACATAGGAAAAGGCTTTGTCAGCAGTTTGCCTTCTTGTACTTAAGATGTAGGAGAAAGCGTCACTGAGCCCTCATTCTTCTCTTTGTTTCAGCCTACTTTTGGTAAGGACATTATAAACATCATTGGATTGCACAGATTTAACTTGATTAACTGGGAGAAAACTGGGAGAAAAGGGCTGGGTTTCCACAAATAGAGCTGCATTGAGAATCTGTAATCCCCAGGAAACCATAGAACCATAGAACGAACCGACCGCTTGGAGATCATGACACTAATCACTCCACTGCATCTGGAATCTTCTAATTGCATGGTTCACATAAAATCATTTTTGGACAGTTGCTATGTGAAATCAGTGTGCCCTCTTGTTCTTCAGACGGTCCAAGAATAGATTGGACTCTAAGGTCACACCCATTTCTATTGTCTTTAATATGCAGTTAGTTTAATAATGCATTCCACACAACCTATATTTGACTCTGTTTTTTGCAATAGATGGTTACAGTGGGTATTCACTTAAAAAATGTAGCCTTTTAGTAACCCTGGATGAAATGTGTATGAATTTGGCATTGTGTATATTGCTGTCAAATTCCTCTAGTTTTTATGATTCTTTATAGCTTTTAAGGGATAGATCTAGGTCTACAGTAAAATGTGTGAAGCACATTGACTCATTCCAAGAGATACTGTGCACTTATTGAGAAGCGCTGTACTGTCTATCATAAAACAGGCAGAAAAACCTTCAGCTCCCTGGGGACAATATAGTGTGTTCATGCGCTCATGTTGACATGTTTACACGTGCAGCAGTGTGTATGTGTGCACTTGCATAGTGTGAGTGCCCTGTCCAGGGCTTCTAAAAGCAGATCAAATGCTTTCACAGAGTACGCTCCAAATTGAGTGCTGGGCAGCAGTGTGGGACGCACTGGGTTGTGTGTGTGTGTGTGTGTGTGTTTGTGTCATTAGATCTATGGGCAGAACACTCGCCTGTCCTCAAATGTCAGCTTTCTTCTCTGGATCCGCTCCTCACCATGAATTTAAGCCATAGCCCTTCCCCTTCATTCTAGAGGGGGTTGTTATGCATGTGTGGCAGGGAGACTAAGTCTGTTTGATCTGACAAGCCTGCATTTAATTGACTAGGTTCGGGCTAGAGAGGGCAGAGAGAGAGAGAGATGGATTCCATCTTTGTCCCCCTATTCATCCTTTGTGTTTTGAATAAAGTTAGGTACAAAGGCAGGTTGATAGACACATACATTGGGAGAAAAGTGGCATTTGCTGCTCAGAGCCTCAGAGGGACAGTGTCTGGGCCAGCAAGTAGCACAGGACAGGAGAGCACAGATGGAGACTGGACCTTCGAGGCAGCTAGCAGTACTCTCTGTAGACCTATGGGTACACATCTTAGCCAACTGTGGGTTCAGACTAAGAGCATACAAGGGAATGTGTGAAGTGGGAAAGTATTGTGTTCAGTTCAAAATGGGCAAATCCCAGTTGTCATAAGGACCTTAAAGTCACCCTTGCTTGCATGGTGTGGACTTGTCTCTCTCTCTTGTCTGGTATTAAAAAGCACCCTCAGGGCAGAGCCCCCACTACCACAACATGGAGAGCATTGTTAATAAGATGTTTTCCTCCAGAAAAAGTTATTAGAAAATACATTTGGTGAGCTTGGGCCTGTAAGGTTCTCTGCAAGAAGATGATTTTGAGATAATTGGCTTTAACGTTCCGAACCCTCATTGGTTTGAATGGTGTCATGTTTTTTTATATTGTATTCTCTTTGGAATGTAATAATGGGTTGGGATATTTAGAGCGTTGTTTCTGGAACTCGGTCCTGCCCCTGCCCCCCCCCCCTCCAACACTCGACTCAGCAAACTGGAAGCAGTCTATCACAGTGCCATCCATTTTGTCACCAAAACCCCATATACTACCCACCACTGCGACCTGTATGCTCTCGTTGGCTGGCCCTCGGTTCATATTCGTCGCCAAACCCACTGACTCCAGGTCATCTATAAGTCTTTGCTAGGTAAAGCCCTATCTTATCTCGGCTCACTGGTCACCAGAGCAGCACCTACCCATATTACACGCTCCAGCAGGTATATTTCAGCCAATTCCTCCTTTGGCCGCTTTTCCTTCCAGTTCTCTGCTGCCAATGACTGGAATGAATTTCAAAAATCACTGAAGCTGGAGACTCATATCTCCCTCACTAACTTTAAGCATCAGCTCATTGCACCTGTATATAAACTTTTCTATTGTGTTATTGACTCTACGTTTGTTTATATGTAACTCTGTTGTTGTTTATGTCGCACAACTTTGCTTTATCTTGGCCAGGTCGCAGTTGTAAGAGAGAACTTGTTCTCAACTGGCCTACCTGGTTAAATAAAGGTGAAATAAAAATTACGAATTGGTTATTTGAATCAGCTGTGTAGTGCTACGGCAAAAATGTAAACGTGCAGGAGTTTTTGAAACCCTGATTTTAAAATAATATATAGCTAGATAACATTGAACAGATCAAGGATATGTCAATAACTCATTTTTGACAAAAATGCTGCCTAATCCTTATAGCCCCAAACTCTTGATTTTAAGAGTACATACAGTATCAGTCAAACACACACCTACTCATCCAGGGTTTTTCTTTATTTTTTACCATTTTCTACATTGTAGAATAATAGTGAATACATCAAAACTATGAAATAACACATATGGAATCATGTAGTAAACAAAAAAAGTGTTAAAAAATCAAAATATATTTTATATTTCATACTCTTCAAAGTTGCCACCAAGGAACTTGAAACCCTCGACCCGCTCCACTACAGCCCCTGTCGATGTGAATGGGGCCATGTTCGGCCCTCCTATTCCTGTAGTACATGATCAGCTCATTTGTCTTGCTCACATTGAGGGAAAGGTTGTTGTCTTAGCACCACACTGCCAGGTCTCTGACTTCCTCCCTATAGGCTGTCTCATCGTTGTCGGTGATCAGGCCTACCACTGTTGTGTCATCAGCAAACTTAATGATGGTATTGGAGTCATGTTTGGCCACGCAGTCGTGGGTGAACAGGGAGTACAGGAGGAGACTAAGCACACACCCCTGAGGGGCCCTGTGTTGAGGATCAGTGTGGCATATGTGTTGTTGCCTAACCTTACCACCTGGGTGTGGCCTGTCAGGAAGTCCAGGATCCAGTTGCAGAGGGTGTTGTTTAGTCCCTGGGTCTTTAGCTTATTGATGAGCTTTGTGGGCACTATGGTGTTGAACACTGAGCTGTAGTCATGAACAGCATTCTCACATAGGTGTTCCTTTTGTCCAGGTGGGAAAGGGCAGAGTGGAGTGCGATTGAGATTGCGTGATCTGTTGGGGCAGTATGTGTATTGGAGTGGGTCTAGGGTTTCCGGGATGATGATGTTGATGTGAGCCATAACCAACCTTTCAAAGCACTTCATGACTACCGATTGTAAGTGCAACAGGGCGGTAGTCATTTAGGCAAGTTACCTTCCAAAGAAAGCGAACAAGGACTGGTGGTCTGCTTGAAACATGTAGGTATTACAGACTCCGTCAGGGAGTGGTTGAAAATGTCAGTGAAGACACTTGCCGGTTGTTTCCGCGCATTCTCTAAGTACACGTCCTGGTAGTGTTGACCTGTTTAAAAGTCTTGCTCACAATCGGAGTGCGTGATCATACACTCATCTAGAACAGCTGGTGCTCTCATGCATGCTTCAGTGTTGCTTGCCTCAAAGCGAGCATAAAAGGCATTTAGCTCGACTGGTAGGCTCATGTCACTGGGCAGCTCGTGGCTGGGTTTCCCTTTGTAGTCCGTAATAGTTTGCAAACCCTGCTACATCCAATGTGCATCAGAGCCGGTGTAGTAGGATTCAATGTTAGTCCTGTATTGATGGTTTGCCTGTTTGATGGTTAGTCTGAGGGCATAGCGGGATTTCTTATAAGCGTCTGGATTAGTGTCCCGCTCCTTTAAAGCGGCAGCTCTATCCTTTAGCTCGGTGTGGATGTTGCCTGTAATCCATGGCTTCTGGTTGGGATATGTACAGTACCAGACGCATCGACTCATTCAAGGATTTTTCTTTATCTTTACTATTTTCTACATTGTAGAATAATTGTGAAGTCATCACAACTATGAAATAACACATATAGAATAATGTAGTAACCAAATAAATTGTTTAACAAGTCCAAATATATTTTAGATTCATTAAAGTAGCCACCCTTTGCCTTGACAAGCTTGGCACACTTGGCATTCTCTAACCAGCTTCACCTGGAATGCTTTTCCAACAATTGAGAAAGAGTTCCCGCATATGCTGAGCACTTGTAGGCTGATTTTCCTTCACTCTGCGGTCCAACTTATCCCAAACCATCTCAATTGGGTTGAGGTTGGGTGATTGTGGAAGCCAGGTCATCTGATGCAGCACTCCATCACTCTCCTTGGTCAAATAGCCCTTACACAGCCTGGAGGTGTGTTTCGGGTCATTGTCCTGTGGAAAAACAAATGGTAGTCCCACTAAGCGCAAACCAGATGGGATGGCGTATCACTGCACAATGCTGTGGAGCCATGCTGGTTAAGTGTGACCTGAATTCTAAATAAATCTCTGATAGTGTCACCAGCAAAGAACCATCACACCTCCTCCTCCGTGCTTCACAGTGAGAACAACACATGCAGAGATCATCCATTCACCTACTCTGCGTCACAAAGACACAGCGGTTACGGAACCAAAAATCTCACATTAACACTCATCAGACCAAAGGACATATTTCCACCGGTCATTTATTTGGGCTGCAATTTCTGAGGCTGGTACCTCTAATCTGAGGCTGGTATCTTCTGCAGCAGAGGTAACTCTGGGTCGTCCTTTCCTATGGTGGTCCTTATGAGAGCCAGTTTCATAATAGCGCTTGATGGTTTTTGCGACTGCACAAAGTTCTTGAAATGTTCCTGTTTGCCTGACCTTCATGTCTTAAATTAATGATGGACTATAGTTTCTCTTTGTTTATTTGAGCTTTTCTTGCCATAATATGGACTTTTACCAAATAGGGCTATCTTCTGTATTCCACCCCTGCCTTGTCACAACACAACTGATTGGCTGAAATGAATTAAGAAGGAAAAAAATGCCACAAATGAACTTTTAACAAGACACGCCTCCATTGCAGGTGACTACCTCATGAAGCTGGTTGAGAGAATGCCAAGAGTGTGCAATGCTGTCATCAAGGCAAAGGGTAGCCACTTTGAAGAATCTCAAATATTTTTGGTTACTACATGATTCCATAAGTGTTATTTAATTGTTTTGATGTCTTCGCTATTGTTCTACAATGTAGAAAATAGTAAAAATTAAGAAAAACCCTTGAAAAACTAGGTGTGTCCAAACTTTTGACTGGTACTGGTCACGGTGGGGACATCGTCAATGCACTTATTGAAGCCGGTGACTGTGGTGATATACTCCTCAATGCCATTGGATGAGCTCGCAAAATAGTCCTGTAGCGTAGCATCCATGTCATCTGACCACTTCCGTATATAGCGAGTCACTAGTGCTTCCTGCTTTAGTTTTAGCTTGTAAGCAGGAATTAGGAGGATAGAATTTTAGTCAGATTTGGCAAATGGAGGGTCGGGGGAGAGCTTTGTATGCGTCTCGGTGTTTGAAGTAAAGGTGGTCTAGAGTTTTTTTCCCCTCTGGTTGCACAAAAGACATGCTGGTAGAAATGAGGTAAAACTGATTTAATTTTGCCTGCGTTAAAGTCCCCGGCCACTAGGAGTGCCGCTTCTGGATGAGCATTTTCTTGTCTGCCTATGGACTTATACAGCTCGTTGAGTGCGGTCTTAGTGCCAACATCGGTTTCTAGTGGTAAATATACTGCTATAAAAAATGTTGATGTAAACTCTCTTGGTAGATAGTGTGGTCTACAGCTTATCATGAAGTAAGGGCTGTTTTAATGTAATGGACATCCAGGGCTGTGTTACAGTAATGAACATCCAGGGCTGTGTTACTGTAATGGACATCCAGGGCTGTGTTGCTGTAATGACATCCAGGGCTGTGTTGCTGTAATGACATCCAGGGCTGTGTTAGGTAATGGACATCTAGGGCTGTGGTAGGTAATGAACATCCAGGGTTGTGGTAGGTAATGGCCACACCAGGGCTGTGTTAGATAATGGACATCCAGGGCTGTGTTATTGTAATGAAGATTCAGGGCTGGGTTAGGTAATGGACACACCAGGGCTGTGTTAGATAATGGACATACAGGGCTGTGTTATTGTAATGAAGATTCAGGGCTGGGTTAGGTAATGGACATCCAGGGTTGTACTGTAATGGACATCTAGGGCTGTGGTAGGTAATGGACACACCAGGGCTGTGTTAGATAATGGACATACAGGGCTGTGTTATTGTAATGAAGATTCAGGGCTGGGTTAGGTAATGGACATCCAGGGTTGTACTGTAATGGACATCTAGGGCTGTGGTAGGTAATGGACACACCAGGGCTGTGTTAGATAATGGACATACAGGGCTGTGTTATTGTAATGAAGATTCAGGGCTGGGTTAGGTAATGGACATCCAGGGCTGGATTAGGTAATGGACATCCAGGGCTGTGTTTTATTGTTTGGGGGGGGGCTGTGTTAAGTAAAGGACCTCCAGAGCTGTGGTAGGTAATGGACATCCATATTGTGAACATGCCAAAGCTGTTCCTTCCTTGTTTTCCCTTATCACTGACCTGAAAGATGTCATCTAGTGAAACCGCAGAGTGATCTGGAGAAGTTGGTATAAAATCAAGGCAGATGTGTCTGGCTGTAGCTGGGAGCGTGAGGATGGTCCCAGCAGCATGTCTTATTGCTGCTGTAGCCTCGCACAATTAGCCAGGAGGACTGCAGACGTACTTAGCCAATTAGAGCAGAGCTGGTGCACTTGTCACAAAATCAATGCCGATCTGTCCGCTAATGTGGGAGGCAGCCATGCCTGAGTACAACAGCAGCATCACTGGGAGAGGTGAGTAGAGGAGAAGGAAGAGAGAGAAGAGCCAGTGTTCTATTTCGACACCATTTTGTCACTTAGCTAGGTTGAAGATACCAGCATAGCTAGCGACCGCCTATCATCAAAAACAAACGTCATTACCATCACAATAAACTTAAACAGGAGGCAACAGTCATATAATAAATATACAGTGCCTTCAGAAAGTATTCATACCTCTTGACTTTTTCCAAATTTTGTTGTGTTAGACTGAATTTAAAATTGATTACATTTATATATTGTGTCACTGGCCTACCCACAATACCACATAATGTCAAAGTGGAATTAATTTTTTTATGTTTACAAATTAATTTTAAAAAATTAAGTCAGTGGAGTTTAATGGCTGTGACAGGAGAAAGTTGAGGATGGATCAACAACATTGTAGTTATTCCACAATACTAATCTAAATGACAGAGTGAAAAGAAGGAAGCCTGTACAGAATAAAAATATTCCAGAACATGCATCCTGTTTGCAATAAATGGCACTAAAGTAAAAAATAGATAAAAACGTGTCAAAGAAATTAACTTTATGTCGTAAATAGAAAATTCTAGAGGAAAACCTGGTTGTCTGCTTTCCAACAGACACTGGGAGACAAATTCACCTTTCAGCAGGACAATAACCTAAAACACAAGGCCAAATATACACTGGAGTTGCTTAGCAAGACGACATTGAATGTTCCTGAGTGGCCTAGTTATAGTTCTGACTTGAAAATCTATTGCAAGACTTGAAAATGGCTGTCTAGCAATGATCAACAACCAACTTGACAGTGCTTGAAGAATTCTAAAAATAATCATGTGCAAATATTGTGTGATTCAGGTGTGCAAAGCTCTTAGACTTACCCGGAAAGACTTACGGCTGTAATCGCTGCAAAAGGTGATTCTAACATGTGTTTACTCGTGTGTGAATACTTACAGTAGCATGAAAAAGTGTGTGAACCCTTTGGAATTACCTGGATTTCTGAATAAATTGGTCATCAAATTTGATCTGATCTTCATGTACATGTAAGTCACAACAATATACACACATAGTGTACTTAAACTAATAACACAAATTATTGTATTTTTCTTGTCTATATTGAATACATCATTTAAACATTCACAGTGTAGGTTGGAAAATGTATGTGAACCCCTAGGCTAATGACTTCTCCAAAAGCTAATTGGAGTCAGAAGTCTGCTAACCTGGAGTCCAATCAATGAGATGAGATTGGAGATGTTGGTTAGAGCTGCATTGCCCTATAAAAACCACTCACAAAATTTGAGTTTGCTATTCACAAGAAGCATTGCCTGATGTGAACCATGCCTCAAACAAAAGAGATCTCAGAAGATCTAAGATTAAGAATTGTTGACTTGCAAAAAGCTGGAAAGGGTTACAAAAGTATCTCTAAAAACCTTGATGTTCATCAGTCCACGGTAAGACAAATTGTCTATAAATGGAGAAAGTTCATCACTGTTCCTACTCTCCCTAGGAGTGGCCGTCCTGCAAAGATGACTGCAAGAGCACAGCACGGAATGCTCAATGAGCTTAAGAAGAATCCCAGAGTGTCAGCTAAAGACTTACAGAAATCTCTGGAACATGCTAACATCTCTGTTGACGAGTCGATACGTAAAACACTAAATAAGAATGGTGTTCATGGGAGGACACCACGGAAGAAGCCACTGCTGTCCAAAAAAACATTGCTGTACATCGGAAATTTGCAAAGTGCACCTGGATGTTCCACAGCACTACTGGCAAAATATTCTGTGGACAGATGAAACTACAGTTGAGTTGTTTGGAGGGAACACACAACACTATGTGTGGAGGAAAAAAAGGCACAGCACACCAACATCAAAACCTCATCCCAACTTTAAAGTATGGTGGAGTGAGCATCATGGTTTGGGGCTGCATTGCTGCCTCAGGGCCTGGACAGCTTGCTATCATTGACGGAAAAATGAATTCCCAAGTTTATCAAGACATTTTGCAGAAGAATGTTTGGCTATCTGTCCTCCAATTGAAGCTCAACAGAAGTTGGGTGGTGCAACAGGACAACGACCCAAAACACAGAAGTAAATCAACAACAGAATGTCTTCAACAGAAGAAAATACACCTTCTGGAGTGGCCCAGTCAGAGTCCTGACCTCAACCCGATTGAGATGTTGTGGCATGACCTCAAGAGAGCAGTTCACACCAGATATCCCAAGAATATTGCTGAACCGAAACTGTTTTGTAAAGAGGAATGGTCCAAAATTCCTCCTGACCGCTGTGCAGGTCTGATCCGCAACTACAGAAAACATTTGGTTGAGGTTATTGCTGCCAAAGGCGGGTCAACCAGTTATTAAATCCAAGGGTTCACATACTTTTCCCACTCTGTACTCTGAATGTTTACACGGTGTGTTCAATAAAGACATGAAAACACTGTAATTGGCTTAACAGGCAATGTGTAACATTTAACATTACTATTAAAACAGTACTCACTTAGGAATGGGCAATTGTTTACAAGTTGCTAGCTATCCCATAAAGCCATCACTGAAAACCACATTTTCATCTTCTTCTGTGTTTTGGTAACTTCCTGTTCTTCGACACATTGAAGATGACGCAAAGTTAGTAAAATGTCAAAGTATGTGTTTTCAACCGCAAGGGGGCATTGCGTTTTCACTCAGTTGTGGATGTCTCCATTGAAATGCATAACATCCGGCGCAACATAATGGAGTGGTTATGGGTAATGTGAATGAGGCTTAAGGTGATACAGTGCGGTGTCCTGGCAAAACAAATAGTGGGGGTACGCCGTACCAGTAAAACATTAACCTATCACAATAATGAAACAAAATGTCAAGAAAACTGAAGGCTTTTACACCACTATTTATCATGACCACACGTCAGAGACATGAAAACTGTAGGCTATTAAACCACTATTTATCATTACCACACGTCAGAGATATGAAAACTGTGCTAATGGACTTGAAAACGGGTGGTACAGCCTATGCTCCAAAATGCAATGTGGTTCGAAAAGAGCACAGACATTTTGTCAAGGCAGAGATGAGTGACCGACACTGAAATATGCAGTGGATGCATAGTTTCTGTCCTAATGACAATCGCCAAATGCCATTATACTTTTTAGTGTTTTGTGTAAATTATGTCTCTTTCCATTCCCCACTGTTTGGAGGCTTGAAATATGTTGTGAGTAGATGAATGTGCATTGGTAGCCTAGTAAAGGAGACTTTTGAAGTGATTGTTTGACAAACATGACTGGTTGTGTTTATGCCACAGTAAAAGGCAATACATTTTAAAAGTTAAATGACAAGTCTTTATGACCAGGCCCACAGATATCCTACAGAATTAGTAGGGATTCTGTATATCATTCTATGACTAGGCCCACAGAGATCCTACTGAATTAATAGGGATTCTACATTCTATGACTAGGCCCACAGACATCCTACTGAATGAGTAGGGATTCTACATTCTATGACTAGGCCCACAGATATCCTACTGAATTAGGGATTCTACATTCTATGACTAGGCCCACAGAGATCCTACTGAATTAGTAGGGATTCTACATTCTATGACCAGGCCCACAGAGATCCTACCTGAATAAGTAGGGATTCTACATTCTATGACCAGGCCCACAGAGATCCTACCTGAATGAGTAGGGATTCTACGTTCTATGATTAGGCAAGCGCATGCACACGTAGGAGGTCCTGTACCGGGAAGAAATGAAATCTACTTTCACCCCGGATTATATGTTTTGGTATGGGTACATAAGACAGAAGGTTATGAGAGGTTGGAGGTTGGTTGGGACAGGTATAATGGGAATGTCTAACAACCCAAAGAACAGCTTTAGCATTTTAGCTAAATAGCAACTTTGCAATGACTTACTACTTTTTAGCTAGATAGAATGTTAGTGAACCCGTTCCCTTACCATAACCTAGCTAACATTAGCTACAACAAATTGGATATATATTTTTTTAACTTTATTTAATTAGGCAAGTCAGTTAAGAACAAATTCTTATTTACTATGACGGACTACCGGGGAACAGTGGGTTAACTGCCTTGTTCAGGGCCAGAACGACAGATTTATACCTTGTCAGCTCTGGGATTCGATTCAGCAACCTTTCGGTAACTGGCCCAACACTCTAACCACTAGGCTACCTGCCGCTCGTAACATATCATAATTATTGTAAATTTGTAACATATTGTACAAATTGCAATTATTAACATATCATATAAATTGTAATGTGTTACATATCGTATGAAATGGATTATGGACTTCCACAAATGAATTCATACCATATGAAACGTAACACATCATATCATACTAATAGTGCCACAGATTTACGTTTACTATAGTAGTACAGGTTGGTCTTAGAGACCTGGCACACAGGGCTATTACAGTACCTGGGTGAGATGAGGCTATTATTCCTTCTGAAGGGACAACCTATTCCTCTAGTGGAACACATTGGCCTTTCAGCAGGACAATCAAATGAGTGTGAATTCTCCGTCCAAGGAGAGGCTATGTGCAGGATCTTGGGGCAGAGTACTAGGGTTATCTGTTCTCTAGCACAACATGGTGTAAACCCATATGCCACTCAGAGGAAAATGCCATGCTCCTCTCTTTAACCTCCTTGGGTCTACTGGCTCTCCTGTATCCTAAGAGAGATCTCTCTGTTTTCCCATAACACCAGCTGTTCCGGTATGTGTGTGTGTACATGTGTGTGTGTTCTCGTGCCTGTAGCTGTCTGATGTTCTTGCAATGACAATCTTTATACATGCCTGAAATATTGATAGCAGCAAAAGAACAGCCATTGGACCGTTATTCACTCTCCATGCCCGCTTAATTGATTCCTATGCAATCTTTTATTAACGTACCTGTGGTGAAATTAATGATGTAGTCACAGGATACAACAGTATATAAACAAAGCACAGCAAGGATGATCTTTATATTTTCCTCTGGGTCATCTAGTGGAATATGATGAAGAATTTGCTCACAACCAATTATTTTGGCAAGCCATTATTTTCGTTAATGCTGTTTACTCTTGAGATGTGTTTTTTCATCCAACCTCACCAACTGTTCCCCTCTATCCCAGTTTGCAAATCTATTCTGAGGAATCGGTTTTAAACCATAAAACAGACTGTTTGGATTATTGGGTGTGGGAGGAAAACCTGTTTGGTTATGCCAGGAAGTGTGTGTGTGTGTGTGTGTGTTTGTGTGTGTGCATGCGTGCGCTCGTTCGTGCGCATTCATGTGCATGCGTAGTGCACTGTGCGTGTGCGCGTGTGTGCGTGCGCTCGTTCATTCGTGTGCATGCGTAGTGCGTGTGTGTGTGTGTGTGTGTCTCAAATACACAGAGGTTAAATATCCCACATGTAAAATGTGTTTGTAAGTACATGTATATAAATAAATACTAGAGCAACAATACATTTTACATTTACAAATTCTATTTGATTGCGGTTGGTCGATGATAAGCATGCAGCATCAGGGTATTGATTGGGGAAACGTTGAAGACTGGCAGCTGTTGTTGAAGTGTATGGATAGAGTGTATGGAGGGATAATTAGACACTACCAGCTAGCCCAGTAATTACACACATCAGCTGTAACTCAGACTGCAGCTCATTGCATTTCAAATAGTGATGGCGTGCCATGCTCTCCACACCACATTATATTGGATCCAGGTGTGAGTCCCAAATGGCACCC
Organism: Oncorhynchus mykiss; assembly: GCF_057628025.1. Taxonomy (NCBI): domain Eukaryota; kingdom Metazoa; phylum Chordata; class Actinopteri; order Salmoniformes; family Salmonidae; genus Oncorhynchus; species Oncorhynchus mykiss. The sequence goes on from NC_143045.1 coordinate 19,554,966, forward strand.
TATCCCCTATATAATGTACTACTTTTAACCAGAACCCTATTAGCTTTGGTCAAAAGTAGTGGACTATACAGGGAATAGGGTGCGACGTTGGATGTATCCCAGAAAGCTCCTGTTTAGTAAGTCCCCCCCCCCCCCCCTCTCCTCTGAGCCTGAGGATTACGTGGGGTTGAAGGTGTCTGTCGCTGCGAGTGGGAAAATCATTTGTAGGATCACCAGGTTCCTTTCTCTCCATGACCCCAACGATGTCTGTCTGCCTGTCTGCCTGCCTGTCTGCCTGTCTGCCTGCATGCCTGTCTGCCTGTCTGCCTGCATGTCTGTCTGCCTGCCTTGGCATGATTAAATATGGATCTGGGGCCAGAGTTTCACAGCAGCACTTCAGAGAAGAGGAAAAACACACTGCACTGAATAAGGAAGGCCTCTGCTCGGATGATATATAGAATAACCATGAAAATATTGTCATATTGCTTCTCTGAGAGCAGGGCTTTGGTGTATTGAAGACAAAGACTTTTGAATCTGGTTTGACCTGACGAAGATCATCTTATTGTCATCAAAGGTGGTAATTTGGAGTATACAGTATGCTAATCTTGTTTTCTTTCCAGACAAACCTGGCCGCATTCAAGGTTCTGTTCTGTGCAAAAAAGATGGCCATGGGTCAAACAGTACTGTATGTTTATTGTACCTTTATTTAACTAGGCAAGTCAGTTAAGAACAAATTCTTTTTTTCAATGATGGCCTAGGAATGGTGGGTTAACTGCCTTGTTCAGGAGCAGAACGACAGACTTTTACCTTGTCAGCTCGGGGATTCAATCTTGCAACCTTTCGGTTACTTGTCCAACGCTCTAACCACTAAGCTACCTGCTGTATGTGAAGTGCAAGAAGGAGAGGTATGTGATTAAAGGCAGAGAAAGTAAAATGGTGTTGCTTGTGGAGAGCAGGAGTGTGTTGTTTGTCTGTCAGGTCGAAATGTAGGGGGATTCATCGGAGTGGAGAAAGTTCTGTGTGTGTCATTAGTCCCTTGTCTGGGTCCTGCACCCCAGCAGAGTGATGGGCCCCGGGGCTGTGCAGTCACAGAAAGGACTGCTGTTTTCTTCCACCACTCTCGAATTGATCATACAGTTGAAATCAGAAGTTTACATACAGTTACGTTGGGATTCATTAAAACTCATTTTTCAACCCCTCCACAAATGTATTGTTAACAAACTATAGTTTTGACAAGTCGGTTAGGATGTCTACTTTGTGCAGCATGATTTGTAAGTAATTTTTCCAACAAATGTTTACAGACAGATTATTTCACTTATAATTCACTGTATCACAAATCTAGTGGGTCAGAAGTTTACATACACTAAGTTGACTCTGCCTTTAAACAGCTTAGAAAAGTCCAGAAAATTATGTCATGGCTTTAAAAACCTCTGATAGGCTAATTGACATAATTTGAGTCAATTGGAGGTGTACCTGTGGATGTATTTCAAAGCCTACCTTCAAATTCAGTGCCTTTTTGCTCATGGGAAAATCAAAAGAAATCAGCCAAGACGAGAAAAAAATGTGTAGACCTCCACAAGTCTGGTTCATCCTTGGGAGCAATTGCCAAATGCCTGAAGGTACCACATTCATCTGTAAAAGCAATAGTACGCAAGTATAACACCATGGGACCATGCAGACATCATACCACTCAGGGAGGAGACGCCTTCTGTCTCCTAGAGATGAACGTACTTTGGTGTGAAAAGTGCAAATCAATCCCAGAACAACAGCAAAGGACCCTGTGACGATGCTGGAGGAAACAGGCATCTATATCCACAGTAAAACGAGTCCTATATCGACATAATCTGAAAGGCCGCTCAGCAAGGAAGAAGCCACTGCTCCAAAACCGCCATAAAACAAGCCAGACTACGGTTTGCAACTGCACATGGGGACAAAGATTATACTTTTTGGAGAAATGTCCTCGGGTCTGATGAAACAAAAATGTAACCGTTTGGCCATAATGACCATCGTTATGTTTGGAGGAAAAAGGTGGAGGCTTGCAAGCTGAAGAGCACCATCCTAACCGAGAAGCACGGGGGTGGCAGCATCATGTTGTGGGTGTGCTTTGCTGCAGGAGGGACTGGTGCACTTCACAAAATAGATGGCATCATGAGGTAGGAAAATTATATGGATATATTGAAGCAACATCTCAAGACATCAGTCAGGAAGTTAATGCTTGGGTCTTCCAAATGGACAATGACGCCAAGCATACTTCCGAAGTTGTGGCAAAATGGCTTAAGGACAACAAAGTCAAGGTATTGGAGTCGCCATCACAAAGCCCTGACCTCAATCCCATAGAACATTTGTGAGCAAAACTGAAAAAGCGTGTGCGAGCGAGGCCTAAAAACCTTACTCAGATACTACAGCTCTGTCAGGAGAAAATGGGCCAAAATTCACCCTACTTATTGTGGGAAGCTTGTGGAAGGCTACCCGAAACATTGGACCCAAGTTAAACAATTGAAAGGCAATGCTACCAAATACTAATTGAGTGTATGTAAACTTCTGACCCACTGGGAATGTGATGAAAGAAATAAAAACTGAAATAAATTATTCTCTCTACTATTATTCTGAAATGTAACATTCTTAAAATAAAGTGGTGATCCTAACTGACCTAAGACAAGGAATGTTTACTCTGATTAAATGTCAAGAATTGTGAAAACCTGAGTTTAAATGTATTTGGCTGAGGTGTATGTAAACTTCCGACTTAAACTGTAGGTGTTAATTGAGCAGATGTTAGCCTCTCTTGGGTGGGGGGCAGTATTTTCACGTCCGGATGAAAAGCGTAAACTGCCTGTTATGCCTGTTATTCAGGCCCAGAAGCTAGGATATGCATATAATTGGTAGATGTGGGTAGAAAGCACTCTATAGTTTCTAAAACTGTTCAAATAATGTCTGTGAGTATAACAGAACTGATATGGCAGGCGAAACCCCGAGGACAAACCCCCCCCCCTCCCCCCAAGATAATTTCAGCCTACCACTATTTTCAATGGCTGTCACTTTTATTATAAGGCGAAGTCCTCCCAGATTGCAGTATCTCGGGCTTCCACTAGATGTCAACAGTCTTTAGAAAGAGTTTCAGGCTGGTTTTTGGAACAATGAGTCAGAAATTGTAGTTTTTCTAAGTGGCTCTCATTTTGGCTGTAGTGTTTCCAAGCACATGAATGAGAGCGCGTTCTTTGGTATTTTTCTCCGGTAAAGACAATAACGATTCTCTCTCTTAAATTTTAGCATGTACTTACGTATTAGGGTACCTAAGGTTTGATTATAAATGTTGTTTGACTTGTTTGGAAAAGTTTATTAGTAACGTTTGGGATTAATTTTGTATGCATTTTGATGGAGGGAAACTGGGTGGATATTGACTGAAGCGCGACAGCTAAACTGAGTTTTTATGGATATAAAGAAGGACATTTAAGGACAGGTAAGGAAGGCATTTATTATATGGCTATTTCTGATTTTCGTGTCGCACATGCCTGTTATCCTCAGATAATCGCATTGTGTGCTTTCGCCGTAAAGCCTTTTTGAAATCTGAAATTAACAAGAAGTTAAGCTTTATTTTGATGTATTACACTTGTGATTTTATGAAAGTTTAATATTTATAATTCTGTACTTTGAATTTCGCGCACTGCAATTTCACCGGATGTTGGCCAGGTGGGACGCTACCGTCCCACCTGCCCATAACAAGTTCGACTGCTTCAATGGGACTGTCTGTCCAGGAGGGAGTAGAGGGAGATGCTGTCATCTTTAAAGGGGAAATCTGCAATTGCTACATTGATTTTTGGACTAAATGATATACAAGTGAATTCAGAAAGTATTCAGACCCCCTGACTTTCACCACATTTTGTTACGTTACAGCCTTAATCTAAAAAGGTTTAAATTTGTATTTCCCTCTTCACACAATACCCCATAATAACGAAGCAAAAACTGTTTTTTTAGAAATGTTTGCAAAAAAACAGAAATATCACATTTACATAATTATTCAGACCCTTCGCTATGAAACTCGAAATTAAGATCAGGTGCATCCTTTTTCCATTGATCGTCCTTGAGACGCTTCTACAACTTGGAGTTCAATTGATTGGACATTTGGAAAGGCACACACCTGTCTATTTAAGGTTCCACTCTCAACCTATATAAGGTTGACAGTGCACGTCACAGCAAAAACCAAACCATGAGTTCGAAGGAATTGTCCGTAGAGCTCCGAGACAGGATTGTATCAAGGCACTGATCTGGGGAAGGGAACCAAAATAACGAAAATTGACAAATACGCTGATTCGGTGAGCGAGTTCATTAGAAAGTACATTGACGATGTCGTACCCATAGCAACGATTAAAACATTCCCAAACCAGAAACCATGGATTGATGGCAGCATTCGCGTGAAACTGAAAGTGCGAACCACTGCTTTTAACCAGGGCAAGGTGACCGGAAACATGACCGAATACAAACAGTGTAGATATTCCCTCTGCAAGGCAATCAAACATGCTAAGAGTCAGTATAGAGACAAAGTAGAGTCGCAATTCAACGGCTCAGACACAAGAGGAATGTGGCAGGGTCTGCAGTCAATCACGGATTACAAAAAGAAAACCAGCCCTGTCGCGGACCAGGATGTCTTGCTCCCAGACAGACTAAATAACTTTTTTGCCCGCTTTGAGGACAATACAGTGCCACTGACACGGCCCGGACTGCAATAGCATTGAATAGTCCCCGCAATATGCAAACTTTTCAGGGAAGTCAGGAACCAATACACGCAGTCAGTCAGGAAAGCAAAGGCCAGCTTCTTCAGGTAGAAATTTTCATCCTGTAGCTCTAACTCTAAAAAGTTCTGGGACACTGTAAAGTCCATGGAGAACAAGAGCACCTCCTCCCAGCTGCCCACTGTACTGAGGCTAGGTAACACGGTCACCACCGATAAATCCATGATTATCGAAAACTTCAACAAGCATTTCTCAACGGCTGGCCATGTCTTCCTCCTAGCTACTCCAACCTCTGCCAACAGCTCCGCCTTCCCCGCAGCTACTCGCCCAAGCCTCTCCAGGTTCTCCTTTACCGAAATCCAGATAGCAGATGTTCTGAAAGAGCTGCAAAACCTGGACCCGTACAAATCAGCTGGGCTTGACAATCTGGACCCTCTATTTCTGAAACTTTCTGAAAGGTACTAAACGATATTATAACCGCCATCGATAAAAGAGTACTCTTCATCGACCTTGCCATGGCTTTCGACTCTGTCAATCACCATATTCTTATCGGCAGACTCAGTAGCCTCTGTTTTTCTGATGACTGCCTTGCCTGGTTCACCAACTACTTTGCAGACAGAGTTCAGTGTGTCAAATCGGAGGGCATGCTGTCCGGTCCTCTGGCAGTCTCTATGGGGGTGCCACAGGGTTCAATTTTCCGGCCGACTCTTTTCTCTGTATATATCAATGATGTTGCTCTTGCTGCGGGCAATTCCCTGATCCACCTCTACGCAGACGACACCATTCTGTATACTTCCGGCCCGTCCTTGGACACTGTGCTATCTAACCTCCAAACAAGCTTCAATGCCATACAACACTCCTTCCATGGCCTCCAACTGCTCTTAAACGCTAGAAATACCAAATGCATGCTTTTCAACCGTTCGCTGCCTGCTCCCACACGCCCGACTAGCATCACCACCCTGGATGGTTCTGACCTAGAATATGTGGACATCTATAAGTACCTAGGTGTCTGGCTAGACTGTAAACTATCCTTCCAGACTCATATCAAACATCTCCAATCTAAAATCAAATCTAGAGTCGGCTTTCTATTCCGCAACAAAGCCTCCTTCAATCACGTCGCCAAAGTTACCCTATTAAAACTGACTATCCTACTGATCCTCGACTTTGGCAATGTCATCTACAAAATAGCTTCCAATACTCTACTCAGCAAACTGGATGCAGTTTATCACAGTGCCATCCATTTTGTTACTAAAGCACCTTATACCACCCACCACTGCGACCTGTATGCTCTAGTCGGCTGGCCCTCGCTACATATTCGTCGCCAGACCCACTGGCTCCAGGTCATCTACAAGTCCATGCTAGGTAAAGGTCCGCCTTATCTCAGTTCACTGGTCACGATGGCAACACCCACCCGTAGCACGCGCTCCAGCAGGTGTATCTCACTGATCATCCCTAAAGCCAACACCTCATTTGGCCGCCTTTTGTTCCAGTTCTCTGCTGCCTGTGACTGGAACGAATTGCAAAAATAGCTGAAGTTGGAGACTTTTATCTCTCTCACCAACTTCAAACAACTGCTATCTGAGCAGCTAACCGATCGCTGCAGCTGTACATAGTCTATCGGTAAATAGCCCACCCAATTTAACCTACGTCATCCCCATACTGTTTATATTTATTTACTTTTCTGCTCTTTTACACACCAATATCTCTACCTGTACATGACCATCTGATCATTTATCACTCCAGTGTTATCTGCAACATTGTAATTATTTGCCTACCTCCTCATGCCTTTTGCACACAATGTATATAGACTCTCTTTTTTTTCTACTGTGTTATTGACTTGTTAATTGTTTACTCCATGTGTAACTGTGTTGTCTGTTCACACTGCTATGCTTTATCTTGGCCAGGTCGCAGTTGCAAATGAGAACTTGTTCTCAACTAGCCTACCTGGTTAAATAAAGGTGAAATAAAAAATAAATAAATAAAAATAAAACCCTGCGGACTCTCCTTCACTGCAGCCGACGTGAGTGAAACATTTAAACGTGTTAACCCTCGCAAGGCTGCAGGCCCAGACGGCATCCCCAGCCGCGTCCTCAGAGCATGCGCAGACCAGCTGGCGGGTGTTTTTACAGACATATTCAATCAATCCTTATGCCAGTCTGCTGTTCCCACATGCTTCAAGAGGGCCACCATTGTCCCTGTTCCCAAGAAAGCTAAGGTAACTGAGCTAAATGACTATCGCCCCGTAGCACTCACTTCCGTCATCATGAAGTGCTTTGAGAGACTAGTCAAGGACCATATCACCTCCACCCTACCTGACACCCTAGACCCACTCCAATTTGCTGACCGCCCAAATAGGTCCACAGACGACGCAATCGCAACCACACTGCACACTGCCCTAACCCATCTGGACAAGAAGAATACCTATGTGAGAATGCTGTTCATTGACTACAGCTCAGCATTTAACACCATAGTACCCTCCAAACTCATCACCAAGCTCGAGACCCTGAGTCTTGACCCCGCCCTGTGCAACTGGGTACTGGACTTCCTGACGGGCCGCCCCCAGGTGGTGAGGGTAGATAACAACATCTCCACCCCTTGGAGTATGGTGTCAGGAAAATAACCTCACATTCAACGTCAACAAAACAAAGGTGATGATTGTGGACTTCAGGAAACAGCAGAGGGAGCACCCCCCTATCCACATTGACAGGACAGTAGTGTAGAGGGTAGTAAGTTTTAAGTTCCTCGGCGTACACATCATGGACAAACTGAATTGGTCCACCCACACAGACAGCGTCGTGAAGAAGGCGCAGCAGCACCTCTTCAACCTCAGGAGGCTGAAGAAATTTGACTTGTCACCAAAAGCACTCACAAACTTCTACAGATGCACAATTGAGAGCATCCTGTCGGGCTGTATCACCGCTTGGTACGGAAACTGCTTCGCCCACAACCGTAAGGCTCTCCAGAGGGTAGTGAGGTCTGCACAACGCATCACCGGGGGCAAACTACCTGCCCTCCAGGACCCCTACACCATCCGATGTCACAGGAAGGCCATAAAGATCATCAAGGACAACAACCACCCGAGCCACTGCTTGTTCAACCCGCTATCATCCAGAAGGCGAGGTCAGTACGGGTGCATCAAAGCAGGGCCCGAGAGACTGAAAAACAGCTTCTCTCAAGGCCATCAGACTGTTAAACAGCCACTGCTAACATTGAGTGGCTGATGCCAACACTGACACAACTACAGCCACTTTAATAATGGAAATTGATGGAAATTGATGTAAAAATATATCACTAGCCACTTTAAACAATGCTACTTAGTTAATATAATGTTTACATACCCTACATTACTAATCTCATATATATATATATATATATATAGATATAGTACTCTATATCATCTACTGCATCTTTATGTAATACATGTATCACTAGCCACTTTAAAGTATGCCACTTTGTTTACATACCCTACATTACTCATCTCATATGTATATACTGTACTCGATACCATCTACTGCATCTTGCCTATGCCATTCTGTACCATCACTCATTCATATATCTTTATGTACGCCCGGCCAAACTGAGCAATCTGGGAAGAAGGGACCTTGGTCAGAGTGTCACGGCCTGACCGTAGAGATCTTTTTATTCTCTATGTTTGGTTGGTCAGGGTGTGACTCGGGTTGGAAACTCAATGTTCTTTGTTTCTATGTTTTGGCCGGGTATGGTTCTCACATTTTTGGGGGGAGGCACACGGGGAGGCACACGGGGAGGTACACGGGGAGGTTGGCGGAGCTAACTCCCGTGCTCACTGTAGGGAGCGTGGTACTAGTCAGGCACCGTGTTATGTGGTGAAGCGCACGGTGTCTCCAGCGCGCGTTCACTGCCCGGTGCGCTACATTCCAGCTCCCCGCATTGGACGGGCTAGAGTGGGCATCCAGCCAGGACAGATGGCGACGGTCCCCAGTCCGGAGCCTCCGGCGACGAGCTGCAGTCCGGAGCCTCCGGGGGTGACGAGCTGCAGTCCGGAGCCTCCGGGGGTGACGAGCTGCAGTCCGGAGCCTTCGGCGGCGGTCCCCAGTCCGGGGTCTGCGGCAGGGTTCCCAGTCCGGGGCCTGCGGCGATGGTCCTCAGTCCGGGGCCTGTGGCGAGGGTCCTCAGTCCGGGGCCTGTGGCGAGGGTCCTCAGTCCGGGGCCTGCGGAGAGGGTCCTCAGTCCAGGGCCTGCGGTGAAGGTCCTCAGACCGGGGCCTGTGGCGAGGGTCCCCAGTCTGGGGCCTGTGGCGAGGGTCCCCAGTCTGGGGCCTGTGGCGAGGGTCCCCAGTCCGGGGCCTGTGGCGAGGGTCCCCAGTCCGGGGGCGGGGGCGATGGTCCCCGTACCAGAGGCGCCGCCAAAGTGGGGGAGCTAGAAGTGGAGCGGGGTCTGCGTCCCGCACAGGAGCCGCCACCAAAGTAGATGCCCACTCGGACCCTCCCCTACAGTGTCAGGTTTGCGGCCGCACCTGACCGTAGAGATCTTTTTATTCTCTATGTTTGGTTGGTCAGGGTGTGGCTCGGGTGGGAAACTCTATGTTCTTTGTTTCTATGTTTTGGCAGGGTATGGTTCTCAATCAGGGACAGCTGTCTATCGTTGTCTCTGATTGGGAATCATACTTAGGCAGCCTTTTTCCTTTTTGTATTTGGGGTAGTTGTCTTTGTTAGTGGCATTATAGCCTAAGTAAGCTTCACGGTTGTTTCCTTGTTCTTTGTTTTGCTGGTGACATTTATCAAATAAAAGAAATGTACGCTCACCATGCTGCACCTTGGTCAGGTAATTTCCACAACGACAGCGATCGTGACACAGAGAGGTGACAAAGAACCCGATGGTCGATCTGACAGAGCTCCAGAGTTCATCTGTAGAGTAGGGAGAACCTACCAGAAGGACAACCATCTCTGCAGTACTCCACCAATCAGGCCTTTATGGTAGAGTGGCCAGATGGAAGCAACTCCTCAGTAAAAGACATATGACTGCCCGCTTGGAGTTTGACAAAAGGCACCTAAAGGACTCTCAGACCATGAGAAACAAGATTATCTGGTCTGATGAAACCAAAATTGAACTCTTTGGCCAGAATGCCAAGCATCACGTCTGGAGGAAACCTGTCTCCATCCCTACCGGGAAACATGGTGGTGGCTGCATCATGCTGTGGGGATGTTTTTCAGTGACAGGGATTGGGAGACTAGTTAGGATTGAGGGAAAGATGAAATGTGCTAAGTATAGAGAGATCCTTGATGAAAACCTGCTCCAGAGCGCTCAGGACCTCAGACTGGGGTGAATGTTCTTCCAACAGGACAACGACCCTAAGCACACAGCCAAGACAATGCAGAAATGGCTTCGGGACAAGTCTCTGAATGTCCTTGAGAGGCCCAGCCAGAGCACCGACTTGAACCTGATTGAACATCTCCCCATCCAACCTGACAGCGCTTGAGAGGATCTGCAGAGTAGAATGGGAGAAACTCCCCAAATACAGGTGTGCCAAGCGTGTAACGTCATACCCAAGAAGACTAGAGGATGTAATCACTTCAAAAGGTGCTTCAACAAAGTACTAAGTAACAGGTCTGAATACTTATGTAAATTTAAACTTTGTTGTAATGGACTGTTGTCTGTAGATTGATGACGGGGAAAAAAAACAATTGAATACATTTTAGAATAAGGCTGTTACGTAACAAAATGTGGGAAAAGACAAGGGGTCTGAATACTTTCTGAATGCACTGTATACCCATTGACTCTTGAATTTTTTTATTTTATTTTTTAACTGTCGTACTACTACAGATGTCAAAATATATGCTGGTTTTACTCTGTTTTGTAAACAACATAAATGTTAACAAACACTGTACAGTGTCAGAACATGGTTACAAATATTATTTTGATATCATGGAGGGACAGTCCTGTTTCCATAGCTCTGTTTATGAATTTGACTGGTTACATTTCTCCATCCCCATTCCTCAGCTTTTTGCCAAAACAGTGGTGGGGTGCCCATTTTGTTATTGTTTCAACTGTGGGTTGGCCCTTTAAGAAACAATAATAAAGTCCCTCTGTAAATCACATTCCAGACAACGTAAACGCCAAGGTGCACTTTAACCGACAGCATTTTAGCCCAGGAAGGGGAAATATGATTTATGACACACAACTCCATCCTCTCAGAATACTACAAATAAGCTTTTCTACCAGTTACTGATTATGGGAATAGACAGCTGGGTTTAGCTTATTATTTTCAGCAATGCAGCAGAGCAAACCTAAATTAAGGTCAAACAGCAGAATTACTTCCCCTCCCTGCAGGTGGTGATGTGGCCTTGGGCTAGTCAGGTCCTAGCGTTTTAGTATGCTGCCTGGTTAGCATGGAGAGAGCTTGCGGAGGTATACCGCAGTTCTTAGGGCATTCTCACGCTAAATAAATAAACAGACTAAAAGGGCAGAGGAAATAAATGGGCTTATGCAGAAGTAGCTATTATTAGCTTTGTGATTGATTGGGGAGACAGGGACTCTGAGACAGAGTGAGAGGAGTGAAGGAGAGGAGTAGGGGAAGGTACAGTTGAAGTCGGAAGTTTACATACACCTCAGCCAAATACATTTAAGTTTTTCACAATTCTTGACATTTAATCAGAGTAAAAATTCCCTGTCTTAGGTCAGTTAGGATCACCACTTTATTTAAAGAATGTGAAACGTCAGAATAATAGTAGAGAGAATAATTTATTTCCGCATGTATTGCTTTCATCAGTGGCCAGTGGGTCAGAAGTGTACATACACTCAATTAGTATTTGGTAGCATTGCCTTTCAATTGTTTAACTTGGGTCCAACGTTTCGGGTAGCCTTCCACAAGCTCCCAAAATAAGTCAGGTGAATTTTGGCAAATTCAGAGCTTGTGTAACTGAGTCAGGTTTGTAGGCCTCCTTGCTCGCACACACTTTTTCAGTTCTGCCCACAAATTATCTATAGGATTGAGGTCAGGGCTTTATGATGGCCCATTTTCTCCTGACAGAGCTGTAGTATCTGAGTAAGGTTTTTAGGCCTCGCTCGCACACGCTTTTTCAGTTTTGCTCACAAATGTTCTATGGGATTGAGGTCAGGGCTTTGTGATGGCGACTCCAATAGCTTGACTTTGTTGTCTTTAAGCCATTTTGCCACAACTTTGGAAGTATGCTTGGCGTCATTGTCCATTTGGAAGACCCAAGCATTAACTTCCTGACTGATGTCTTGAGATGTTGCTTCAATATATCCATATAATTTTCCTACCTCATGATGCCATCTATTTTGTGAAGTGCACCAGTCCCTCCTGCAGCAAAGCACCCCCACAACATGATGCTGCCAGCCACGGTTGGGATGGTGTTCTTCAGCTTGCAAGCCTCCCCCTTTTCCTCCAAACATAACGATGGTCATTATGTCCAAACAGAACTATTTTTGTTTCCTCAGACCAGAGGACATTTCTCCAAAAAGTATGATCTTTGTCCCCATGTGCAGTTGCAAACCGTAGTCTGGCTTGTTTTATGGTGGTTTTGGAGCAGTGGCTTCTTGCTGAGCGGCCTTTCAGGTTATGTCGATATAGGACTCATTTTACTGTGGATATAGATACTTTTTGTACCTGTTTCCTCCAGCATCTTCACAAGGTCCTTTGCTGTTGTTCTGGATTGATTGGCACTTTTCACACCAAAGTACGTTCATCTCTAGGGGACAGAATGCGTCTCCTTCCTGAGCGGTATGATGGCTGCGTGGTCCCATGGTGTTTATACTTGCGTAATATTGTTTGTACAGATGAAGGTACCTTCAGCCGTTTGGAATTTGCTCCCAAGGATGAACCATACTTGTGGAGGTTTACCATTTTTTTCTGAGGTCTTGGCTGATTTCTTTGGATTTTCCCATGATGTCAAGTAAAGAGGCACTGAGTGTGAAGGTAGGCCTTGAAATACATCCACAGGTACACCTCCAATTGACTCAAATGATGTTGATTAGCCTATCAGAAGCTTCTAAAGCCATGCATTAATTTTCTGGACTTTTCTAAGCTGTTTAAAGGCAGAGTCATCTTAGTGCATGTAAACTTCTGACCTACCCGAATTGTGATACTCTGATAATCTGTCTGTTAACAATTGTTGGAAAAATGACTTGTGTCATGCACAAAGCAGATGTCCTAACCGATAATAAAACTATAGTTTGTTATCAAGAAATTTGTGGAGTGGTTGAAAAACGAGTTTTAATGACTCCAACGTAAATGTATGTAAACTTCAGACTTCAACTGTAGCTAGCGCTAGCAGGTAATGTAGTTTTTGGTAACATTTCTTCTGTTATTATCATATCCCCCTGTGATACTCTTCTCCCCTCGGCTCCCTCTCTTTCTCATTCTCTTTTAGAATTTTCTAAATGCCTGCTTTTAATTAAACCCACGCAACGGTGACAGAGAGTCAATTAAAAGCTATGCAACAGACACAGATTGTCATCATAGACTATAATAATAATATATATTTGGATCATTCCACTTCTTTTACTGTTTGTGGGGTTGCAAAGTTTCCAGTAATTTACCAACATTACTGGAATCTTCAGTAATTTTGATAATTAACAGAAAATCTATGGCAAGCTATTGTAACTTTGGTCATTTATACTGTTATAACAAACCAAAAAATGTATTCATATATAGTATCAATTTATTATATGTTGGTCCATTTTGTCCATGAGTTTCTAGTAGATAGACCATATGGTTCAAGAGACAATAGCCTAATTAATTAAAAAGCATCTACTCAATAATGGCATTGTTTTCAATCAACTCTGCAACTCTTCCAACTTCTGACTGTGTTCACAACTGCCACCAGTTTGATGCCAAAACATTGACAACAAATACATATTCATAGTAAAATACATAAAAGTATAAAGGATAGTTCATGATGAAACCATCATACTGTAAGAAACACCAATGTTTTTCACTAAGTTGATGGTTAATATTTAGGTTAATGTTTTACAGCTTTTTAATATCACCTTGTGATAGATTACATAAAATCCTTTGAGGAGAGGAGGAGGAATATTTCAGATACTGTTTGAAGAGGTAAGGTTTTAGATGTTTTTGGGATCTCCAGACACGCAGAGATGCGTGTCGCCACCTGAGTGTCAGAAGGGAGGAAGGAAAAAAAGTAGTTGAGTGTCATCTGCATAAGAGAGACCATGTGAGGATATAACAGAGCCGAGTTAATTGGTATATAGAGAGAAGAGGATAGGGCCTAGAACGGAGCCCTGGGGGACACCAGTAGTGAGAGTACGTGGTGCAGAAACATATCCTCTCCGCGTCACCTGGTAGGAGCGGCCTGAGACGCTCAGCCCTGAGAGGGTGGAGAGGAGGATCTGATGGTTCACAGTGTCGAAGGAAGCGGAAAGATCTAGGAGGATGAGAACAGAGGAGAGAGAGTCGGCATTGGCAGTGTGGAGAGCCTCCGTGACACTGCAGGTGTGCAAAGCTCTTATAGAATTACCCAGAAAGACTCACAGCCGTAATCATTGCCAAAGGTGATGCTAACATGTATTGACTCAGGGGTGTGAATACTTGAGTAAATTAGATATTTCTGTATTCCATTTTCAATACTTGCTAACATGTCTAAAAACATGTTTTTATTTTGCCATTATGGGGTATTGTGTGTAGATGGGTTAGAAATAAACATATTTTTAATCAATTTTGAGTTCAGGCTGTAACACAACTAAATGTGGAAGAAGTCAATGGTTATGAAAACTTTCTGAAAGCACTGTATTCTAAGGCTATGAAATGAATCAACAAGCAGCTCTGTTCTATTCTGATGCATGAATAATAAATTAGTAAATCTCACACTGTGCTTTGGGTGTTTGTAGATGTTGTTTGTGCCATTCAGAGGGTGAATGGGCAAGACAAAATATTTAAGTGCCTTTGAACAGTGTATGGTAGTAGGTGCCAGGCGCAGCGGTTTGTGTCAAGAAGTGCAACGCTGCTGGATTTTTCATGCTCAACAGTTTCCGGTGTGAATCAAGAATGGTCCACCACTCAATATTAGGAAGTCTTGTTTAATGTTTTGTACATGCAGAGTTCCTCTGTCCAGTGTCTGTGTTCTTTTACCCATCTTAATCTTTTATTTATTTTTGGCCAGTCTGAGATATGGCTTTTTCTTTGCAACTCTGCCTAGAAGGCCAGCATCCCGGAGTCGCCTCTTCACTTTTGATGTTGAGACTGGTGTTTTGCGGGTACTATTTAATGATGCTGCCATTTGAGGACTTTTGAGGCATCTGTTTCTCAAACTAGACACTCTAAAGTACTTGTCCTCTTGCTCAGTTGTGCACCGTGGCCTCCCACTCTTTCTATTCTGGTTAGAGCCAGTTTGCGCTGTTCTGTGAAGGGAGTACTTGTACGAGATCTTCAGTTTCTTGGTAATTTCTTGCTTTGAATAGCCTTCATTTCTCAGAACAAGAATAGACTGATGAGATTCAGAAGAAAGAAGAAGAAAGATCTTCAGAAGAAGAAAGATCTTTAATCGAACCCGCAAATGCTGATGCTCCAGATACTCAACTAGTCTAAAGAAGGCCAGTTTTATTGCTTCTTTAAGCAGCACATCAGTTTTCAGCTGTGCTAACAGAATTGCAAAATGGTAATTTAGCCTTTTAAAATGATAAACTTGGATTAGCTAACACAACATGCCATTGGAACACAGGAATGATGGTTGCTGATAATGGGCCTCTGTGCGCCTATGTAGATATTCCATTAAAAACCATCAGTTTCGGGGGCGGAGCTAGCATGTTGGAATGAACGGCTGTGCGTGAGAGGCTCCTGCAACGTTTTTGCGAAATAATCTAATTTAACCTACTTTATGGCACTTTTTACAACAAACGTTTCTTTCTAATACAAGATTGTAACTTTTTATATGAAAATGCCGAGTAATAAGCGACCAAAGGACAATAAATCCACAGCGAAGGCCTACTCCCCACTAAACAACGAGACAGACATGGCGGGAGGCACATGCAACAACGTCACACTTACAGAACTTACCCGGGGGAGCTACGTGTTGCTATAGCTGAGGATCTTAAGGCCACTATTGCTGAACTGGACACCAAAATCGAGAGCATCATTCGAACGGTCATTTCGCATGGCCAGAGTATTGTGGACCTTGAGAAAGCTTCTGAATTCAAAGCTGGTAGGATCGACGAGTTAGAGAAGCTATGCACGTCATTGCAGGATAGTGTGCAGAGGCTTTCTGTGAAAGTGGTGGACCTGGAGGGCCGATCCAGACGTAATAACCTTTGCGTTGTTGGTCTGGCAGAGGGGGTAGAGGCGGGCTCTCGCCCCACCGACTTCTTCGCCAAGCTATTGAAGGATGCAATGGGATCGGATGTTTTGGATTCGGATCCCCAGTTGGACCGCGCACATCGCTCCCTTGTCCCAGTGCCTGGACCGGGCCAATGTCCTCGCCCAGTAATCATCTGTTGTCACAGTTTCAAGACCAAGGATCTTATCCTGCGTGAAGCTCGAATGAGGGGCAACCTGTCACATAAAGGGCATCCATTCCATGTATATGAGGATTATGCGCCCGATGTGGCAAAGCATCGCGCCGACTACAGAGATGTCATGACCAAACTCTACAAACTCCATCTTCGCCCAGCTTTACTCTTCCCTCGATATACACCAATCCCCCATACAGGTTAGAGTGCCTTGTCATTGCGTGTTAGGGTCTGCTCATGGACTCGAATCCATACTATACCATATTGGGTGAAAACGTATTAAACGGGCTCAACAAGGGCTTCCGAACATGTAAGACGCTGAGCAGACCAATGGATGGCGGTCAGAGCTCTCATTTAACGTTAAATTCACTTTCATCCCGGCTGTGCTCAGAGCGATGCATATTTTTTTACTTCCAGGTTTGATCACTGACACCTTCGGACGGACATACTTATATTCCCCCACTTTTGTTTTGTTTCGTTATTTATTTTACAATCCTTACAACCATACCATTTATTTATTGCTTGCAGGGGACTGGGGGTGATGGTTGGGAGGGGGCAGACACCTGGTTAGCAAGTTGATGTTTTGTGCCGTTCTGCCTTTGTCTAGCCGTGGGCCTCTCTCCCGACTAGAATCCCACCAGCCCTCTGTAGTGCTTATGTCTGTGTAGGTGTGCGCACATATAATTACTATTTGTACTTTATTACTATTTTCTCTTAGCATTTTAGTATTATGTATGTGTTGTGGCAAACCTCTTCAAGGTTAGGAGCGTTTGTCACAAATTAAGTGGTAAACTATCACCAAATCACCCAAGAATGAGAGTTCTTTCGAACAGGACAGTACCTGTGTGTTTGTTTCTCCGTCCTGGTCCACCCAGGCCGTAGGCGAGGTCAAGGATAGCAGAGTTCGGTACACGAATCGGGTTCTCGGTAGGTCCAGGTCCAAACGCCAACAGGTAAATCCAAAACAATCCAGCTCATACACGGTAAATCCAGCCAATCTCTATTGTCTCTTTCTCTATTGTTCATAGATCCTTCCAGCACTCTCTCTCCCTCTTCCTGGTTTTTCTTGACCCTTTATCTGTGGGTCGGCTCCACCTTCTGAGGGTTCCCCTTGCTTCTGGGACTTGTAGTTTTGGCGGCCGGCCATTTTGTGATCTGTAGTTCTGACAGGGGTGGCTATTTTAGTGATCGGGCAGAGCCCGTTTATTAGTTCTGCTCTCACATATCTGCCATTTATCACTCGACCCCCTTCTTTGCCACAGTGTATATTTTAAATCAGTGTAGATTGTTATTCTGGGGTATGAATGTTTGTATGTGTATATGTGCATATGGATGGATATACATATTCTTTAAATATATATTTTTATATATGATTTTTTGTGTGGGTATGTATACATACATATGTATGTATGTATGTATATGTATGTGTGTTTGTATGTGTGTATGCATATGTGTATGTATATATATGTATATATAGGTATGTGTATGTATATGTGTGTATGTATGTGTATGTGTGTGTATGTATATATATGTGTATGTGTGTGTGTGTGTGTGTGTGTGTGTGTGTGTGTATGTATGTATGTATGTATGTATATATATATATATATATATATATATGTATGTATATGTATGTAAGTATGTGTGAATGTATGCATGTGTGTGTATGTGTATGTATATGTATATATATGTATATATATATGTATGTGTGTATATATGTGTATGTGTGTGTATGTATATATAAATATATGTATATATTTTTATCAATTTTTTATTAAACATTTTTTTTTTTTAATGGGGGGAACGTTTAATTTAACAAATCCTTGTTCCGATCTCCTGACCCACAGTATGTAAAGGTACGGCTGACTATGTCGGTTGCGGATGGTTTATGTTTTGACCGGCAGTGCTTACCAATATAATCTTGAGGCTATATCTTGCTTATCTCTGGGATTGACCCAGGATGACGCTTAAATGCGCAATATGTTTAAGTTGCAGAATAACTCTCATAGCAGACTTAAGTGTAGGTGGGTGGGGCAAGTGTATCACTCTAACTTCTCTGCCAAAACGAGAGGCACAGCGATTCTGGTACGGAAAGGAATTCCCTTTCTACATAAAACCACTAACGCGGATAAAGAGGGTCGGTATGTGATCGCAATAGGAGAAATCCACTCTACCTCAGTAACTCGACTAAATATCTATGGGCCAAACATTGATAACCCCTCTTTTTTCAAAAGAGTCCTTGCCCTGATTCCAGATTTCTCCCATACTAACCTGGTCATTGGAGGGGACCTTAACTGTGTGCTAGACCAATATTTATATTTACCTCCTATTCAAGCGAATTCTTGAATACCTACATAAAATATTTGAACTTATTTGATATATGGAGGATCGCTAACCCTACGGGTAGGGAATACTCCTTTTACTCTCATGTTCACAAGGTTTACACTCGAATTGACTACTTTTTGTTGGATGCTAGACTACTCACCTATACCTGGAATGTGAGGTATCATGATATTATAATCTCGGACCACAGTCCACTCACCTTCTCCCTGAGATTGGGTGACATTGTACCAAACGAGAGGGTCTGGAGGTTGAATCCTCAGCTCCTCACAGAACCAACATTCTGTGAATATCTTAAAGACCAAATTAAATTTTTCTTTGAGACCAACGACAACACAGAGACCTCCCCAGCATTATTGTGGGAAACACTGAAGGCTTATCTGAGAGGCTGTATCATCTCCTTTCAGGCTGCCAGGAGTAGGCAAAACAGAGGAAAACTGGAGGGACACATTCACTTACTGGATAGGGAGAATGCTAGCCACCCATCTATGGAGAAACATAAAAAAATGACCTCTTTAAAATTTTAATATAATCAGATTCTCTCAGCTAAAATTGCTAAATCTTTTCTCTATGCCAAGCAAAAATATTTTGAGTTTGGTGGCAAACCACACAAATTACTCGCCAGACAACTTCGAAAAAATGTGAGTGACCGAATGATTCACAGGGTTAAATCTGCATCTGGGGAATGACTCTCTTCCCCCAAAGACATCACTGACAGATTCTGGTAGTTTTATGAGACTCTATATACATCTAAAGCGGATCCTAACCCCTTAATTATGCAAACATTTTTGGAGGACTGTAATCTTCCTGCCCTGAACCAGGAAGATTCTAACTTCCTGAATAAGGAAATATCTCTTGATGAAATTCGAGAAACAATTAAATCTCTAAAGAGTGGCAAGACCCCGGGCCCAGATGGATACCCTGGTGAATTCTATAAAACATTCAGCAACATGCTCTCTCCCTACCTGCACAAAATGTTGGTTCAGGCCAATGATGATGGAGCTCTCCCTTCTACTTTGGACGAAGCGTTCATTACAGTTATACATAAGAAGGGTAAAGATCCAGAAGAGGTAGGGTCATACAGACCAATATCTCTCCTTAATACAGACCAAAAGATTTTTGCAAAAACTCTGGCTAACAGGCTTAGCACTTTAATTGGCAAATTGGTCCATTCGGATCAGACCGGCTTTATCCATAACAGAAACTCATTCTTCAATCTCAGGCGCCTCTTCAATATTATTTATTCTCAGAGGTTACCCAACGTGGACCTTGCCGTCATATCTCTTGACGCCGAAAAGGCCTTTGACCAAGTTGAGTGGCCCTATCTATTCAAGGTCCTACAGAAATGTAATATTGGAGATGGGTTCATAAATTGGATCCAGCTTTTATATAGGAACCCCTGTGCCAGAATACTCACTAACCAATCATTGTCGCCCCGATTTAACCTTAACAGGGGGACAAGGCAGGGTTGTGCGCTGTCGCCTATGCTCTTCGCCCTAATTATCGAACCGCTCGCTCAGACGATTAGATCTCATGCAGCAATACACGGCTATAATACTAAAGATACTCTAAATAAGATCTCCCTATACGCAGATGACATCCTCCTCTATGTAACAGAACCCCAGGCTAGTATCCCAGCTATTCTTGATGTGATCAATTTGTTTGGTACCTTCTTGGGATACAGAATAAATTGGAACAAGAGTGAATTAATGCCCATACGGTCGCAAAACACCTCCTGGCTAGAACATCTCCCATTTAAGTTATCTTCAGAAAAATTTACCTACCTAGGAATTGTAGTTACCAAACAATACTCCTTACTATTTAAAGATAATTTCCCCTCTCTGATACAAAAACTCAAAGCAAACATACTATTTTGGAGAACTCTCCCAATTTCTCTGCTCAGAAGAATTAATGCCATTAAAATGGTCTTCCTCCCACAACTGCTCTACCTATATCAGAACATCCCAGTATTCATACCTAAATCCTTTCATAAACAACTGGACTCAATGATCAATCCTTTCATCTGGGATTATAAAACACACAGGATAGGTTAAAAACACCTCTGTAAATCCAAGATGGAAGGAGGATTGTCTCTCCCAAATTTTAGATTTTATTACTGGGCCGCTAACCTCCGCGTTGTTACGTTTCTGCTGGATGACGCACTTCCGGCATCCAGCTGGCTTAGTATGGAGCGTGAGGAGTGTCACCCCTTCTCTATTGGCGCTGTGATTTTGTCGCCTGTCAATCTGGAGATGTCACTTTATTATAACAATCCTATTATACATAGCACAGTCAGAATCTGGAAGCAAATTAAAGTCCACTTTGAGCTTAGACCAATGTCATTCATGCTCCCTGTCGCCAGGAATCCCCCCTTTGCCCCTTCTAACCTTGATAACACCTTTGAGCGATGGGGAGAGTTGGGGATATGTACCATAGGGGATTTATACATAGAAGGGACCTTTGCTTCCTTTGAGTTGCTGAGGGAAACTTATAATCTTCCCAGAAGTAATTTTTTCAGATACCTACAAATTAGAGACTGTTAGAAAACACCTCCCAACATTTGGGAATGCTAAACCTTCCATGTTTGACGGATGCATAAAAATATGCCCCACCTCAGATAAACTGATATCTCGTCTATATGATGCTTTTCAATCTGTTAGCACACCTTCTACAGATGCCATCAAGGCAAAATGGTAGGAAGAACTAGGGACTGACATCTCGGTGGCAGACTGGGAAGAGAGCTTGGAGTATATCCACACATGCTCCATTAATTCCAGACATCGTCTCATACAATTCAAGGTATTACACAGATGACACTATTCCAAAACTAAACTGCATAGGATATTTCCTGATACATCCCCTACATGTGATAAATGTCTGGCTGCGCAGGGTACACTACTCCACTGCTTTGCCCTATGCTCTAGCTTGCATGGTTATTGGTGTGGAATTTTTGGGATCCTCTCTGAAGTTTTGGAGACTTCAATAGATCCAGACCCGCTTCTGATAATCCTGGGAGTATCTGAGTCCCTAAACGGATTAACCAACCCCCAAAAACAACTAATCTCGTACGGTCTCATCTCGGCAAAAAAACTCATCTTGTTGTTTTGGAAAAGGAGGGAAGCGCCCTCTACCAAATTATGGCTCAGTGAATTGGCAAACACTGTACACTTAGAAAGAATTAGATATATTCTGAACAATAAATTCTGGCAGCCTTTCCTCTCCTACTTGGATGAGTCGGCGCTGTGAATTTGTACTTATTAACGCACTCTCAATTGTAATATTTTAATCTACCTTTGGGCAGCATGTGCTGGCCCTGCCACCCGAGCAGTTGGGTTTTTTTTTGGGGGGGGGGGGGGGGGGGGGGGATAGGGGGGACATCTTCCCTCTTTCTTTCTACGTGTTCTTGTTTTGTATGTCGTGTTATGTATTATTTGGTTTGCACCCAGAACTCTTGGTCTTGTTGTTCCTGTATGCTCTTTTATGTTTAGATAAGAATTGTATACCTGTATTGTATACCTATACACCATTCTTGTGTGTGTTTAATAAAAAATATTTGAAATGAAAAACCATCAGTTTCCAGCTACAATAGTAATTTGCAACATTAACAATATCTACACTGTATTTCTGATCAATTTAATAATGTTATCTTAAAGGACAACATTTTTGCTGTTGTTTCAAAAACAAGGGCATTTCTAAGTGACCCCAAACTTTTGAATGGTATGTTTGGATTGGTGACCTACCTGCTTTACACAGAGGATTTTCCCAACATAACTATGTCTGACTGTATGCTGCTCATTCCTGGATTCAACCGCAAGAAGACAATTACAATTAGGCTCCTGTCTTTGAAGTGCCTCCCAAATAAGTGGGTCAAGTCAGATGAGAGTATCTGTGAGTGAAACACACATTTATCCCAAATATGAGAAAAACCTAATCATGTAAAAATATCCACCCGACTAAGCTAAGCTACCGCCAAGTGAAAGACACTAAAAACTCTTGTGTCATTTAGCATTGGTTATGACCCTTATACAAAGTGTGGCTTGGAATTCCCATTGTTAGAGCCTCTCCTGCCCATGATATATGAGACAACATACACATGGCCATATTCATATAAAGTGGCATAGTTTATGTCGTTACCTAGCAACGCACTACTACTTTTACAACCACTAGTCTTAGCACCTGTAACTCGTCATGTTACTTTTGATTTGTTTTATCCACTAACGTTTAATGAATAGTTCCAACAAGCAGAGGAGGAGGATATGTAAGAAATGAAACCAGAAGAAGAACAAGTGGACCAGCAACCTGAGCCTTGCGTTAACGTTAGACATGCAGAAGTCAGTAACGTTAGTGCTGCTTTAGATGATATTGAAAAGGAGAGATATTAAGAAGCTAGCTACATCAAGACAAACCAACCGGGCTGTGAAGTGCTTTCTGGAATGTCTGTCAGAAATGGGGATAAACATCGATCTGGCAACTGTTTCAAAACAGGAGATGGGTAATATTCTCTGGAGTTTCTACGCCACTTACTGAATAAGGTGTGGTTTGATTTGCTTTGGCCGAAGAGGCAATAAAGGAAAACTCAAATTGAAACCAGACTAATTTGTAATGAAGAAACCAAGAACCACAAAAATCACATGGAAAGAGAAATCCTTGTGGCTGCATGTATGAGAACCTAGGGAGCTCTGCCCAGTGGAAATGTGCAATTCAGTATCATGAATAAATAGCTGTCGATGCTGTGACCATCCAAAACATTTTTTCATTGTGGTTTCTATTCTGATCTGCTGTATCAATATCTTTGATTCAACGTTTCAGTGCTGTTTCAGATGCATGGACTGCACCCCTATACAACATTTCAGCGCTGTTTCCATCTGACATGACATTTTCCTATGCATAGAGCAGACGTGCACTGTTTTCAGAACCATGGACAGCGTCCCTAGAAACTAAGGTTCTGGAAGTATCAACCAGGCTTGGGTAGTTTTGCTTTACATGGCAGTCAATACAAATAGTACTAACAACCAGAGAATGTCTAAAATGTCACTTGACAACCAGTGTTATTGACTGTAGCATCATGTTTAGTTGAAAAATAGATGGTTTGGGAAATAATCTTGATTTTTAATGCTGGTAACCAGTTGTATGAAAACAAAAATACACATGAGGCCATGTGTTATGCTATTTTTATTATGGCTGTGGTGGTCTACTCGGCTTTGCCTCGTGGCTATGACCATGATAAAAATGTCATAACATGACCTCATGTATTATTGCTTAAATGTATCCTGAATAGCATACTTATGGCATAGGTATACATTTGGACTATCCTTGTTTTTATGGCAGCAGTAGATTCAGATGAGTGTGATTGGTTAATGGGGTGTTGTGTCTGGCTCTCTGAGCATGCTACTAAATGTGTAACCAATGATTGCCCTAGTGAAGTGAGACATTAATATGAAATGGCTTGTGTAGCTGTTGACAGCTTAATTGTCAGTGTCATTTCCTAATGAGTTGGGACGATTTGCAATGATCATGTTAGTTAAGGAAATGGTGGCATCGTTTGTCAGCATGGGTTTATTCTCTGTAGACCATTATTGCTCCATGATGCCTCTACTGAGAGGAACTGCTAAGTGGAATTGAGTTTATAGTGAATGTCTGCATGGCTTCAACTGTTTGAAGGAATGCCAAGTTCTATACAGTGACTACTGTATATGTAGTAAAGATGATATTATAACCAGCAAATCAAATTCACAGAATAGCTCCCTAGAGTGTACAGTATATGATGGAATAATATTGATGATACAGTATGCCAAAAAAAACAATTGAGTGTTGTCCCAGGGAAAAGATCAGAAGAACACATTCACCTGTAATGCAGCTAGTGCTGAGAGGGCTTGGTGGGCTTGCAGAACTACAGCCTACAGTGGCAAGAAAAATTATGTGAACCCTTTGGAAATACCTGGATTTCTGCATAAGTTGGTCATAAAATTTGATCTTCATCTAGGTCACCATCACTGCAATAGGCAAACATAGCCCGCTTAAACTAATAACACACAAACAAGTATATGTTTTCATGTCTTTATTGAACACACCATGTAAATATTCAGAGTGCAGGGTGGGAAAAGTATGTGAACCCTTGGATTTAATAACTGGTTGACCCTCCTTTGGCAGCAATAACCGTAACCAAACGTTTTCTGTAGTTGCAGATCAGACCTGCACAGCGGTCAGGAGGAATTTTGGACCATTCCTCTTTACAAAACGGTTTCAGTTCAGCAATATTCTTGGGATGTCTGGTGTGAACTGCTCTCTTGAGGTCATGCCACAACATCTCAATCGGGTTGAGGTCAGGACTCTGACTGGGCCACTCCAGAAGGTGTATTTTCTTCTGTTGAAGACATTCTGTTGTTGATTTACTTCTGTGTTTTGGGTCGTTGTCCTGTTGCATCATCCAACTTCTGTTGAGCTTCAATTGGCGTACAGATAGCCAAACATTCTCCTGCAAAATGTCTTGATAAACTTGGGAATTCATTTTTCTGTCAATGGTAGCAAGCTGTCCAGGCCCTGAGGCAGCAATGCAGCCCCAAACCATGATGCTCACTCCACCATACTTTAAAGTTGGGATGAGGTTTTGATGTTGCTGTGCTGAGCCTTTTTTTTCTCCACACATAGTGTTGTGTGTTACTTCCAAACAGCTCAACTGTAGTTTCATCTGTCCACAGAATATTTTGACAGTAGCGCTGTGGAACATCCAGGTGCTCTTTGCAAACTTCAAACGTTAAAAGCAATGTTTTTATTGGACAGCAGTGGCATCTTCTGTGGTGTCCTCCCATAAACATCTTGTTTAGTGTTTTACGTATCATACTCGTCAACAGAAATGTTAGCATGTTCCAGGGATTTCTGTAAGTCTTTAGCTGACACTCTAGGATTCTTCTTAACCTTACTGAGCATTCTGCGCTGTGCTATTGTAGTCATCTTTGCAGGACGGCCACTCCTAGGGAGAGTAGCAACAGTGCTGAACTTTCTCCATTTATAGACAATTTGTCTTACCGTCGTGGACTGATGAACATCAAGGCTTTTAGAGATACTGTTGTAACCCTTTCCAGCTTTATGCAAGTCAACAATTCTTAATATTTGGTCTTCTGAGATCTCTTTTGTTTGAGGCATGGCTCACATCAGGCAATGCTTCTTGTGAATAGCAAACTCACATTTTGTAAGTCTGTTTTATAGGGCAAGCCAGCTCTAACCAACATCAAAAAATCTTGTCTCATTGATTGGACTCCAGGTTAGCTGACTCCTGACTCCAATTAGCTTTTGGAGAAGTCATTAGCCTAGGGGTTCACATACTTTTTAAAATGTGTTTGTGTGTTATTAGTTTAAGCACACTATGTTAGTCTATTGTTGTGACTTAAATGAAGATCAGATCAAATTTGATGACCAATTTGTGCAGAAATCCAGGTAATTCCAAAGGGTTCACATACTTTTTCTTGCCACTGTACATGATTGGAGAGCTCAATGTCCATCTTAGTATAGTATTGAGGTGTGAGGCAGGGCTTTTAGGGTGTTATATTAGGAGAGAGATGTGTGTGACAAAGAGAGAGAGGGATTTGACAGGAGAGGGAGAGAAGATGGATAGGGAAAAGGAGACAGGACAGGAGAGACAGAGAGGGAGAGAGAGAGAGGACAGGAGAGACAGAGAGACAGAGAGAGAGAGGACAGGAGAGACAGAGAGGGAGAGTGAGAGGACAGTAGAGACAGAGAGGGAGAGAGAGGCCAGGAGGGACAGAGAGGGAAAGAGAGGCCAGGAGGGACAAAGAGAGAGAGAGAGAGGACAGAAGAGACAGAGAGGGAGAGAGAGGACATTTGAGACAGAGAGGGAGAGAGAGGGAGAGAGGAGAGTAGTGACAGAGGGAGAGAGAGGACAAGAGAGATAGAGAGAGAGAGAGGGAGAGAGAGGACAGTAGAGACAGAGCGGGAGAGAGAGGACAGGAGAGACAGAGCGGGAGAGAGAGGACAGGAGAGACAGAGCGGGAGAAAGAGGACAGGAGAGACAGAGAGGGAGAGAGAGGACAGGAGAGACAGAGAGGGAGAGAGAGGACAGGAGAGACAGAGAGGGAGAGAGAGGACAGGAGAGACAGAGAGGGAGAGAGAGGACAGTAAAGACAGAGAGGGAGAGAGAGGACAGGAGAGACAGAGAGGGAGAGAGAGGACAGTAGAGACAGAGAGGGGACAGGAGAGGCAGAGAGGTAGAGAGAGGACAGGAGAGACAGAGAGGGAGAGAGAGGACAGGAGAGAGAAAGGGAGAGAGAGAGGACAGTAGAGAGAGAGAGGACAGGAGAGAGGGAGAGAGAGAGAGGACAGGAGAGACAGAGAGGGAGAGAGAGAGAGGACAGTAGAGACAGAGTGGGAGAGAGAAAGGACAGTAGAAACAGAGAAAGAGAGAGGACAGTAGAGACAGAGAGGGAGAGAGAGGACAGGAGAGAGAGAGAGAGAGAGGAGAGTAGAGACAGAGAGGGAGAGAGAGAGGACAGGAGAGACAAAGAGGGAGAGAGAGAGGACAGTAGAGACAGAGTGGGAGAGAGAAATGACAGTAGAAACAGAGAGAGAGGAAAGTAGAGACAGAGAGGGAGAGAGAGAGAGGACAAGAGAGACAGAGGGAGAGAGAGAGGACAGTAGAGACAGAGTGGGAACAAGGGAGAGAGAAGGCAGTAGAGACAGAGAGGGCGAGAGAGGACAGGAGAGACAGAGAGAGGAGAGAGAGAGGACAGTAGAGACAGAGAGGGCGAGAGAGGACAGGAGAGACAGAGAGAGGAGAGAGAGAGGACAGTAGAGACAGAGAGGTAAAAAGGGAGAGAGGACAGGAGAGATGGGCTTGATGGAGATAGAGCCCAATGCTGTTAGATGCCAGAGCTACTCAACAGTTGAAATGAAATTCCGCAGCCATCCTCAACAATGAATATTTCCTCCCTTTTTTGTTTAACAGAGAAAAATTATATATATATAAACAAAACATTGCACACTTACTTGTGGATCAATTTTCATCATGGTGAGAGGGGTTTGGACAAGGAAATATTATTGATAATAACACTGAATATCTACAGATTCACTGTGACACAAACACCCTTAGTGCCCTTGAAATGATTTATTGAACTCAGTTTATCATACTGAGATATGTGTTCCACTGACTCAGTACAGAACTCTGTCTGCATGTAAGCCTACTGTGTTGCTTTTTGTGTTTTTGGTCCAAACATGTCACTTACTCTAATGCTTTGGGCCTGCATTCTTTGGTCAGTTTCTCTCAAATAAAATATATTTCTTATTGATGTGTGTGTTGCATATGTATACAAAGCCAAGTGTTGAGCCATGGAGATGTCTCTATTTGTAGAAAACAGCTAGTTTAGCCTGCAGTGTCTGATGAGGCGAGACAGATTGCAAAGTAGTGCACATACTGAGGGGAAAACAGGGAGGAAAAAGACAAACATGCTGACAGAGCCAATTTCAGCTTTAAATTCCTAATAAAGAGAGAGAGGGGGGGGGGGGGGGGGGCTGACTCCCAGCTTCTCCAGGGCCTACTGCACAGCCTTGTGTAAGCCAGTGTCTGAATATTAAATAAACACAGTCAAACAGTCATCTTTAACATAAGAAGATATAGACTTTAATATCTTTATAAACATTTTATACGGTTGTTCTTTGATAACAACTTATTGAACCATTCAGTCATGGCAAAGACAGGAGATAGATGGGGAACAGTAGGAGACAGGAGATAGATGGGGAACAGTAGGAGACAGGAGATAGATGGAGAACAGTAGGGGACAGGAGATAGATGGGGAACTGTAGGAGAGAGGAGATAGATGGGGAACTGTAGGAGACAGGAGATAGATGGGGAACAATAGGAGACAGGAGATAGATGGGGAACAGTAGGAGACAGGAGATAGATGGGGAACAGTAGGAGACAGGAGATAGATGGGGAACAGTAGGAGACAGGAGATAGATGGGGAACAGTAGGAGACGTGATAGATGGGGAACTGTAGGAGACAGGAGATCGATGGGGAACAGTAGGAGACAGGAGATAGATGGGGAACAGTAGGAGGCAGGAGATAGATGGGGAACAGTAGGAGACAGGAGATAGATGGGGAACTGTAGGAGACAGGAGATAGATGGGGAACAGTAAGAGACAGGAGATGGATGGGGAACTGTAGGAGACAGGAGATAGATGGGGAACAGTAGGAGAGAGGAGATAGATGGGGAACAGTAGGAGACAGGAGATATATGGGGAACAGTAGGAGACAGGGGATAGATGGGGAACAGTAGGAGACAGGAGATAGATGGGGAACAGTAAGAGACAGGAGATAGATGGGGACAGTAGGAGACAGGAGATAGATGGGGAACAGTAGGAGACAGGAGATAGATGGGGAACAGTAGGAGACAGGATATAGATGGGGAACAGTAGGAGACAGGATATAGATGAGGAACAGTAGGAGACAGGAGATAGATGGAGAACAGTAGGGGACAGGAGATAGATGGGGAACTGTAGGAGAGAGGAGATAGATGGGGAACTGTAGGAGACAGGAGATAGATGGGGAACAATAGGAGACAGGAGATAGATGGGGAACAGTAGGAGACAGGAGATAGATGGGGAACAGTAGGAGACAGGAGATAGATGGGGAACAGTAGGAGACAGGAGATAGATGGGGAACAGTAGGAGACGTGATAGATGGGGAACTGTAGGAGACAGGAGATCGATGGGGAAGAAGTAGGAGACGTGATAGATGGGGAACTGTAGGAGACAGGAGATAGATGGGGAACAGTAGGAGACAGGAGATAGATGGGGAACAGTAAGAGACAGGAGATAGATGGGGACAGTAGGAGACAGGAGATAGATGGGGAACAGTAGGAGACATGAGATAGATGGGGAACAGTAGGAGACAGGATATAGATGGGGAACAGTAGGAGACAGGAGATAGATGGGGAACAGTAGGAGACAGGAGATAGATGGGGAAGAAGTAGGAGACAGGAGATAGATGGGGAAGAAGTAGGAGACGTGATAGATGGGGAACAGTAGGAGACAGGAGATAGATGGGGAACAGTAGGAGACAGGAGATAGATGGGGAACAGTAGGAGACAGGAGATAGATGAGGAACTGTAGGAGACAGGAGATAGATGGGGAACAGTAGGGGACAGGAGATAGATGGGGAACTGTAGGAGAGAGGAGATAGATGGGGAA
Organism: Oncorhynchus mykiss; assembly: GCF_057628025.1. NCBI lineage: Eukaryota > Metazoa > Chordata > Actinopteri > Salmoniformes > Salmonidae > Oncorhynchus > Oncorhynchus mykiss. The sequence continues at coordinate 19,584,672 of NC_143045.1, forward strand.
CCGTAGGAGACAGGAGATAGATGGGGAACAGTAGGAGACAGGAGATAGATGGGGAACAGTAGGAGACAGGAGATAGATGGGGAACAGTAGGAGACAGGAGATAGATGGGGAACAGTAGGAGACAGGAGATAGATGGGGAACAGTAGGAGGCAGGAGATAGATGGGGAACAGTAGGAGACAGGAGATAGATGGGGAACTGTAGGAGACAGGAGATAGATGGGGAACAGTAAGAGACAGGAGATGGATGGGGAACTGTAGGAGACAGGAGATAGATGGGGAACAGTAGGAGAGAGGAGATAGATGGGGAACAGTAGGAGACAGGAGATATATGGGGAACAGTAGGAGACAGGGGATAGATGGGGAACAGTAGGAGACAGGAGATAGATGGGGAACAGTAAGAGACAGGAGATAGATGGGGACAGTAGGAGACAGGAGATAGATGGGGAACAGTAGGAGACATGAGATAGATGGGGAACAGTAGGAGACAGGATATAGATGGGGAACAGTAGGAGACAGGATATAGATAAGGAACATTAGGAGACAGGAGATAGATGGGGAACAGTAGGAGACAGGAGATAGATGGGGAAGAAGTTGGAGACAGGAGATAGATGGGGAAGAAGTAGGAGACGTGATAGATAGGGAACAGTAGGAGACAGGAGATAGATGGGGAACAGTAGGAGACAGGAGATAGATGGGGAACAGTAGGAGAGAGGAGATAGATGGGGAACAGTAGGAGACAGGAGATAGATGGGGAAGAAGTAGGAGACGTGATATATGGGGAACTGTAGGAGACAGGAGATAGATGGGGAACAGTAGGAGACAGGAGATAGATGGGGAACAGTAAGAGACAGGAGATAGATGGGGACAGTAGGAGACAGGAGATAGATGAGGAACAGTAGGAGACATGAGATAGATGGGGAACAGTAGGAGACAGGATATAGATGGGGAACAGTAGGAGACAGGATATAGATGAGGAACAGTAGGAGACAGGAGATAGATGGGGAACAGTAGGAGACAGGAGATAGATGGGGAAGAAGTAGGAGACAGGAGATAGATGGGGAAGAAGTAGGAGACGTGATAGATAGGGAACAGTAGGAGACAGGAGATAGATGGGGAACAGTAGGAGACAGGAGATAGATGGGGAACAGTAGGAGACAGGAGATAGATGGGGAACTGTAGGAGACAGGAGATAGATGGGGAACAGTAGGAGGGGGGACTGAATTGTGCATTGTTTTATCAGATAAAGAGGTTGAGAGGATGTAACAAAAAAAGGAAATGAAATGTTTTCTTTTTAGTAAACAAACAAAACAATGTAATGGTAAATTAATTTAAAGAAAGATTGTCCCCTCATCAGGGGAGCAGAAACCCTGTTTTCATTTCTGACGATGTCATTAATATTGTTATTCTCATAATAAATGATTAATATTAGAACTGCAGTTAGTTAGTCCTCCTGTTGTCATTGTTAATGGTACAGTTCACATCACTGTTATTACAAACATCGTCAACTTAGCGTTTCATTTTCCCGAGGCACAAAACCTCCAGTAGTCCAGAGGGATAGCAGTCCAGCAGTAGTCTGTCTGTCTGTCTGTCCATCGTCCTGTTAATTCCCTGCTACTTTAGAAGTGATTGTCTTTCTCTTGGTTCCCCCACATCCTTTGACAAGAACAGCAGTCATTGTAGAGGGAGACATTTTAGCAGTTCTATTATTTCCAAGAGAGAGGTCCACGTTTTGCCATGCTCGATTCAAAATGTTTTTATTCGTATAATCTTTTATTCATTACAGAAGTCATTTAAGGTACACATATTGTTTTTGTTACTTCTCTAGTCTTGTTGGGCAGTTGTTTTCCTTTGATGTCCATTGATTAGGACAATATATAAATGTTCCTCACATTCCAATGAGGAAGGGATGCCCACACTAAAGAGCATTCTGTTCAGCAAAGCCCAAAGCCTCACTGGGAAACTGAGAATAGCCAATCTGACCCTTAACCCCTAAGGCTCTGTACCCTGTAGGGCTCCATCTCTAGGTCCTCTTTACGTCTTGGCAAAATCAAACAAACAACATTTGAGACAAGAAATAGACAGATCCATCAATATTCACAGCTTCCTTCTCGTGGGGACACACACTGGTATTTGAGGAGATGGGAGTGGACCACAGTCCCACTCACCTCCATACAGATAATTAGCAGCTTGGGTACATTAGCTTAATACGTAGTAGCACATGTAGAAAATGACCTGGAGCAGGTAGAAAGGCAGGACATTCAGAATTTATAAAGCAGGATGTAAATAATGTAGAAATACTGTAAAGTAGGTGAAGATGTATAACTAGCTCGGGGTCAATGTTACCTGGACATGGAGCAGAAGTGACCTAGTTATCATACTGTACCTGGAGCTGACTGGTCTGTGTGTGTGCTGCTCTTTCAATTGCTGTTTCTATAGTTTTTCATTACTTCTGCTAAGAAGTGAGCATTGCACATTCCTGTTCTGATATGGAATTATGATTTACGACCGGGCATCTTCCTGCTTATCTCCCTGTTGATGAGCAATACCCTCGGATACCTCGGCGGCCCAATTCTATGGAGCAGCTATTGGCAATTAATGTAATAAAAAAACATTTGGCAAATAATATGAAACACAAGATTGGGCTAGACTTCTCTGTGATGATTTCTTTCACCACGTCATCTGTTTTCTGTTTCGTCCCTCAATAAGGATTTATAAACTGTGAACTGATAATTAAAGCTGGCTCCAACACTTTTTCCTTCGAGTCTATCTGTCTCAGCTACATTTCTGCATTTGCAACGTCTCTTTTCCAAAAAAGTTTGGTTACCTGCGCTCCAGTAGAGGCGAAGACAGAACTCAGACAGAAAGAGGCCAGGACAACAGGAAATACAACATAATGGCAACAGTGGCAGTATAAGCGTGTTCTGTTTTCCTTTTGTCTTTCCTCACTCCCTGTCCCTCACACATCCCTGTCCCTCACACATCCCCGTCCCTCACACATCCCTGTCCCTCACACAGCATCGTGAGTCTTTTCACATTTTATGTTGATGATTGAAAGTCTATTTCAGAGTCTAAATAGCGACGCTCCCTACACAATGTTTTACACACACAACCACATACACACAAAGTACACACACACACACACACACACACACAGGCCTTGTTGTGCAGGAGCTAGAGCAGGTCTGAGGACTGCACTGTTGTTGTTTAGCCAGTATCTATTCCCCACCCTCTAGGTCAGCGGAGAATATGGACAATGGTCACGGGCAACAAAGCTCCCAGTATGGTGCTGAGATGCACTAAGGGCTGGGAGAACATGGCCCTATTGGTGGCTTGTTGCACCCCACTAGGGGGGCGAACAGTGGTCCGGGGAGGGCACTTATGCTTCCTCCGCGTGATGGTGCCATCCGGGGACGTGTGGTCATATTTGCCCCCTTCAAAATCAGGCAAGGAATATTCTTTATCGGCCATCTCCTTTAAGGTATGCACCTCATTCTGCCCTTTCCCCTTGCCTCCCCTGACGCGCTGGCGGGTGCAGTTCCGAGCGCGGCCTGGCCTCTGAGGGGGTGCTACCCCAGGCTGTCCCTCTGATCCCGGGGCCTCCCCGCTTATGGACGGGGGCGGATGGGGCAGAGGTGAAGGCGGCGAGGGGTAGTATGGCGCCTCATGGTGAGGGCGGTGGGGGTGGGAGTGAGGCGGTGGCACCGGGTGTGGCTCCTTCTTCAGAGACACCTTATCAGTCCCGGCCCAGGTCTTGCTCTGGTGCAGGGACTCAGAGCCAGAGCAGTTGGGGAAGTCCTCCTTGTGGAGCTGCTTGAGGTCCTTCCCAGCCAGCTCGGCCGGGGCCTGACAGCCTACGGACGAAGTAGAGCCTCTGAAGCGTTTGAGCCAGTCCCACAGCGACAGGGCCTTGCAGTCACACTCCCAGGGGTTGTCGTTGAGGCGCAGGTACTCCAGGGCAGGCAGCAGTGCCAGGCAGTCTCCAAACAGCTCGGTCAGTGAGTTGTTGAACAGGTAGAGGGTGGTGAGGCGACGCAGGTCGTGGAAGGCCAGGCGATCCACCCACTGCAGCTGGTTGTGGTGCAGCAGCAGGCGGTCCAGGGCCCCCAGCCCCCGGAAGGTGTTCTGGTGCAGCGACCACAGACGGTTCCCATGCAGGAACAGGTGGCTCAGGTTGTGGAGGTCCACAAAGATGTCATCCTGCAGGAACTCCAGGTGATTATCCTGAGAACAGCCAAACACAGCAACATGGAGAGGTTATACACCTTCAGTACTCTGTAACACTGTACCTACCAACATGTTGTTTGGTTATAAGGTATGTGGCTACTATAAAGTAGGACAGAGAAACCACAGCTTAACAGCACTGGGTATACACTACCGTTCAAAAGTTTTGGGTCACTTAGAAATATCCTTGTTTTTGAAAGAAAAGCACGTTTTTTGTCCATGAAAATAAAATAAAATTGATCAGAAATACCATGTAGACATTGTTAATGTTGTAAATGACTGTTGTAGCTGGAAACGGCAGATTGTTTTATGGAATATCTACATAGGCGTACAGAGGCCCATTATCAGTAACCATCACTCCTGTGTTCCAATGGCACGTTGTGTTAGCTAATCCAAGTTTATCATTTTAAAAGGCTAATTGATCAACAGAAAACCCTTTTGCAATTATGTTAGCACAGATGAAAACTGTTCTGATTAAAGAAGCAATAAAACTGGCCTTCTTTAGACTAGTTGAGTATCTGGAGCATCAGAATTTGTGGGTTCGATCACAGGCTCAAAATGGCCAGAAACAAAGACTTTCTTCTGAAACTCGTCAGTCTATTCTTGTTCTGAGAAATGAAGGCTATTCCATGTGAGAAATTGCCAAGAAACGGAAGATCTCGTGCAACGCTGTGTACTACTCCCTTCACAGAACAGTGCAAACGGGCTCTAACCATAATAGAAAGAGGAGTGGGAGGCCACGGTGCACAACTGAGCAAAAGGACAAGTATATTAGTGTCTAGTTTGAGAAACAGACACTTCACAATACCTCAACTGGCAGCTTCATTAAATAGTACCCGCAAAACACCAGTCTCAACGTCAACAGTGAAGAGGCAGAGTTCCTCTGTCCAGTGTCTGTGTTATTTTGTCCATCTTAATCTTTTATTTTTAGTGACCAGTCTAAGATCTGGCTTTTTCTTTGCAACTCTGCCTAGAAGGCCAGCATCCCAGAGTCACCTCTTCACTGTTAATTGCAAAAGGGTTTTCTAATGATCAATTAGTCTTTTAAAATGATCAACTTGGATTAGATAACACAACGTGCCATTGGAACACAGGAGTGATGGTTGCTGATAATGGGCCTCTGTTCGCCTATGTAGATATTCCATTAAACATCAGCCGTTTCCAGCTACAATAGTCATTTACGACATGAACAATGTCTACACTGTATTTCTGATCAATTTGATTAAAAATGAGCTTTTCTTTGGAAAAACAAGAACATTTCTAAATGATCCCAAACTTTTGAACGGTAGTGTATATATGTATATATTTTTTTTTATTATAATTTATAATGCAGAATTGTTTCATTTGACTCAGAGTGCCATAGAGCCCCAGTGTACCTGTAGGTAGAGATACTGCAGGTTGCGTAGCCCCTGGAAGATATTACTGGGCAGCGCACTGAGCCCACAGCGGTACAGGTGCAGAGCATGGAGCCGGCCCAGCCCATGGAAGGTGTCTGCAGCCAGGGAACGCAGGTGACGGTTGTCCCCCAGGTCCAGCTCCTCCAGCTGGGCGAAGCCGTGGAAGGTGGAGGGCTCGATGTAGGTGATGTTGTTGGAGTAGATCCACAGTGTGACCGTGGTGGGGCTGAAATGGCCCTGCAGCAGCCGGTGGATCTTGTTGTTCTGCAGGAAGATGCGCTCGCTGTGCGGGGGAATGCCTTCGGGAACGGACAGGAAGTTGTGTGCCTGGCAGCTGACAGTACTGGGTGCGGTGTAGCAGATACAGTGGTGTGGGCAGGACCAGGAAAGCTCCAATCCACAGAGAACCAGCAGGAACTCTAGCCTGCAGCCTGGAGAGAGGACAGAGAGAGGAACATGTATAAGAGGACATAGCTACATTTAGTCTGGGGTTTGATTCTGAATTTAAATTCTGCCGTCTGACTTTGATGTCCACTTCGGAACTTGAAAGGAAAGAAGAATGGTTTTTGGAATATTTTTTTCAATGAAGTCGAGAAAGATATATTGGGGGAGAGGAGAAATACTGTAAGTGGAATCAAAGTGATAAAAGAGTGAGATATTGACTAGGAAGACCGAAGGGCAAGGGGGTAGGATGATAAAGGAGATGGGAGATATGGAGACAGCCAGGTCAGGAGTAAACAGTATGAGAGATGATGTAGGGAGGCTAGACCAGAGAGAGACTGTCAGATATATCTATATTACAGAGTAAAACGTATTCTGTCCTGATAGATGACTCATGCCAAGTGACCTGTTGCTATCATAGATTTTCTGGCTTCACGGAGTGACATTGGGCCTTTGAGGAATTCTGCTGCTATTGAGCCACTCAATACAAATGTGGACATTGCATTACTCTCTTGGCTCAGTATCCACAACTCCAAATCTTCTGGTGTCTAAGTCGGTTCCAGAATGAGGCCTGTGTTGCTCTTAGAGTCTGTTCAAGATCAGTCCAAACAATAACATGAGCTTCAGTTGTACGCTGTATTTAGTTCCTCAGGAAGTCTGATTGGATCTATATTACAGGTATGCCTCCTGCACACACAACATTTTTATTTTCTCAGTTTTCCAATATTTCCTCACCTCTGGGAGATAGTAGTCATAAGAGGAAGTTAATCTGTGTCCGTCAGCTCACTACAACTCTACTATACTCAGAACCATAGTCAGAGAGAGAGAGAGAGACGTCATTAACCAGTCCTTTACTATAAGGATTAGAAAATACCTGTCAAAGTACACCTGTGAAAGCAGTGGGGATAAATGGGGTGTGGAATGCTCACTTAAATTTATGTTAAGTTTCTCAGAGACAGTCAGACTTCCTGCTGTTTGGTGACACGCTTCCATGGCCCCGTAGTGTGACTTATCCATCTGCTGATCTACAGGGGGAATCAACCAACAGGAGAAAAGCAGGAGTCTATCCCCTCGTAATGACATTTGACAAGCGGTGGCTGTGTTCCCTTCAATTTATTATTCAAGGCATCATGGCACTCATTCACTCCCTCTAATCGATACGTTTCTGTTGCCTTTTAACTCGCTGCTACCTAATCCCAGGGCTGCTACACTGGAATTCAGGAGCAGGGAAAGTCTCTTTAAGGACAGGAGACAGCATAGACAGATGTATGTATCTGAATATTCCTCCTCCTTCCCAAAGTGTGTTGAAGCTGTGACATTCAGCGTCTGACTTCACAGACCTTCTCAGTGTGTCTGGTCTGGTGACCGTAGCGGAGAAGAGGAAAGGAGTGATGTGCCGTGTATCATGCTACTTGAACAGGGGCAGAAGCCTCTCCGCTCCCCAGAGCAGGCCCTGTAATCCTGTTTGTCAACTCTGCAGCTGGGTGACAACCAACTAACAATGCATCCTCCCAATCCACCATGCAAACATACTCCCGAATACAGGTCCTCTCTAGGTTGAACTGTGTATAAAACTGTTGAACAGTATCACAGAGTACTACACTGATTACAAGATTTGGAAGAGTCCTTGATAGTCATGTGTCGTACACAGATGCATTTGGTGCCATAGTGCCGGAGGGGAAAGGACTATGCACTTTGGTCGGGGGACATGGCACAGCCACTGCCATCTCTGCCCTTGCACGAGAGTGGAATCAGTGTCGGGACGCATTACATGGTTCACTGCATTGGGACACACATCTCCCACTCCTGTAGGCCTGCCAGTAAAGCACTATACAGTGCTTTTCTTCACAAAGACAAGAGGAATGTCTTAGACGAAAACAAGAGGATTACAAAAAGGACAAAACTAGAAAGGGTTATTCTTATTCCCTTCTCTAAAATGTATTAAATTGTTGTGAGAGGACACTTCCCAATCAAATAGTGGTCACTTTACTTCCACATTACATTCCACTCTTTTTCAGTTTGTTTATTTCTCTCTCCCTATTTTCTCTTTCACTATTCTATTTACAAGGAGATGTATTGAACATGGCACTTGACTAAATGAGTAGAAACATGCTGGATGCTCCCAGGAAATAAAGGTTGGGAGGATGTATCAAACAAATGCACAGACTCAGACACAGTCAATGGATCACCCTGTTTAAGGAATATTTCAATGTTTCACATTGCAGCCTATTTGAAAAACAGCTTTATATTCATAATATTGACATCTTTCCTATTTACCAAGTGTTCTTTGGCTCGCCTTTCCCATTTGAATGTATACTGTACTTCATACACATGGTATTGGCATTGGTCTCCTGACACAAACAGCACTGTTTATGTCATACTACAGTTTCACTCTGCTTTACTTAAGAGAAACTATGTTCAAGCTATGAATCATTGAATGGCCCAGGTAGATGGTTTCCTTATCTGTTCCATTATCCATCCAGTACCTCTTCCTTTCACCTCTCAGAGCTGCCGTCACACTCAGGCCTGTGATTAAACTTTTCCGTGCCTTGCTTTTTTAAATCCACATTTTGCTTTGTGCATGTCTTTAATAGAACTTGGTATCAACCATGACACTGGAAAATGATGAGAGTGAGATAAAGTGAGAGGGGGGGGGGGGGGGGGATGCGTAGATCCTACTTAGATAGGGAAAGAATTTGAATCGGGCCCAGATGCTAATCAAGCTTTATATGGAAAGATCCCCCTCCCTCCCCATATCTCCTCTGTCTTCCCCCTCCCCTCTCCGCCCCCCCCCCCCCCCCTTCCCCAGCATGTCAGGACCCAGTAATTAATTCTTTACTCAGAATAATCTACCATCTAATTCATTTTCTCTATCCACGCCTCAGATAATGTGTAGAGGAAACCAAACAGTACAGTAGAGTGTCTTAACATTATATCTCCTGTCCTCTCCTTTCACAACCTCTCCTTGGACCAGGATCTGTTCCTGTTTAGCATCCCTCCCCTCCTGTAGCAGGGGAAACAGCAGCTGTTGATGTAGATGCCATGGAGCTGCTTAAAATAACCACTAAGCTTGTCTGTGTCTCCGGTGTGAGAGACGGGAGGGAACGTGTGAGCTCCACCCTCGCCCTACTTTCAGGGCACAGCGGCATACTACGGCACAGTGGCATGGCACGGCGGCTGTCTCCTCCGCAGCTGGCATCAGCTAGACTTTTTCCACTAGAGACCATGCGCTTCACACCTGCCACCTCACTGATCTCATCACCCCCCGAGCCATTGTGGATACACAACATGCATTCACACACAACAGGTAGATAAAAAAGGTTGTCTAGGAATGACTGAGACAGATCACGTAGTTATAGTTATAGAGTTGAGAAATGATCACGTAGTTATAGAGTTGAGAAATGTTTGTTAGGTGAGCTATTGACAGACAGATTGATTTAAACTGAGAGGAGGTACATGCAGCCGTCATCAAATAAAAATGCAAGAAATGAATGTTTCATAATCATAACGGCATTGTTTGCTCATACAATAAGCCATTCAGCCTACGTTGTATTATATAAATAGCTTTGGACACACAAGCAGAATAAAAGAGGTTCTGAAAGAGAGATAATATGTTTCTGGAAATGCGGCACCGCAGCTATTTCTGGTGCTGACTCTCATCACTCTCTCCCTCCCTACTGACTCCACCCTCACAGGACCAGTCTTTCTCTCCACCCTCACAGGGCCCGTCTCTCTCCCCACCCTCACAGGACCAGTCTCTCTCTCCACCCTCACAGGGCCCGTCTCTCTCCCCACCCTCACAGGACCAGTCTCTCTCTCCACCCTCACAGGGCCCGTCTCTCTCCCCACCCTCACAGGACCAGTCTCTCTCTCCACCCTCACAGGGCCCGTCTCTCTCCCCACCCTCACAGGGCCCGTCTCTCTCCCCACCCTCACAGGACCAGTCTCTCTCTCCACCCTCACAGGGCCCGTCTCTCTCCCCACCCTCACAGGACCAGTCTCTATCTCCACCCTCACAGGACCAGTCTCTCTCTCCACCCTCACAGGGCCTGTTTCTCTCTCCACCCTCATAGGACCAGTCTCTATCTCCACCCTCACAGGACCAGTCTCTCTCTCCACCCTCACAGGACCAGTCTCTCTCTCCACCCTCACAGGGCCCGTCTCTCTCCCCACCCTCACAGGACCAGTCTCTCTCCCCACCATCACAGGGCCCGTCTCTCTCCCCACCCTCCCAGGCCCATCTCTCCCCCCTACCCTCCCCACCCAGCTGATGAGAGATGCTGCTAATAGTTTGTTACTGGGGAGAATGATTTAACAGCCCGCTATTGGTCCTGACGGTTGACCATGTGACCCCACGGTCACCCAGTCCCTTTATTCCTAGTCGTCACCGAGGGGAAAATAGATAAATAAATGAAGAAAATAAAATGGTTCTGGTCCCTAGACAGTGAGAAGTGACTGTGTAGAATATCAATGAAACATAGTTCACACTAAATTTGCCCTCATGAATAACACATCTCTGCTAATAGGAAGGGATCGGTCTGCCTGTCTCTCTACCCACCATTACACTGGACAAACTCAATTTCCTGTTTCTCTCCAAGGACCCTTGATAAGCGTCCCCTGCTATTGCCTGACCATAAATCACGGCTTAGCCTGATTTCCTCCATAAAGGTGTTTACAGTCATGGTCATGACTGTAAACACCGCGAGTTGGACCACTTTAATAATGGCAAAGCAATAAACTAAGCTATTGATTGAACAGGCTCATTCTTAGCTGTAGAGCGTCAGCTAAAAAACATGGAGGGAAAGAAAGGCTCTGTATATAATTAGCACTCTGTGGCGCTCCGTGATGTTCTGCTTTGATAAGACATTGTGTAGGTGAATCTGTTTTTCTTTAATGAAAGTGACTGTGTACTGCACTGCTTATGTAATCATCATACTTTAATAGCATATTATTATTACTGACTGCTCAGTCAGTGGCATCATACGTGGGTCAGTTGACGTCGTGGTGAACAGTGAACAGGCTGCAGTAGCAGGATGCTCCTGATAAAGAACTGTGTTACACTCTAATCTTCCAGTAATTTCCTCCTAGTGACAGCTCTAGAACACATGACAAATGGCTTCCTAGGGTCCGAGAGGGCGCGTGTTAGTTTGACCATTCCCAACCCAGTGACAGAGTAGCAAGTGTAGGCTCCATGATCCCCACACTTCACTAATGCTGTGAGGACTGAGTCTGTAGAGGGCTACTACTGAAGCACTGACCAGAGGATAAAGAAGCACTCACATTACCCAGTAGTCTGCCTATTACCCTGCAGTCTGCCTATTACCCTGTAGTCTGCCTAATACCCTGTAGTCTGCCCATTACCCTGTAGTCTGCCTATTACCCTGTAGTCTGCCTATTACCCTGTAGCCTGCCTATTACCCTGTAGTCTGCCTATTACCCTGTAGTCTGCCTATTACCCTGTAGTCTGCCTATTACCCTGTAGTCTGCCCATTACCCTGTAGTCTGCCCATTACCCTGTAGTCTGCCCATTACCCTGTAGTCTGCCCATTAACCTGTAGTCTGCCCATTAACCTGTAGTCTGCCCATTAACCTGTAGTTTGCCCATTACCCTGTAGTCTGCCCATTACCCTGTAGTTTGCCCATTACCCTGTAGTTTTCCCATCATCCTGTAGTTTTCCCATTACCCTGTAGTTTTCCCATCATCCTGTAGTTTTCCCATCACCCTGTAGTTTTCCCATCATCCTGTAGTTTTCCCATTACCCTGTAGTTTTACCATCATCCTGTAGTTTTCCCATTAACCTGTAGTTTGCCCATCACCCTGTAGTTTTCCCATCATCCTGTAGTTTTCGCATCACCCTGTAGTTTTCCCATCATCCTGTAGTTTTCCCATCACCCTGTAGTTTTCCCATCATCCTGTAGTTTTCCCATTACCCTGTAGTTTTACCATCATCCTGTAGTTTTCCCATTAACCTGTAGTTTGCCCATCACCCTGTAGTTTTCCCATCATCCTGTAGTTTTCGCATCACCCTGTAGTTTTCCCATCATCCTGTAGTTTTCCCATCATCCTGTAGTTTTCCCATTACCCTGTAGTTTGCCCACCATCCTGTAGTTTTCCCATTACCCTGTAGTTTTCCCATTACTCTGTAGTTTTCCCATCATCCTGTAGTTTTCCCATCATCCTGTAGTTTTCCCATTACCCTGTAGTTTTCCCATTACCCTGTAGTTTTCCCATCATCCTGTAGTTTTCCCATTACCCTGTAGTTTGCCCACCATCCTGTAGTTTTCCCATCATCCTGTAGTTTTCCCATTACCCTGTAGTTTGCCCACCATCCTGTAGTTTTCCCATTACCCTGTAGTTGTCCCATTACCCTGTAGTTTGCCCACCATCCTGTAGTTTTCCCATTACCCTGTAGTTTTCCCATTACTCTGTAGTTTTCCCATCATCCTGTAGTTTTCCCATCATCCTGTAGTTTTCCCATTACCCTGTAGTTTTCCCATTACCCTGTAGTTTTCCCATCATCCTGTAGTTTTCCCATTACCCTGTAGTTTGCCCACCATCCTGTAGTTTTCCCATCATCCTGTAGTTTTCCCATTACCCTGTAGTTTGCCCACCATCCTGTAGTTTTCCCATTACCCTGTAGTTGTCCCATTACCCTGTAGTTTTCCCATCATCCTGTAGTTTTCCCATTATCCTGTAGTTTTCCCATCATCCTGTAGTTTTCCCATTACCCTGTAGTTTTCCCATTATCCTATAGTTTTCCCACCATCCTTTAGTTTGCCCATCATACTGTAGCTTGCCCATTACCCTGTAGTTTTACCACCATCCTGTAGTTTGCCCATCATACTGTAGCTTGCCCATCATACTGTAGCTTGCCCATTACCCTGTCGTTTTCTCTCTGTGATCTGTTGACTAGATCCTAGTGGTCATTTAAATGATTGCTGTTATTTTCATCCAGCATCTCAAGCTTGAGGATAGATAAGGGTAACACTTAGAAATCAGCATATTCATGATGTGAAAAGGATAGGCCTAGATAGTGGATAAGAGGGAATGGGAGGCTGGGGACCAATGGCAGAGAAATGACATTCACTGAAGAGAACCTCTTAGTATCCTCCCTCTCTTATGTCTTAATGATCAGAGTGGGAGTGTAAGGTAAAGGAACTGATTGATTCATGTGGTATGATGTCGTCCAGTGTGTGGGCCACGATCAGCACTCTCATCACATGCAAGCACACTGGCGTCAGGCAGAGAGGTCTCCTTAACTGAACTGAAGGTACCTGCGACTGAGAGGTCTCCTCTGCTGAACTGAAGGTACCTGCGACTGAGAGGTCTCGTCAGCTGAACTGGAGGTATCTGCGACAGAGAGGTCTCCTCAGCTGAACTGGAGGTACCTGCGACAGAGAGGTCTCCTCAGCTGAACTGGAGGTACCTGCGACAGAGAGGTCTCCTCAGCTGAACTGGAGGTACCTGCGACAGAGAGGTCTCCTCAGCTGAACTGGAGGTACCTGCGACAGAGAGGTCTCCTCAGCTGAACTGGAGGTACCTGCGACAGAGAGGTCTCCTCAGCTGAACTGGAGGTACCTGTGACAGAGAGGTCTCCTCAGCTGAACTGGAGGTACCTGCGACAGAGAGGTCTCCTCAGCTGAACTGGAGGTACCTGCGACAGAGAGGTCTCCTCAGCTGAACTGGAGGTACCTGCGACAGAGAGGTCTCCTCAGCTGAACTGGAGGTACCTGCGACAGAGAGTTCTCCTCAGCTGAACTGGAGGTACCTGCGACAGAGAGGTCTCCTCAGCTGAACTGGAGGTACCTGCGACAGAGAGGTCTCCTCAGCTGAACTGGAGGTACCTGCGACAGAGAGGTCTCGTCAGCTGAAATGAGCAGAGGCCTGATGAAGATTACAAAGACAGCTCTGTGTCTCGACGCATAAACAAATAAACAGAGAGAGAACATGAGAGAGAAGAAGGGAGAGACGATGACACAAGTGACAGCAGCGTTTTTAAAGTTGAGGAATCAGATGCTCCAAAAACATAAGCCAGGCACCATATGGAGCATGTAGGGAATAAAGGGGAGGATTTGTGGGAGAGTGTGAGTATGAATAAAGGAAAGGCCGTTAGTTATTAAGATGGAATTTAAAGGTGCAGTGAGGCAGAAACAGAGGCGGGCAAGCTGAGCCAACCACAGCTGTTTAATACCTGCAATTGAATTAACACACTCTAATGGAAGTCTTTTTGATGGTAGTTATTTTTGCATTATTATATTCACATTATATTGACTGCCTCATTGTCCCAGGTAGAGGTTTTAGCTCCACACCTAGCTTCCCACTGCTGACTGGGTAATGGAGTGTGTGAGAGTGCAGTGGCAACACTCAACTAGCCCAATGCTCTAGGATGAAGCCAGGCTATCAGCCACAAACTACATTCATTTTTCATGACAGCATGAAGCTAAATGATTCAAACGCATTGCGTTCCCTGTGGCGGTATCACACTGCAACCGGCCAATCGAAACGAATGGCTTGACCAAGCCCATATAAATCATCTACTGTGTAGATATATGTACTTCATAAATTTCCTGAAAAGTGATACAGGGAATGTCCTTTAATTCTCATATTGTGTGTGCACTGTGAGCACTGTGAGCACTGTGAGCACTGATAGTTGGGTTTCAGTGTTGGGAGTGAGTTGATGACATAGAAGTAGTTTGTTCCCTGTGCAGAGTGGTAGGGTAGGGTCTGAAGCATGATGGGGACAGGGGCATGGTGGACATAGAAATAAATCAGTTTACCAGCCAAATTGCCAAAATTAGAGGTTCCAATATGTAGATGTAGGGTTGTTGGCCATTCACCACTGTAGCTTTAAGCTTGTTTCCGGCCCATAGACCAGTCAGCTTGAATACTAAGCATAATGTGACTGACTGCCTGTGAGCAATTTACTCTATGAATAAGCAATGTCCCCACTAACATGAATTATTTCCCAGGCACCTCCACCAGCATAGCCTATGTTACATACCGCACACATTTATGCCCAGCCTGGATCCCCGATTGGTTACTGAGTTGTTACTTGGTTACCGAGCGGTAAAAAGAGCAATTTGTGTTAGCGAGTGTTCCGTGAACCATTACACAACCTGTACACAATCACTTCCAACCATTCCTCTCTATAGAATGGAGAGACTTCTAAAGGTGCTATGTTCTAACATCCTCCACCTACACAACACCTGAAGCAAGTGCCTTCCAGTCATACATAGAGAGTTGGGCCAATACGGTTTTCTCCTCCATAGCTGTTTCTAAGTGATAAATGACGCTTCTGCGTTGTGCTTTTTATTTCTGATAGTATTCTAAACCTATGAAGATGTCCAGTGAAAACAGATATGCAATTTTGTTGACACCACAGTACCAACACCACAGTACCAACACCACAGTACCAACACCACAGTACCAACTTGGATACACATTATTCCGAATGCAAGTGTCTTCACTGACATTTTCAACCTCTCCCTGACTGAGTCTGTAATACCTACATGTTTCAAGCAGGCCACCACAGTCCCTGTGCCCAAGGAAGCGAAGGTAACCTGCCGAAATGATTACCACCCGTAGCGCTCATGTCGGTAGCCATGAAGTGCTTTGAAAGGCTGGTCATGGCTCACATCAACAGCATCATCCCAGATACCCTAGACCCACTCCAATTCGCATACCATTCCAACTTGCATACCGCCCCAACAGATCCACAGATGACACCATCTCAATCTCACTCCATACTGCCCTTTCCCACCTGGACAAAAGGAACACCTATGTGAGAATGCCTATCTGATCGTGGATTACAGGAAAACGCGGCCCGAACAGGCCCCCTTTAACATCAACGGGGCTGTAGTGGAGCGGGTCGAGAGTTTCAAGTTCCTTGGTGTCCACCTCACCAACGAACTATCATGGTCCAAACACACCAAGACAGTTGTGAAAAGGGCATGACAAAACCTTTTCCCCTTCAGGAGACTAAAAAGATTTGACATGGGCGCCTAGTTCATTAATACATTTTCAAGTTCATAAGCCATAAGCCAAAAGACTGCTGAACAATTAATCAAATGGCCACCGGGCTATTTCCATTGACCCCCCCCCCCCATTTGTTTTGTACACTGCTGCTACTCGCTGTTTATTATCTATGCATCGTCACTTCATCCCTACCTACATGTACAAATTACCTTAACTAACCTTAACTACCTTAACTTAACTAACTACCCCCGCACACTGACTCGGTACCAGTACCTCCTGTATATAGCATCATTATTGTTATGTTATTGTGTTACTTTTTATTATATTTTTTACTTTAGTTTATTTGGTAAATATTTTCTCAACTTTCTTGAACTGCACTGTTGCTTAAGGGCTTGTTAGTAAGCATTTCACAGTAAGGTCTACACTTGTTGTATTCGGCACATGTGACAAATAAAGTTTGATTTGATTTAATCAATAAAAACATCTGTTCAATTCGCTGCTCTGTCTTGCTTATTTACAGCAGGTCATTTCACAGGGAAGTGTCAGAACTGTCGGGTCATTTCACAGGGAAGTGTCAGAACTGTCGGGTCATTTCACAGGGAAGCGTCAGAACTGTCGGGTCATTTCACAGGGAAGTGTCAGAACTGTCGGGTCATTTCACAGGGAACTGCTCTCGTATTGGTACATCACCAACAGGAGAATAAAGGTGCTAACATGGCAGCCGTTCTAAAAGTTGGCCCAACTCTCTCTATATATAACTCTGGTGCTTCCTTTTGATCATCACAATCCCCTGTGTCTCTCTCGTCAGTTAAACCCAGTCCATCTAACATTTAACTATTTGTGTTAAGTGGAGATGAAAGTCCTTGACTAACACTGGACATCCTGGTCTCTCTTCTATCTGAATGAACGTCATTGACTAACACTGGACATCCTGGTCTCTCCTCTATCTGAATGAACGTCCTTGACTAACACTGAACATCCTGGTCTCTCCTCTATCTGAATGAACGTCCTTGACTAACACTGAACATCCTGGTCTCTCCTCTATCTGAATGAACGTCCTTGACTAACACTGAACATCCTGGTCTCTCCTCTATCTGAATGAACGTCCTTGACTAACACTGGACATCCTGGTCTCTCTTCTATCTGAATGAACGTCATTGACTAACACTGGACATCCTGGTCTCTCCTCTATCTGAATGAACGTCCTTGACTAACACTGAACATCCTGGTCTCTCCTCTATCTGAATGAACGTCCTTGACTAACACTGAACATCCTGGTCTCTCCTCTATCTGAATGAACGTCCTTGACTAACACTGAACATCCTGGTCTCTCCTCTATCTGAATGAACGTCCTTGACTAACACTGGACATCCTGGTCTCTCCTCTATCTGAATGAACGTCCTTGACTAACACTGGACATCCTGGTCTCTCCTCTATCTGAATGAACGTCCTTGACTAACACTGGACATCCTGGTCTCTCCTCTATCTGAATGAACGTCTTTGACTAACACTGGACATCCTGGTCTCTCCTCTATCTGAATGAACGTCCTTGACTAACACTGAACATCCTGGTCTCTCCTCTATCTGAATGAACGTCCTTGACTAACACTGAACATCCTGGTCTCTCCTCTATCTGAATGAACGTCCTTGACTAACACTGAACATCCTGGTCTCTCCTCTATCTGTATGAACGTCCTTGACTAACACTGGACATCCTGGTCTCTCCTCTATCTGAATGAACGTCTTTGACTAACACTGGACATCCTGGTCTCTCCTCTATCTGAATGAACGTCCTTGACTAACACTGGACATCCTGGTCTCTCCTCTATCTGAATGAACGTCCTTGACTAACACTGAACATCCTGGTCTCTCCTCTATCTGAATGAACGTCCTTGACTAACACTGGACATCCTGGTCTCTCCTCTCTCTGAATGAACGTCCTTGACTAACACTGGACATCCTGGTCTCTCCTCTATCTGAATGAACGTCCTTGACTAACACTGGACATCCTGGTCTCTCCTCTATCTGAATGAACGTCCTTGACTAACACTGGACATCCTGGTCTCTCCTCTATCTGAATGAACGTCCTTGACTAACACTGGACATCCTGGTCTCTCCTCTATCTGAATGAACGTCCTTGACTAACACTGGACATCCTGGTCTCTCCTCTATCTGAATGAACGTCCTTGACTAACACTGGACATCCTGGTCTCTCCTCTATCTGAATGAACGTTTTTGACTAACACTGGACATCCTGGTCTCTCCTCTATTTGAATGAACGTCCTTGACTAACACTGGACATCCTGGTCTCTCCTCTATCTGAATGAACGGTCAGTAAAAGCTTTTCAGATGAATGATCTAGAACTTGATGCGTGTGTCTCTCACCACCAATCAGGTCAAGGGATTTAAGCCACATATCCTTGAGCTGAATGAGTCCATTTTCCAGCTTGCTTCATCCCTTCCTACCCATGTTTTCCCTACCTACCCATGTCTTCCCTACCTACCCATGTCTTCCCCCCTACCCATGTCTTCCCGCCCTACCCATGTCATCCCAACCTACCCATGTCTTCCCATCCTACCCATGTCCCTTCCTACCCATGTCTACCCCTCCTACCCATGTCTACCCCTCCTACTCATGTCATCCCTGCCTACCCATGTCCCAACCTACCCATGTCTACCCCTCCTACCCATGTCATCCAATCCTACCCCTGCCTACCCATCCTACCCATGTCTATCCCTCCTACCCATGTCTTCCCTACCTACCCATGTCTACCCATCCTACCCATGTTTATCCCATCCTACCCATGTCTCCCCATCCTACCTATGTCTACCCATCCTACCCATGTCTACCCCTCCTACCCATGTCATCCCAATCAACCCATGCCTACCCATCCTACCCATGTCTATCCCTCCTACCCATGTCATCCCATCCTACCCATGTCTACCCATCCTATCCATGTCGGCAGGGTAGCCTAGTGGTTAGAGCGTTGGACTAGTAACCGGAAGGTTGCGAGTTCAAACCCCCGAGCTGACAAGGTACAAATCTGTCGTTCTGCCCCTGAACAGGCAGTTAACCCACTGTTCCCAGGCCGTCATTGAAAATAAGAATTTGTTCTTAACTGACTTGCCTGGTTAAATAAAGGTAAAATAAAAAAAAATAAAATAAAATGTCTACCCCTCCTACCCATGTCTACCCCTCCTACCCATGTCTACCCCACCTACCCATGTCTACCCCTCCTACCCATGGCTACCCCTCCTACCCATGTCTACCCCACCTACCCATGTCTACCCCTCCTACCCATGTCTACCCCACCTACCCATGTCTACCCCTCCTACCCATGTCTACCCATCCTACCCATGTCTATCCCTCCTACCCATGTCATCCCTCCCCTTAAAGAACCTGGCTGCTTGCTGCTTTAATAGATGCATGCTTACAGCAGCTGCCTTGCATACAAACCATTTATGCGCCCTAGATTTTACAGATCAATTATTCAGTGCAGGTGAGTTTGGTTCTCTGAGCATGACATGTTTTTGAAGACATACACAATCGTATGCACACACTAGTATGCACGCGCGAGCGTTCTAAGGCAATGCATCTCAGTGCTAGAGGCATCATTACAGGCCCTGGTTCGATCCCGGGCTTTATCACAATCTCACCAACCATCAGAGTGCACATAACTATATATACTGTAAGTCCACTGCAATAACAGAAAAATGAGCTCTGAGAGAGCCTTCCCCACAAAAACAACTTTTATGCATAGACATGAATATAGTTGTTTGCAATTACTTACAACAAACATCATACTGATTAGTCTGTGTTTAGGGAAAATAGTATACATCTATACATACATAGCTGTATCTGTGTGTGTGTGCATGTACATGTTCGTGTGAATATGGGAGGATATGGAGTACAGTGAAGAGAGGACATGAGGGAGGGAATGGAAAAGGAGGGGGTAGGGAGGGGAGAGGGGAGAGAGAGAGGGGGGGGGTAAGAGACCTTGATCTTAAGGGAGTAATCTTTTCATTAACTGCACTTTTTCAGACCCTCAGAGCTTCACCATTGATCCTGCTGTAATGTCAATTCATTAGCAACACTGGGCCTCAACATGCCTTATCGTGCTGACCCTCTCAACTCACACTCTCCCTGTACTACTCCACTTCTGCTGGAATAGGGGGAAATAATTCAACCACTTTCCTATGCCACGCACCATTGTGCAACTTCCTCCACGCCTTATCAATCCATTTCTCTGCATGCATCTTCCATTTTTAGTTTCTGCTTTTTTTTTTGCCTTCGTTCAATCTGACTTGGGTCTCATATTGCTTTGGCTCTCAAATCACGAGTGATGATCTTCTCATTCTCCCTGTTCTCCTCAGCACATTTGAGTGGCTGTCCTTCAGTGTCTGTTCTCCTCAGCACATTAGAGTGGCTGTCCTTCAGTGTCTGTTCTCCTACGCACATTAGAGTGGCGGTCCTTCAGTGTCTGTTCTCCTACGCACATTAGAGTGGCTGTCCTTCAGTGTCTGTTCTCCTCAGCACATTAGAGTGGCTGTCCTTCAGTGCTGTTCTCCTACGCACATTAGAGTGGCTGTCCTTCAGTGTCTGTTCTCCTCAGCACATTAGAGTGGCTGTCCGTTAGTGTCTGTTCTCCTCAGCACATTAGAGTGGCTGTCCTTCAGTGTCTGTTCTCCTCAGCACATTAGAGTGGCTGTTCTTCAGTGTCTGTTCTCCTCAGCACATTAGAGTGGCTGTCCTTCAGTGTCTGTTCTCCTCAGCACATTAGAGTGGCTGTCCTTCAGTGCTGTTCTCCTCAGCACATTAGAGTGGCTGTCCTTCAGTGTCTGTTATCCTACGCACATTAGAGTGGCTGTCCTTCAGTGCTGTTCTCCTACGCACATTAGAGTGGCTGTCCGTTAGTGTCTGTTCTCCTCAGCACATTAGAGTGGCTGTCCTTCAGTGTCTGTTCTCCTCAGCACATTAGAGTGGCTGTTCTTCAGTGTCTGTTCTCCTCAGCACATTAGAGTGGCTGTCCTTCAGTGTCTGTTCTCCTCAGCACATTAGAGTGGCTGTCCTTCCGTGTCTGTTCTCCTCAGCACATTAGAGTGGCTGCCCTTCAGTGCTGTTCTCCTCAGCACATTAGAGTGGCTGTCCTTCAGTGTCTGTTCTCCTACGCACATTAGAGTGGCTGTCCTTCAGTGCTGTTCTCCTACGCACATTAGAGTGGCTGTCCTTCAGTGTCTGTTCAGTCTCTCAGACTGCTCTACCTCCATTTTAGCCCATCATCTCCCCCTGTCTTTTGTGGGTGGTTAGTCAGTGTCTACACACGCCCTTCTGGGACTACCCCCCTGACTGCTGTTCCTGCCAGTTCAGTGTTTAACACAAATATTTTGCACTCATCTTCACTTCCAAACCTGTTCTTGGAAGAATTGTCAGCATGTGTAGGCAGCTGCCTATGTGCAAAATGTTGATTGTGTCTCTCTCTCTCTCTTTCTCCCATTCATTGAACTCCTCCTCCCCCCTCTCTCTCTCTCCCCCTCCCTCCCCTCACGTGTCACTTCCCCCTTGCTGTTCACTCTGTTTTTTGTTTTGCAGTTCTGCAACGCAGGAGGCTTCACTGGATAAAACCCAGTCCCTGCCCAGTGGTGATTAAAGAGGGCCCAGTCTGGCTGCTTGAGATAGTACAGCAGCTTATGGGATTCACTGGGAGAAACACTACACCACTACTACACTCACATCGAAGTCCTCCCCATCATCAAGCCTTCAAAAAGCTTCATCCAGCAATGACTTTCTTATTCTTACTACTTAGAGCAAGACTCCCAATTTCTTATCCAAAAATAGGGATTTGAGGATCATGACAAATCACTCAATCTTTTCCTTAGACCTGCTTCTGAACGTTTCATCATTGCACCATTGAGAAGGGCGCCTTTGCTTCATTTAATTGCCATTTGAAGTTTTCTACAGTATTTTGCCTCTCTCCTCTCCCATTGTAAACCTGAGGCCTCTCGAGGCGGGCGGACAGTGAGGAGAACCACTCGGCTCCTCTTCCTCCTCATTCAGCACGCATCCTCTTAATTTGTTAGTGATCCCAATCCTCTCTCACCTTATGACGCTGTGCGGCCGCCTCGGTCAAGACGCTCTGGGGATATGTGGTTATGTTTTCCACAGTGACGGTGAGGGATTCATTTCACTACTTGTAATGACTTAGTCCCTTGAACTGTCTGACACCAAGGCATGAGACACCCTGAGAACCCACCAGGCAACCATGCACTGATAAAGATAAAGTCCTCGTTAAAAAGAAAATGAACAGAGGAGGCTATTCTGTTCATGAGGCAAGAGGACGAAACAGATTCCCCTGTTTCACTCTGCTCGTCTCCTTGATGACGGATAATGAGAAGGAGAACCAAGGACTTAGTGGCGGAGAGAGACAGACGGGCTTGTTTACACTAAAAAGTATGAGTAACATTTGAGAGAGAAAAATAAGTTGAAATGGGGAATGTGAAAGCACCAGCCGAGAGCAGAGAGGCTGAGGGGAAGGAGCTGAAGATAATGACCTGCATTTTCTGTGTGTGTCATGTAAGGCTTCACACAAGACTGACTTAGCCTCATAAAGCGCTTTGCATATCTCCCCATTGGGGCTATTATCTTATCTTCATACCTCTGTGGTCTTCCACCACCAACCACCTCTCTGCCCCCCTCTCTCTTTCCCTCTATACCTCTCTCCTAACCAGCCCTGCCCTCGCTCTAGGCAGTTCTCCCATGGGGGATAGGCTCAGCATCCTCAGCCCTGTTCACCTCGGGTACAGAGACGGCAAAGCCCAAACTCAAACACGGCAAGTTTGCCGAAATGATTCTTTTCTGATGGGCTTTTGTGCACTTGGCTCGGTGCTCCAGTTGACGGCACACCCCTCCACTCTCACCGGAACTAGAGCAGGACTATAGGATGAGGACAGCGAATTCTCCTCTGGAGAGAGACATGCTGTGCAGAATAGGAGATGAAGATCACTCGTTAATACCAGAGTGTGACACCAATGTTCTGGCATTAGCTTCTGTAACACGTCTAGTCAACAAAGGTGTAGAATACAGAGTGTTTCTCTACTCTTCTAATAATAATGATATACATTTTACTCATTTACAGCAATGACCTGGGGAGTAGTTACAGCACCCTACTTTACATTTTAGGCATTTAGAAGACACTCTTATCCAGAGTGACTTACAGGAAACATTTGGGTTAAGTGCCTTGCTCAAGGGTACATCAACAGATTTGTCAACTAGTTGGCTTGGGGATTCAAACCTGCAACCTTTCGGTTACTGGCCCAACGCTCTAACCGCTAGGCTACCTGCCACACCTACATGATAGGAATGGGGAAATTATAGGAATGGGGAAATACAATGTAGGCTGGCCTAAAGTGATAACAGAAATGTGATTCATGTACAGTGCCTTGCGAAAGTATTCGGCCTCCTTGAACTTTGCGACCTTTTGCCACATTTCAGGCACATTTCATTTCATTTATGTTTGAAGCCTGAAATGTGGCAAAAGGTTGCAAAGTTCAAGGGGGCCGAATACTTTCGCAAGGCACTGTATGAGCTAGTCTTGGGGTTAGAGAGAGAGAAGGAGAAGTAGTATATATCACAGCTAATTAGAGGTTGAACAAGATGGACATTTCATGGTATGATAATAAAATATATAAAAACAAATCTGTATATTATTGTATATTATTGGCTTGTAGTATTTTGTATAAAGATTCTCAGAATATTATGGTTCCTAACTAGAGAGCCAGGAAGTTTGAAGCTCGGGGAAGGATAATGTTCTGACTGATACAGTATGTGAGCCTCGCTGCGTTTGTTTGATTTCCCATGTTTCCCATTCATTTTTTCCATTACAATTTCCATGCATGACCTGTGACATTGTCATGCAGGCATTACCATACCACTGTATAGCCTTTGGTTAAGGATATGACTATCTCACAATCTTATCTGACATTTATCGGTACATCGTTCCACCTTTCTGAGCTAACCTGATGATAAAATACATAATTTTCATAATTCCTATAACCTTCTTCAATATAACATTAACACACATGCTAAGCCTGCAGGCAGCCACGCACGCACACACATGCCCCTACATTACACATGTACAGAAGCAGAATCTGGGTAGAAGACTTCAAATCAATGTTTTCATTGGCTCATTAGGTAAGGCAATGATTGTGAAGCTTGGCTTGTTCGTTCATTACTGAGACTGACATAGATTTGTGTGATTGAGCGAGCGAATAGTAGTGAGTGAGTGAGTGAGTAAAAGAGAGAGATTCCTGTTGTTCAGTACTCGGCTATTGTTAGCCTGAGGCTGCCCAGTCTCTCCTTAACGGCAGTGACAGACAGGCACAGTGTTTGAAAGTGTAATTCTAAGGAGAGATAATGCACTGCACCCTGTACTTAGAGCCAAGGAGAAAATGAACCTTTTTTCTCCCGCAGAGACTAATGACACTGGAGGAGTGAGAGAAATAAAGATGGAGGGACAAATGTGCAGCAAACGCTTTTCACTGGAGATGAAGAAGGTCCTGTTAAGTGTAGCTGATTTTTCTTCTCTCTCTCCCTCTCTCTGTCTCTCTCTCTCCCTCTCTCTCTTTGATATGTACTTTTTTCTGGTACTCTGACGGGAATTTGTTCAGTGGATTGCTCCAGTTAGAAGTGACAAAACAGAAATTGGAAGCATATTTTTCCTACAGAAATAACTGGTGTGGGGCCGTGGTGTGTCAGAGAAATTTGGTTGGTTGATGTGTTGAGCGATGGAACAACACGCTACGTTAAGATTATGATGGTGATGGTGATGGTTCACCTAGCCTATAGAGATTACTACAGCTATTTCAGATGTGAAGGTTCACCTAGCCCATGGAGATTACTACAGCTATTTCAGATGTGAAGGTTCACCTAGCCCATGGAGATTACTACAGCTATTTCAGATGTGATGGTTCACCTAGCCCATGGAGATTACTACAGCTATTTCATATGTGATGGTTCACCTAGCCCATGGAGATTACTACAGCTATTTCAGATGTGATGGTTCACCTAGCCCATGGAGATTACTACAGCTATTTCAGATGTGATGGTTCACCTAGCCTATAGATATTACTACAGCTATTTCAGATGTGAAGGTTCACCTAGCCCATGGAGATTACTACAGCTATTTCATATGTGAAGGTTCACCTAGCCCATGGAGATTACTACAGCTATTTCAGATGTGATGGTTCACCTAGCCCATGGAGATTACTACAGCTATTTCATATGTGAAGGTTCACCTAGCCCATGGAGATTACTACAGCTATTTCAGATGTGAAGGTTCACCTAGCCCATGGAGATTACTACAGCTATTTCAGATGTGAAGGTTCACCTAGCCCATGGAGATTACTACAGCTATTTCAGATGTGAAGGTTCACCTAGCACATGGAGATTACTACAGCTATTTCAGATGTGATGGTTCACCTAGCCTATAGATATTACTACAGCTATTTCAGATGTGAAGGTTCACCTAGCCTATAGATATTACTACAGCTATTTCAGATGTGAAGGTTCACCTAGCCCATGGAGATTACTACAGCTATTTCAGATGTGAAGGTTCACCTAGCCCATGGAGATTACTACAGCTATTTCAGATGTGAAGGTTCACCTAGCCCATGGAGATTACTACAGCTATTTCATATGTGATGGTTCACCTAGCCCATGGAGATTACTACAGCTATTTCAGATGTGAAGGTTCACCTAGCCCATGGAGATTACTACAGCTATTTCATATGTGATGGTTCACCTAGCCCATGGAGATTACTACAGCTATTTCAGATGTGAAGGTTCACCTAGCCCATGGAGATTACTACAGCTATTTCAGATGTGAAGGTTCACCTAGCCTATAGAGATTACTACAGCTATTTCAGATGTGAAGGTTCACCTAGCCTATAGAGATTACTACAGCTATTTCAGATGTGATGGTTCACCTAGCCCATGGAGATTACTACAGCTATTTCAGATGTGATGGTTCACCTAGCCTATAGAGATTACTACAGCTATTTCAGATGTGAAGGTTCACCTAGCCTATAGATATTACTACAGCTATTTCAGATGTGAAGGTTCACCTAGCCCATGGAGATTACTACAGCTATTTCATATGTGAAGGTTCACCTAGCCTATAGAGATTACTACAGCTATTTCAGATGTGAAGGTTCACCTAGCCTATAGATATTACTACAGCTATTTCAGATGTGATGGTTCACCTAGCCTATAGATATTACTACAGCTATTTCAGATGTGATGGTTCACCTAGCCTATAGAGATTACTACAGCTATTTCAGATGTGAAGGTTCACCTAGCCTATAGAGATTACTACAGCTATTTCAGATGTGAAGGTTCACCTAGCCCATGGAGATTACTACAGCTATTTCAGATGTGAAGGTTCACCTAGCCTATAGAGATTACTACAGCTATTTCAGATGTGAAGGTTCACCTAGCACATGGAGATTACTACAGCTATTTCAGATGTGAAGGTTCACCTAGCCTATAGAGATTACTACAGCTATTTCAGATGTGATGGTTCACCTAGCCTATAGAGATTACTACAGCTGTTTCAGATGTGATGGTTCACCTAGCCCATTGAGATTACTACAGCTATTTCAGATGTGATGGTTCACCTAGCCTATAGAGATTACTACAGCTGTTTCAGATGTGAAGGTTCACCTAGCCTATAGAGATTACTACAGCTATTTCAGATGTGATGGTTCACCTAGCCCATTGAGATTACTACAGCTATTTCATATGTGAAGGTTCACCTAGCCTATAGAGATTACTACAGCTATTTCAGATGTGAAGGTTCACCTAGCCTATAGAGATTACTACAGCTATTTCAGATGTGAAGGTTCACCTAGCCTATAGAGATTACTACAGCTATTTCAGATGTGAAGGTTCACCTAGCCCATTGAGATTACTACAGCTATTTCATATGTGAAGGTTCACCTAGCCTATAGAGATTACTACAGCTATTTCATATGTGAAGGTTCACCTAGCCTATAGAGATTACTACAGCTATTTCAGATGTGATGGTTCACCTAGCCCATGGAGATTACTACAGCTATTTCAGATGTGAAGGTTCACCTAGCCCATGTAGATTACTACAGCTATTTCAGATGTGAAGGTTCACCTAGCCCATGGAGATTACTACAGCTATTTCAGATGTGAAGGTTCACCTAGCCCATGGAGATTACTACAGCTATTTCAGATGTGATGGTTCACCTAGCCCATGGAGATTACTACAGCTATTTCAGATGTGAAGGTTCACCTAGCCCATGGAGATTACTACAGCTATTTCAGATGTGATGGTTCACCTAGCCCATGGAGATTACTACAGCTATTTCAGATGTGAAGGTTCACCTAGCCCATGGAGATTACTACAGCTATTTCAGATGTGAAGGTTCACCTAGCCCATGGAGATTACTACAGCTATTTCAGATGTGAAGGTTCACCTAGCCCATGGAGATTACTACAGCTATTTCAGATGTGAAGGTTCACCTAGCCCATGTAGATTACTACAGCTATTTCAGATGTGAAGGTTCACCTAGCCCATGGAGATTACTACAGCTATTTCAGATGTGAAGGTTCACCTAGCCCATGGAGATTACTACAGCTATTTCAGATGTGAAGGTTCACCTAGCCCATGGAGATGGGGAATGATGGCTATGATGAGCCTAAAGTTGTATCCCAAATAGCACCTTATTCCCTATATAGTGCATTACTTTTGACCAGGGTCATTAAGGCCATAGAGGATAGCAAGGTGCCATTTGGGACCATAAAACTGATAAGAACATTCACTTTTAAAAGTAACTGGAACTCTATGGCCCCACAGCAACACTGCTTGTACTATATGTTCTGTTACAGATCATAGACTTTGGATTCACTAGAAATAATTCTCTGATCTCAGATATCTTCAATCCATCAACACGTCTATAAACCTTTTGCATTATCACTGAAATATGCTCTCTGCAAAACTGCCGATAACACAACCTTTTCTGTTGTAAATAAGCTCCAGATCTGAGGACTACAGCCAGGCTCATTCACAAAATGCAGTGTTATCACAGCTCCACAATATCTGGACACCCACTCTCTTTACGCTCCACACTTTTTATAAATGTGTGGTAAAAGGTAGAAGCGGACGCACACCCATAGCATTTTTATAGACCTTCTGACTTACTGAGAGAAAACTATTCAAATGTACTTTAACGATGCTCCCAAAAATGTCATGGCTCTACAGTAGCAACCAACGTTTTACATGGTAAATGCTTGATCTAGGTTATGTAGGAATACTTCTACATAAACTGGTTCAAGCATTTAACATGCAACCCCGAAGAAGGCACTGGGTGTTGCAACATTTGTTGCTATACCCATTAAATGTTTGGGAATATAATTACTGTGTACAACTTTCTTTATTTTTACTGTCCAAAGACACAACAGAGAAACCCACACACTCTTCCCTCGCTATGCCACTCCACACACACACACACACACGCAAGCACACACCACACACACAATGACACACACACACACACACACACACAAAACTTCTGTTACTGGGCCTCTCTCTGTAATGACTTATTCATGTCTCTAATCTTTCACCAGATAGATCTGCACTGTTGAATGTTATCAAAGGGAATCAACACAATCAGCAACTCTGATACTCTGGATGAGAGACAGTGAGTCGGATGGCTCCTGATTGCATTGTTTTTATCTTACGGAACAATCTTTTCTAGTCTAATTTGAGGAATTGGCCTGTCTGGTCTAAGACAGAGTGTGAATTACCAGTGGCTATGCCCTACTCTGTCATAAAGTTATTGGTTTCATCCAATATACTTTTGGGGGATATTCATAGAAAGTGCTAGTCACTTCACTTGACTCACATGCAAACACACACACTCACATAAACACACATGTGCATGTTGACGTGTTTAACTATACTTGTGGAGACCAGAAGTGCTCTTTAGTGTGTGAGGTGACTAGTCCTGTTCTCTTCAGTGTGTGAGGTGACTAGTCCTGTTCTCTTCAGTGTGTGAGATGACTAGTCCTGTTCTCTGCAGTGTGTGAGGTGACTAGTCCTGTTCTCTGCAGTGTGTGAGATGACTAGTCCTGTTCTCTGCAGTGTGTGAGGTGACTAGTCCTGTTCTCTTCAGTGTGTGAGATGACTAGTCCTGTTCTCTTCAGTGTGTGAGGTGACTAGTCCTGTTCTCTTCAGTGTGTGAGGTGACTAGTCCTGTTCTCTTCAGTGTGTGAGGTGACTAGTCCTGTTCTCTTCAGTGTGTGAGGTGACTAGTCCTGTTCTCTGCAGTGTGTGAGATGACTAGTCCTGTTCTCTGCAGTGTGTGAGATGACTAGTCCTGTTCTCTTCAGTGTGTGAGGTGACTAGTCCTGTTCTCTTCAGTGTGTGAGATGACTAGTCCTGTTCTCTTCAGTGTGTGAGGTGACTAGTCCTGTTCTCTTCAGTGTGTGAGGTGACTAGTCCTGTTCTCTTCAGTGTGTGAGGTGACTAGTCCTGTTCTCTGCAGTGTGTGAGATGACTAGTCCTGTTCTCTGCAGTGTGTGAGGTGACTAGTCCTGTTCTCTTCAGTGTGTGAGGTGACTAGTCCTGTTCTCTTCAGTGTGTGAGGTGACTAGTCCTGTTCTCTGCAGTGTGTGAGGTGACTAGTCCTGTTCTCTTCAGTGTGTGAGGTGACTAGTCCTGTTCTCTGCAGTGTGTGAGGTGACTAGTCCTGTTCTCTTCAGTGTGTGAGGTGACTAGTCCTGTTCTCTTCAGTGTGTGAGGTGACTAGTCCTGTTCTCTTCAGTGTGTGAGGTGACTAGTCCTGTTCTCTTCAGTGTGTGAGGTGACTAGTCCTGTTCTCTTCAGTGTGTGAGGTGACTAGTCCTGTTCTCTTCAGTGTGTGAGGTGACTAGTCCTGTTCTCTTCAGTGTGTGAGGTGACTAGTCCTGTTCTCTTCAGTGTGTGAGGTGACTAGTCCTGTTCTCTTCAGTGTGTGAGGTGACTAGTCCTGTTCTCTGCAGTGTGTGAGGTGACTAGTCCTGTTCTCTGCAGTGTGTGAGGTGACTAGTCCTGTTCTCTTCAGTGTGTGAGGTGACTAGTCCTGTTCTCTGCAGTGTGTGAGGTGACTAGTCCTGTTCTCTTCAGTGTGTGAGGTGACTAGTCCTGTTCTCTGCAGTGTGTGAGGTGACTAGTCCTGTTCTCTTCAGTGTGTGAGGTGACTAGTCCTGTTCTCTTCAGTGTGTGAGGTGACTAGTCCTGTTCTCTTCAGTGTGTGAGGTGACTAGTCCTGTTCTCTTCAGTGTGTGAGGTGACTAGTCCTGTTCTCTGCAGTGTGTGAGATGACTAGTCCTGTTCTCTGCAGTGTGTGAGGTGACTAGTCCTGTTCTCTTCAGTGTGTGAGGTGACTAGTCCTGTTCTCTTCAGTGTGTGAGGTGACTAGTCCTGTTCTCTGCAGTGTGTGAGGTGACTAGTCCTGTTCTCTTCAGTGTGTGAGGTGACTAGTCCTGTTCTCTGCAGTGTGTGAGGTGACTAGTCCTGTTCTCTTCAGTGTGTGAGGTGACTAGTCCTGTTCTCTTCAGTGTGTGAGGTGACTAGTCCTGTTCTCTTCAGTGTGTGAGGTGACTAGTCCTGTTCTCTTCAGTGTGTGAGGTGACTAGTCCTGTTCTCTTCAGTGTGTGAGGTGACTAGTCCTGTTCTCTTCAGTGTGTGAGGTGACTAGTCCTGTTCTCTTCAGTGTGTGAGGTGACTAGTCCTGTTCTCTTCAGTGTGTGAGGTGACTAGTCCTGTTCTCTGCAGTGTGTGAGGTGACTAGTCCTGTTCTCTGCAGTGTGTGAGGTGACTAGTCCTGTTCTCTTCAGTGTGTGAGGTGACTAGTCCTGTTCTCTGCAGTGTGTGAGGTGACTAGTCCTGTTCTCTTCAATGTGTGAGGTGACTAGTCCTGTTCTCTGCAGTGTGTGAGGTGACTAGTCCTGTTCTCTTCAGTGTGTGAGGTGACTAGTCCTGTTCTCTTCAGTGTGTGAGGTGACTAGTCCTGTTCTCTTCAGTGTGTGAGGTGACTAGTCCTGTTCTCTGCAGTGTGTGAGGTGACTAGTCCTGTTCTCTTCAGTGTGTGAGGTGACTAGTCCTGTTCTCTTCAGTGTGTGAGGTGACTAGTCCTGTTCTCTGCAGTGTGTGAGGTGACTAGTCCTGTTCTTTCTGTGGGTTCACATCTGCAGGATCCACAGCACGCTGCCCTCTAGGTTCATTTTACCACTGTATGCTAGGCAGGTTCACGCACGGCAGATTCCTGTTTGACCTGCAGTTTTCAGAACATATAGTACTCATCCGTTAAAATCTGAGAGATAGTCCACAACGGCCCAAAGTAACACTGACCGCGTATGGTATCTTTTCAGCCATGTTGTACAAAGTACAAGTAGGCTACGTGTCAGGCTGAGCTATGTGACCCAATGTGCCCCCTTTTCTGAGAAAACGTTAAATATCACCTTCATACACACACTACAGTATGCTGATTCAAAATAACTGGAAACCGAAACCGTCTGAGTGATGCAGATCTAATCTGTAACTGTAAGTCGTGTGTACTTGCGGATGTGTATACTTACGTGCGTAAATCACTCTAGAAAATGGCACCTGCTAAATTGCTAAAATGTCAAATGTAATCTTTTTTTGATGAGTCAAGTCACTTAGTGAGTTTGTTGGTAAGGACCTGAGGTTCCCTCCCTCTAGCCGGCAGTTGGATGATCGAACCCAGTCTGCCATGGGAACATGTGAACCAACCAGGGCGGCAGACAGGGTATTCAACAGACGACATGCGACTCCACTCTCAGACATGAAGGAGGATTAGGCTCTTTAATGCCTGTTAGTTAAAGCATAATCTCATGCTACTGGAATTCAGTCAGAACCGCCACTTTTCTTCCCAAAAAAGAATAAAAACTATATTCTCATTCCATATGTTATTTAAAGGGAGATTTGTCATCATGTCATCATGATTTGTCGTCATGATTTGTCAATATGAAATAATGAGCTGTGGAATATCAAATCAGAACTCTGTGCTGGGGTGGCACGCAACGCAACTCTCTCTATTGCCACCGCTGGCTGTGGCAGAGGGAAGAGAAATGTCATTTCGGCCTAAGCTTGTGATCTGGCGTTGGTTCTCTTTCCTGCCCCAGAGAGATTGATTGACCTCGCTGCAGAAGAGTCCTGCTCTTTAATTACCAGTAATTGCATGTGTCCCCTATTATGTTTGTGTTTAAGTGTATTGTGTTTAATTTTAGATTGCAGCATCAAATGATTCCCTGTGCTTCCCTAACTGTGGCGCTCATCCACAGCGAGAGCGGCAGTAATTATGATGATTTTCAGCCTTGACTAAACGCGGGGAATGAGAAGAGGCATTTTATACTGTGTGTGAGAGGCTCTATCTATTTCAATGGTGAGAAATGATAGTGACAGGGGGAAGTGGAAACTGATGAGTGAGATGGTTGAATGGTGTTTTTAATGGCCAGGCTGGCTGAAACTTGTGTGCTGCATTTACCTCAGTGTGAGTCGAGTTTTTTACTGTGAAGCCAAGCAGAGATGAGATGCTTTTCCACTCGACTGTGAATGTATATCATTAACGGCAGAGAGTCGGACTGTCAGGATTAATTTGCCTGTGTGTACCTGAGAACTTCATTTCCCCACAAACTGGAATAGTGATAAACTCTTACTCACAATTAGTGTTTCCACAAACTACAAGTAGAACTTAATGAATGGAATTTAATCTCATGTTCTGGTCTCCTCTAATATTAATGGAATGCAGCTAGCTCCCTATATGTTAGCCAAATACAGTATATCTTAACTCCATGATTCAACGTCCGCGGAGTTGAACGCAGACAGGAATTTTTGGAGTGAACCTCCGACTCCTCAAGTTGCGGTGCAGTCAATGTACATTCTTACACCCTAACGTGTACCTATGTTTGACATCTGTTGTTGTGTGCCTGTCTTTCTTTGCTGAAATCCATACTCTTTAATAAAATACGTTAATCAAATACAACCAGTGACTGTTTCCTTGTTGAGATTCAATCGGCACATGTGCATTCACGCTGAGTTCCCATTTTAGAGCAACAGCAACAAGGAAGCAGTCAGTGGTTGTCTTTTAATAACATTTAATTCAAAAGTATGGATTTCAGCAAAGAAAGAAAGGCACACAACAACAGATGTCCAACATAGGTACACGTTAGGGTGTAAGAATGTACATTTTTTAAGTATTGACTGCACAGTAACATGGAGGAGTTGGAGGTTCACTCCATAAACTCCCATCTGCAATCAACTCAGAGGATGTGGTATCGTGTTGAGATATACTTGGCTACCTACAGTACCAGTCAAAGGTTTGGACACACCTACTCATTGAAGGGTTTTTCTTTATTTTTACTATTTTCTACATTGTTGAATAATAGTGAAGACATTAATAACACATATGGAATCATGTAATAACCAAAAAAAAGTGTTTAACAAATCAAAATATATTTTATACTTTAGATTCTTCAAAGCAGCCACCCTTTGCCTTGATGACAGCTTTGCACACTCTTGGCATTCTCTCTACCAGCTTCACCTGGAATGCTTTTCCAAAACTTCCCACATGCTGAGCACTTGTTGGCAGCTTTAACTTCACTCTGCAGTCCAACTCATCCCAAACCATCTCAATTGGGTTGAGGTCGGGTGATTGTGGAAGCCAGGTCATCTGATGCAGCACTCCATCACTCTCCTTCTTGGTCAAATAGCCCTTACACAGCCTGGGTCATTGTCCTGTTGAAAAACAAATTATAGTTCCACTAAGTGTAACCCAGATGGGATGGAGTATCGCTGCAGAATGCTGTGGTAGCCATGCTGGTTAAGTGTGCATTGAATTCTAAATAAATCACTGACAGTGTCACCAGCAAAGCACCACCACACCTCCTCCCCGCACCTCTCTAATTCAGAGGAGTTGGGTTAAATGACATGTTTCAGTTGAATACATTCAGTTGGACAACTGACTAGGTATCCCCCTTTCACTTTCCTCCATGCTTCACGGTGGGAACCACACATGCGGAGATCATCCGTTCACCTACTCTGCGTCTCACAAAGGCATGGTGGTTGGAACCAAAAATCTCAAATTTGGACTCATCAGACCAAAGGACAGATTTCCACAAGTCTCTTCTTCTTATTGGTGTCCTTTAGTAGTGGTTTCTTCGCAGCAACATAACCATGAATGCCTGATTCAAGCAGTCTCCTCTGAACAGTTGGGTGATGTTGAGATGTGTCTGTTACTTGAACTCTGTGAAGCATTTATTTGGCTGCAATATCTGAGGCTGGTAACTCAAATGAATTTATCCTCTGGAGCAGAGGTAACTGGGTCTTCCTTTCCTGTGGTGGTCCTCGTGAGACAGTTTCATCATAGGGTTTTGCGACTGCACTTGAAGAAAGTTCTTGACATTTTCTGGATTGACTGATGGACTGTGATTTCTCTTAGCTTATGTGAGCTGTTGTTGCCATAATATTTGACCAAATAGGGATATCTTCTGTATACCACTCCTACCTTGCCACAACACTACTGATTGGCTCAAACTCATTAAGAAGGAAAGAAATTCCACAAATGAACTTTAAGGCACACCTGTTAATTGAAATCCATTCCAGGTGACTACATCATGAATCTGCTTGAGATAATGCCAAGAGTGTGCAAAGCTGTCATCAAGGCAAAGGGTTTTAAGAATCTCAAATATGAAATATATTTTGATTTGTTTAACACTTTTTTGATTAGTACATTATTCCTTCCATGTGTTATTTCATAATTTTTATGTCTTCATTATTATTCTACAATGCAGAAAATAGTTTCAAATACAGAAAAACCCTGGAATGAGTAGGTGTGTCAAAACTTTTGACTGGTACTGTATATGTGTTCAAGTTACTGTTATCTGTGTGAACATGCCTGTATCGGCTGTGTGGGATTGCATTATGCTAATGTATGCATGTACTCTGAGTGGTCTTTTACATCAGTACCCTACCACACAGTATATTCATTAGAAAATATCTGTATATACCAGTGTATACTGTTCTTTAAAAACTGGGTGGATCGAGCTCTGAATGCTGATTGGCTGAAAGCCGTGGTATATCAGACCGTATATCACAGGTAAGAGAAAACTTTTCTTTTAACTCCTCTAACTACAATGGTAACCAGTTTATAATAGCAATAAGGCACCTCATAGGTTTGTGGTATATGCTCAATATACCACGGCTAAGGGCTGTATCCAAGGGCTGTATCCAAGCACTCCGCGTTTCAGAGTACAGGCCATATACCGCACCCACTCGTGTCTTATTGCTTAAGTATCCCTCTCTCCCCAGAAGGAGTCCCTCGTTCAGTAGGGCTATCCCTCATTTCTGTGGGGCTAGATGGAAGTTCTGTGATGTGATTGTGTCTTCCCAGCCTGTCGTCCTCTCTCTTCCCAAACCTGGAGCCACACCTGTCTCCCCTCAGCCAGCCTGAGGACTGTTGCTTTTAACAAACTCCCTTAATGAGCTGCTGTATTGCAGGATTTGCTCCCCCATCATCATTACTGTAGGGGCTGGTGTGGCTGTAATTGTAGTCCTGCCTGGGTCTGACTGGCAGCTTGAACAGCCTGCTCCCCCTAACTGACTACTGCAACCTGCACTCCTGACAACCTGCTTCCCTACACATGTGGACACAAACAGACGTGTACGCAAGCAAATCAAATCAAACCTTAACCAACAATGCAGTTCAAGAAATGGAGTTAAGAAAATATTTACTAAATAAACTAAAGTGAAAACTAAAATAAGAGGTAACAGGGGGTACCGGTACCAAGTCAATGTGCGGGGGTATAGGTTAGTCGAGGTCATTTGTACATGTAGGTGGGGGTAAAGTGACTATGCATAGATAGATTTAAACAGCGAGTAGCAGCAGTGTGAAAACAAAGG
Organism: Oncorhynchus mykiss; assembly: GCF_057628025.1. NCBI lineage: Eukaryota > Metazoa > Chordata > Actinopteri > Salmoniformes > Salmonidae > Oncorhynchus > Oncorhynchus mykiss. The sequence continues at coordinate 19,620,692 of NC_143045.1, forward strand.
GGGTGGGGGGGTCGATGTAAATAGTCCGGGTGGCCATTTGACTAACTGTTCAGCAGTCTTATGGCTTGGGGGTAGAAGCTGTTAAGGAGCCTTTTGGACCTAGACTTGGCGCTCCGGTACCACTTGCCGTGCGGTAGCAGAGAGAACAGTCTATGACTTGGGTGACTGGAGTCTTTCACCATTTTTTGGGCCTTCCTCTGACACCGCCTGGTATAGAAGTCCTGGATGGCAGGCAGCTTGGCCCCAGTGATGTACTGGGCCGAACGCAGTACCTTCTGTTGTGCCTTACGATCAGATGCCGAGCAGTTGCCATACCAGGCGGTAATGCAACCGGTCAGGAGGCTCTCAATTGTGCAGCTCTAGAACATTTTGAAGATCTGAGGACCCATGCCAAATCTTTTCAGTCTCCTGAGGGGGAATAGGTTTTGTCGTGCCCTCTCCATGAATGTCTTGGTGTGTTTGGACCATGATAGTTTGTTGGCGATGTGGACCCCAGGAACTTGAAACTCTGGACCCGCTCCACTACAGCCCCTGTCGATGTTAATGGGGCCGTGTTCGGCCCTCCTTTTCCTGTAATCTACTATCAGTTCCTTTGTCTTGCCCACGTTGAGGGAGAGGTTTTTGTCCTGGCACCACACTGCCAGGTCTCTGAACTCCTCCCTATGGGCTGTCTCATGGTTGTCGGTGATCAGACCTACCACTGTTGTGTCATCAGCATACACACACACACACATCCTTTGGGCACGCTCACACGTAGATGCGTACAGGTAGACGCATACCGATACGTAGACCAGTGGAGGCTCCTCAGGGGAGGACCATCTTCCTCAGTGAATTTCCTAAATATAAAAATTGAGAAACATTAAAAAAGTTATCCTTTTTAGATAAAACTTTACTGAATATATTCACGCCCCCAAATATTTGATTAACAGCACTCTGTTGGGTAGTCCCGTGATGTAGCCGGATGACAGCTAGGTTCCATCTTCCTCTCGGTACATTGACTTCAGTACAAAACCTAGGCGGCTCATGGTTCTCACCCCCATCCAAAGACTTACACAGAAATTATGACAACTTCCGGAGGACATCCTTCAACCTATCAGAGCTCTTGCAGCATGAACTGACATGATGCCCACCAAATCAGGGGATTAACTAGATAGCATTGCAGTGTATAAAATGTAATGAGTAGCTGACTTAAAGAGAAAAACAATAATTGAACAGTTTTGTACAAATACATTTCTTTAAAAATGAAAGAGAAGCAAGAGAGAGGGAGCTATATTTTGTTGTAGTTTTTTCACTTTCACTTACTTAGCTAGCGAATGCAGCTATCTAGTTTAGCCTACTCAAACACCTGGCTAGCTGGCTATGAATATCCAACACTGGAACTCTTCCAAGTCAAGGTAAGCTTTTGATTTTACTAATTTATTGACACCGGGGCCTGCCGGTGTAATTGCTAAACTGCTTGCTGACTGTGCACTGTACTGCATGATTGTAGCAAATTTACTCAAGTGTTAGTTCTATTAGCTATGTTGACTATGATGTTAGCTAATATGGTGACAACAATGTAGGCTGTATGTAGCGGCTATGAGATGAAGGTATGGTTTGGAAAATATTTTTCGCCTGGTCACAGACAGCTGATGTGTTGTACACTGAAGTCCACAAGTGAAGGGAAAAGGTGAGAGGAGGAGAGTGCATAGATGTGAGAAGGAATAACAAAGAGCAAATTGATCATGCTGTTTGTATGTGGCTGCTATGAAAGTCAACTGTGTTTGTGTGATCAGGGGTGTGTTCATTCCGCTGATTTTGGTGAAAAACTTTCTTTAAACAGAAGCAAACGGAATGGGGATAAACATCCCTGAAATAGTCCAATAGTAACTCTCGTTTGCAACTGTTGGATTAATGATTACACCCTAGATCAGCTAGGAGGTATTGAATGTGTCACTGTCTGTCACCTTAATTACTAAAAAATGTATCTCGACCTGTGCACCGTCATTGTAAACTTTCATTCATAGGCTAGCTTGTAGCAACCTCATTATGTGTAAAGGGAAAATGTTAGTATCATGTAGTAGCCTAAACCTATCGATGTTACATTGAGCTGGGTGTATGGGATGACAGTCATCCAATATGCTGTAATAGAAATAAGGCCATGCTCGTAAAATGTTTCATCATCTTCCCTAATTTTAAACGGAACTGACCGCCACTGATGTAGACACTCATGCATGCAAGCACACAGAGGCACGCTTACACTCACGTAAGCACAGACACACTCATACGCAAGTGTGCACGCGGAAATGCACACACACACACACACACACACACACACACACACACACACACACAGATGCACATCCAAGCATACAGTACCAGTCAAAAGTTTGAACACACCTACTCATTCCTGGGTTTTTCTTTATTTAAAAAAAATTTCTGCAATGTATAATAATAGTGAAGACATCAAAACTATGAAATAACACATATGGAATCATGTTGTAACCAAAAAAGTGTTAAACAAATCAAAATATGTTATATTTGAGATTATTCAAAATAGCCACCCTTTGCCTTGATGACAGCTTTGCAAAATCTTAGTATTCTCTCAACCAGCTTCATGATGTTGTCACCTGGATTGCATTTCAATTAACAGGTGTGCCTTGTTTAAAGTTAATTTGTAGAATTTCTTTCCTTCTTAATGCGTTTGATCCAATCAGTTGTGTTGTGACAAGGTAGGGGTGGTATACAGAAGATTTGGTAAAAGACCAAGTCCATATTATGTCAACAACAGCTCAAATAAGCAAAAAGAAACCACAGACCATCATTACTTTAAGATTAGCTGACAACTTCAGGAAAACAATGCGCTCGCTTCAATGGGACAGAGGTCCGTGTGTTGTTTTGATTCTGGACGGCCAGATACAGTAGCTAGCAACAATGACAAGAAACTGCCATGTGGGGAATCGTAAGTGGCTCGTTTCAGTGTGTTTCATCTTGTTCTTTACACCATGTCTTGTTTTGAGGTGTTTTGACTGATTTCATGTCAATGCTAATGTAGCTCAAATTTGCTAGCTAACCAACAACTGTAACAATGTACAGTATTTGAGAGACAGGTACTCATTATGCACATTCATTTGTTTTCAATAAACATTGGAGACAAAATAAAGTTTACATGTCTGTTTTGCCCCATAGTTGCGCACGCATCGTTGTGTTGTTAAGCAACAAACCAGTCTATACCAACTCATCTATTAGTTAAATATGCACTATGCAGAAGTTGCTCTGTCATTTCCTAGTTGCTAAAATTGTAAATTCGCCTAATTTCAGTTTACAGTTTGTGACAAAACAAGCAAATATAGTGTAGAGAATCATTGTACCATCCGCTGTGGAATATCTTTTCCATAACCAAACATATCGTATTTTCAGCTTTTTGAAGCTGGTGTACAAAACCAAAAGTAAAAGACATAAAAACGAAACGGGAAGCATTGAAATAGAGCACATAGAACATATCTACCGCTTCTTAGACTTGCTTTCAATGAAAATGACATTTCTATGTGAATTTGGTCAGATTTAATGGATGACACATAGCTAATGTACACACAGCTAATATACACAGAGCTAATGTACACATATCTAATGTACACATATCTAATGTACACATATCTAATGTACACAGAGCTAATGTACACATAGCTAATGTACACAGAGCTAATGTACACAGAGCTAATGTACACAGAGCTAATGTATGGTACAGATCAGTGTATTATTCCTAGTCCCAGGTGATGCAGTATTCCACGTCTTGCCCATGTAGCCCCTATCCAGTAATCATGTGAAGTAGGCTGTATATTAGAACAGTTATATAACGGCAACACTTCAAAGTGTCCTCACAACTTAGTATAATGTTCCATTCTTATGATTTATATGACTTGCATGACTTTACAATGGCTTTCACATCACATTTCACACTGTTAGCTCTTCCCCTTTCTCTGGGGTACACTATCTAAAAGTGGAGTGTGAAAAACAGCCCTATATTACAGTGCACTGCGTGGTAAGTTTACTTTCATTTCCCTAAACGTGGCACCCACACAGAGAATAATCATGATCTGCTTTCGCCTGACCTCATTTCTTCCTTCCATCTCTGAATAGGTCTCTATAGGTAGTCAATCTTTTATTATTGGCCACCTGTGACATTGCATTTATTGTATAGGCCTGTACCGATATATTACTCTGCCTTGCACCATGAAAATCCCTACAGTTGATAAATACATAAAAGGTCATTCCAAACATACTGAGAGAAGCTGCGACACAGGCAGGTGGATGTGGATGTGCAAGCTTTGCTTTCCCCAGAATCTAATCAAAGTTTATTTGTCACGTTTCACCTTACAGTGAAATGCTTACTTACAGGCTCTAACCAATAGTGCAAAAAAGTATTAGGTGAACCCCTGTCCCCCTGTTGTCTAGAGCCATTCCCCATGTCTTCCCCGTGTCTGACGATCTTTCCCTCCTTATCAGTGAAGCATCACACACACTGATCACACCCTACCAGGAGAACACACACACACCTGTGTCATTCTGGGCATGAAATGGGGGACCCTGGGTATCTCTGCTGTGCCACAGAGCATATGTCTGCCACAAAATGGCTGAGACCAGAAGAAAGAGAGCAATGCCTGATGGCACGGGCCTTCTTCACACCTCCCACCACAATCAAGACCCTCCGTCTAACACAACACCTCCACAGTCAGTGTCCCCAGGGACCGAGCTGGGGGACTGTGTGTGGGGCGAAGATAGTGTGTGTGTGTGTGTGTGTGTGTGTGTGTGTGTGTGTGTGTGTGTGTGTGTGTGTGTGTGTGTGTGTGTGTGTGTGTGTGTGTGTGTGTGTGTGTATGTGGCTGGGTGGGTGTGGGTGGCTAAAACTCAGACGGGATCGCCTTTCTCTGACCCAGAAAAAGAGAGTGGGTGGAAGTAGTGCTACAAAATGTATCTGTTAGGAAACTTGCTGTGTTTGATATAGCATGGTGGTCTACTGATACCAATATAACCTGACACTGGTGGGCCATTTACACTAACAAGGGATTGAGTCATTTTTTAAATGTTCTGTTTATAGAAAACGCATAAAAAGCACAAAAAGCGTATTTCTCTCACATTTTGTGCACAAATTTGTTAACATCCCTATGAGCATTTCTACTTTCCCAAGATAATCCATCCACCTGACAGGAGTGGCATATCAAGAAGCTGACTAAACAACATGATCATTACACAGGTGTACCTTGTACTGGGGACAATAAAAGTCCCCTCTAAAATGTGCAGTTTTGTCACACAACACAATTCCACAGATGTCTCAAGTTTGAGGGAGTGTGCAATTGTCATGGTGACCGCATAAATGTCCCCCAGAGCTGTTGCCAGATAATTTAATGTTAATTTCCCTATCATAAGCCGCCTCCAACGTCATTTTAGACAATTTGGCAGTAAGTCCAACCGACCTCACAACCACAGACCAGGTGTAACCACGTCCGCCCAGGACATCCACATCCTGCTTCTTCACCTGCGTGATCTCCCTTTTGTGGGGAAAAACTCATTCTGATTGGCTGGGTCTGGCTTCCCAGTGGGTGGGCCTGGTTCCCAAATGGGTGGGCCTATGCCCTCCCAGACCCTGCCCAGTCATGTAAAATCAGTAGATTAGGGCCTAATGAATTGATGTAAATGAACTGATTTCCTTTTATGAATGGTAACTCAGTAAAATCATTGAAATTGTTGCATGTTGCATTTATTTTTGTTCAGTATAATTACAGTGGGGAGAACAAGTATTTGATACACTGCCGAGTTTGCAGGTTTTCCTACTTACAAAGCATGTAGAGGTCTGTAATTTTTATCATAGGTACACTTCAACTGTGAGAGACGGAATCTAAAACAAAAATACAGAAAATCACATTGTATGATTTTTAAGTAATTCATTTGCATTTTATTGCATGCAATAAGTATTTGATACATCAGAAAAGCAGAACTTAATATTTGGTACAGAAACCTTTGTTTGCAAATACAGGGATCATGCGTTTCCTGTAGTTCTTGACCAGGTTTGCACACACTGCAGCAGAGATTTTTGCCCACTCCTCCATACAGACCTTCTCCAGATCCTTCAGGTTTCGGGGCTGTCGCTGGGCAATACAGACTTTCAGCTCCCTGCAAAGATTTTCTATTGGGTTCAGGTCTGGAGACTGGCTACGCCACTCCAGGACCTTGAGATGATTCTTACGGAGCCACTCCTTAGTTGCCCTGGCTGTGTGTTTCGGGTCGTTGTCATGCTGGAAGACCCAGCCACGACCCATATTCAATGCTCTTACTGAGGGAAGGAGGTTGTTGGCCAAGACGCGATACATGGCCCCATCCATCCTCCCCTCAATACGGTGCCGTCGTCCTGTCCCCTTTGCAAAAAAGCATCCCCAAAGAATGATGTTTCCACCTCCCTGCTTCACGGTTGGGATGGTGTTCTTGGGGTTGTACTCAGGATTTTAATCCATGACAGCGTAGTGTGTTACTAATGGTTTTCTTTGAGACTGTGGTCCCAGCTCTCTTCAGGTCATTGACCAGGTCCTGCCGTGTAGTTCTAGGCTGATCCCTCACCTTCCTCATGATCATTGATGCCCCACGAGGTGAGATCTTGCATGGAGCCCCAGTCCGAGGGTGATTGACCGTCATCTTGAACTTCTTCTGGTTTTATAATTGCGCCAAAGTTGTTGCCTTCTAACCAAGCTGCTTGCCTAATTGTCCTGTAGGCCATCCCAGCCTTGTGCAGGTCTACAATTTTATCCCTGATGTCCTTACACAGCTCTCTGGTCTTGGCCATTGTGGAGAGGTTGGAGTCTGTTTGATTGAGTGTGTGGACAAGTGTCTTTTATACAGGTAACGAGTTCAAACAGGTGCAGTTAATACAGGTAATGAGTGGAGAACAGGGTGGATTCTTAAAGAAAAACTAACAGGTCTATGAGAGCCGGAATTCTTACTGGTTGGTAGGTGATCAAATACTTATGTCATGCAATAAAATTCAAATGAATTACTTAAAAATCATACAATGTGATTTTCTGGATTGTTGTTTTAGATTCCGTCTCTCACAGTTGAAGTGTACCTATGTTAAAAATTACAGACCTCTACATGCTTTGTAAGTAGGAAAACCTGCAAAATCGGCAGTGTATCGAATACTTGTTCTCCCCACTGTATATAGCTTATTTTCACTTTATGTGTAATACCTACTAATCCTAAATCACCTCATCTAGAGGAAAATGGATGGAGCTGGCTACTGCCAATCAACAGACTACATCTCACTACATGTTTATGTTGAATATTTCCTTTTTTACAGTTACAAAAATCCACACAAATAACAAAAAAATATTTTCAACCAAACCATTTGATTCATAGATAGATAGAAAATGACTTCACAGCCGTGATGGACAGGCACAGTGATGCAGGTGTGTGGGGAATATGTAACAGTCTGCTATATTGTCCTATGATGGGTTGAAAGGTATAAAACTGATCATTCAGTTGAGGCACTTTATGCAGGCAGGCGGTTTTTCCTTTCTCTTTTTCTCTCTCACCCCACCTCTCTCTCCTTCCCTTCTTTATTTTCCTCCACCAGCCTGTCATTTGCTTTTGTCCCATTTCTCTGTGGCCCAGAGCCCCACTCCATCAAGCCATGATTGCTTCTTGATAGCTCTGGTGTTTTCCACCCTCAATTCTCCATTGGCAAACACTTCAACAAGACACAAAATAAAAACGGGGAATAAAACAAAGAAGGAAAAGGGGGAAGTGCTTTTGTGCTCCTTTTCTTTGTGACATAAATTCTGCAGGTGCCTCTCCCATATCCAGAGGAGAGATGCAACATTTTACTTTAATCTGTGAGTCGCCTCCCTGCACCTGGGTCTTCTTCACAATGGCAGGCAAACAGTTCCATGTATTTATTTCTGATATCAAACATTGATCAAGGAGGCCTTGCTGCTGTTCCTCAGCCTGATTTAGCCAACTCATCTCCAGTGGGTGTTAGGGACGGGATGGGACACGGGGGGGGGGGGGGGGGGGGGGGGGGGGGTTATGTTTGGGACATGTTTGGTCAACATTAATAATAGATGTAATAATAATATTTACCACCACAAATAACAATAACTGTAGCAATCCTGTGTTTATAAACATGCACATCAACTTGACCACTTCAACATGGTTTTGTGGCAGTCGATACCACGCCGGGCTACGGGCCAGAAGGCTGAGGGTCCTTCGACCACCACGGACGAGCTCACGCTCCCTGCCTGTCTCATTACGCTGTGATCAGAGCTGGCAATGATCAGCTACACTCTTAGAAAGAAGGTGTTATCTAGAACCTAAAATGCTTCTACAGCTGTCCCCATAGGAGAACCCTTTGAATAAACATTTTTGGTTCCAGGTAGAATCTTTTCCACAGAGAGTTCTACATGGAACCCAAAAGAGTTCTACCTTTAACCAAAAAAGGTTCTACCTGGAACCAAAAAGGGTTCTCTTATGGGGGACATCTGAATTACCCTTTTGGAAGCATTTTTTCTAAGAGTGTAGGGGGAAATCAGATTTTCATCATTATGATGCCATAATCATAATGTATATGCAACTATTTTCCACCAACAGGTTTCTGTGCCAATGCACCACACACAACCAATAATCAACACAAAACTGCATACCCATTATTGACTTTGAGCGCTTCATCATGGTTTGCCTTTTCAACACCACAATCAAGTAGAAGTTTTCAATCTCGATAAACAGAAAATACATCCCTTCCTACTCAGTATCAAAGGCTAGGCGTGACAATCTCAACACCACAATCAAGTAGAAGTTTTCAGTCTTGATAAACAGAAAATACATCCCTCCCTACTCAGTATCGAAGGCTTGGCTTGTCAATCTCTGAACGTTTTGGTGTTTTGTAACAGATGTCTCTATTTATTCATCAAATGGCTGGTTCAGGGTTTGGAAGCTGGAATGATATTAGAGTGGAGTGGATGAACGTGCGCAGGTAGCCTACAGGAAGGAGTCTTTTGAAGTAGCCTAATCAGATGAAAACATTGTGACTGGTTGTGTATATGCCAGAGATAAAAGGTAATGACAAATATTTAAGCTATAATGAAGCGTTAGGTTCTAGGTCGAGGAATAGCTGCTTCGATCAGAAAGGAGGCAGAAGGCGCGTTAAGCTTTCCTGAATAACTAGGCCAGCTGGGATCATAGGCCTATGTGGCTACACTATATGATGAAAATAATCATGGCCTCTAAACCTTCAAGCTGCATAGTGGAACCTATTTCAACTAAACTACTGAAAGAGCTGCTTCCTGTGCTTGACCCTCCTATGTTGAACATAATAAACGGCTCTCTATCCACCGGATGTGTACCAAACTCACTAAAAGTGGCAGTAATAAAGCCTCTCTTGAAAAAGCCAAACTTTGACCCAGAAAATATAAAAAAACTATCAGCCTATATCGAATCTTCCATTCCTCTCAATTTTTTGGGAAAAAGCTGTTGCGCAGCAACTCACTGCCTTCCTGAAGACAAACAATGTATACGAAATGGTTCAGTCTGGTTTTAGACCCCATCATAGCACTGAGACTGCACTTGTGAAGGTGGTAAATTACATTTTAATGGCATCAGACAGAGGCTCTGCATCTGTCCACGTGCTCCTAGACCTTAGTGCTGCTTTTGATACCATCGATCACCACATTATTTTAGAGAGATTGGAAACCCAAATTGGTCTACACGGACAAGTTATGGCCTGGTTTAGATCTTATCTGTCGGAAAGATATCAGTTTGTCTCTGTGAATGGTTTGTCCTCTGACAAATCAACTGTAAATGTCAGTGTTCCTCAAGGTTCCGTTTTAGGACCACTATTGTTTTCGATATATATTTTACCTCTTGGGGATGTCATTCGAAAACGTAATGTTAACTTTCACTGCTATGCGGATGACACACAGCTGTACATTTCAATGAAACATGGTGAAGCCCCAAAATTGTCCTCGCTAGAAGCCTGTGTTTCAGACATAAGGAAGTGGATGGCTGCAAACTTTCTACTTTTAAACTCGGACAAAACAGAGATGCTTGTTCTAGGTCCCAAGAAACAAAGAGATCTTCTGTTGAATCTGACAATTAATCTTAATGGTTGTACAGCCGTCTCAAATAAAACTGTGAAGGACTTTGGCGTTAATCTGGACCCTGATCTCTCTTTTGACGAACATATCAAGACTGTTTCAAGGACAGCTTTTTTCCATCTACGTAACATTGCAAAAATCAGAAAATTTCTGTCCAAAAATGATGCAGAAAATGAATCCATGCTTTTGTTACTTCTAGGTTAGACTACGGCAATGCTCTACTTTCCGGCTACCCGGATAAAGCACTAAATAAACTTCAGTTAGTGCTAAATACGGCTGCTAGAATCCTGACTAGAACACAAAAATTGTATCATATTACTCCAGGTGCTAGCCTCCCTACACTTTTTCCTGTTAAGGCAAGGGCTGATTTCAAGGTTTAACTAACCTACAAAGCATTACATGGGCTTGCTCCTACCTATCTCTCTGATTTGGTCCTGCCGTACATACCTACACGTACGCTATGGTCACAAGGTCACAAGACGCAGGCCTCGTAATTGTCCCTAGAATTTCTAAGCAAACAGCTGGAGGCAGGGCTTTCTCCTGTAGAGCTCCATTTTTATGGAATGGTCTGCCTACCCATGTGAGAGACGCAGACTCGGCCTCAACCTTTAAGTCTTTACTGAAGACTCATCTCTTCAGTGGGTCATATAATTGAGTGTAGTCTGGCCCAGGAGTGTGAAGGTGAAAGGAAAGGCGCTGGAGCAATGAACCACCCTTGCTGTCTCTGCCTGGCCGGTTCCCCTCTTTCCACTGGGATTCTCTGCCTTTAACCCTATTACAGGGGCTGAGTCACTGGCTTACTGGTGCTCTTTCATGCCGTCCCTAGGAGGGGTGCGTCACTTGAGTGGGTTGAGTCACTGATGTGATCTTCCTGTCTGGGTTGGCGCCCCCCCCTTGCGTTGTGCCGTGGCGGAGATCTTTGTGGGCTATACTCGGGCTTGTCTCAGGATGGTAGGTTGGTGGTTGAAGATATCCCTCTAGTGGTGTGGGGGCTGTGCTTTGGCAAAGTGGGTGGGGTTATATCCTTCCTGTTTGGCCCTCTCCGGGGGTATCATCGGATGGGGCCACAGCGTCTCCTGACCCTCATGTCTCAGCCTCCAGTATTTATGCTGCAGTAGTTTATGTGTCGGGGGGCTAGGGTCAGTTTGTTATATCTGGAGTACTTCTCCTGTCTTATCTGGTGTCCTGTGTGAATTTAAGTATGCTCTCTCTAATTCTCTCTTTCTCTCTTTCTTTCTCTCTCTCGGAGGACCTGAGCCCTAGGACCATGCCTCAGGATTACCTGGCATGATGACTCCTTGCTGTCCCCAGTCCACCTGGCCGTGCTGCTGCTCCGGTTTCAACTGTTCTGCCTGTGGCTATGGAATCCTGACCTGTTCACCGGACGTGCTACCTGTCCCAGACCTGATGTTTTCAACACTCTAGAGACACCAGGAGTGGTAGAGATACTCTTAATGATCGGCTATGAAAAGCCAACTGACATTTACTCCTGAGGTGCTGACTTGCTGCGCCCTCGACAACTACTCTGATTATTATTATTTGACCATGCTGGTCATTTATGAACATTTGAACATCTTGGCCATGTTCTGTTATGAGCTCCACCCGGCACAGCCAGAAGAGGACTGGCCACCCCTCATAGCCTGGTTCCTCTCTAATTTTCTTCCTAGGTTTTGGCCTTTCTAGGGACTTTTTCCTAGCCACCGTGCTTCTACACCTGCATTGCTTGCTGTTTGGGGTTTTAGGCTAGCACTTTGAGATATCAGCTGATGTACGAAGGACTATATAAATACATTTGATTTGATTTCTTTATTTTTACTATTTTCTACATTGTAGAAGAATAGTGAAGACATCAAAACTATGAAATAGCACATTTTGAATCATGTAGTTACCAAAAAGGTGTTCAACAAATCAAAATATATGTTATATTTGAGATTCTTCAAAGTTGGAACCCATTGCCTTGATGAAAACTTTGCACTCTTTTGGGATTCTCTCAACCAGCTTCAGAGGTAGTCACCTGGAATGCATTTCAGTTAATGCGTTTGAGCCAATCAGTTGTGTTGTGACAAGGTAGGGGTGGTATACAGAATATAGGCATATTTGGTAAAAGACCGAGTCCATATTATGGCAAGAACAAACAAAAAAGAAGTGAAAAATGACAGTCATTATTTTAATACATGAACTGAAAGTTTCTTCAAGTGCATTCGCAAAAACCACCAAGCCCTATGATGATACTGGCTCTCATGAGGGCCGCTACTGGAAAGGAGGACCAGGAGGTGTTATGGTGTGGGGGTGCTTTGCTGGTGACACTCTCTGTGATTTATTTAGAATGCAAGGCACACTTAACCCGCATGGCTACCAAACCAGTCTGCAGAGATATGCCATCCCATCGGGTCTGTGCTTAGTGGGACTATCATTTGTTTTTCCACAGGACAATGTCCCGAAACACACCTCCAGGCTGTGTAAGGGCTATTTGACCAAGAATGAGAGTGATGGAGTGCTGCATCAGATGACCTGGCCTCCACAATCACCCGACCTCAACCCAATTGAGATGGTTTGGGATGAGTTGGACCGCAGAATGAAGGAAAATCAGCCAACAAGTGCTCAGCATACGTAGGAACACCTTCATGACTTTTGGAAAAGCACTCCAGTTGAAGCTGGTTGAGAGAATGCCAAGGGTGTGTAAAGCTGTTATCAAGGCAAAGGGTGGCTACTTTGAAGAATCCCAAATATATTTTGATTTGTTAAACAGTCTTTTGGTTACTACATGATTGTATATGTGTTATTTACTAGTTTAATGTATTCACTATTATTCAACAATGTAGAAAATAGTAAAAATAAAGAAAAACCCTTGAATGAGTAGGTGTCCAAACTTGTGACTGGTACTGTATATATATTTTTTTAAATAAACATTGTAACCCTTGTAATAATACTAAACAAACTTTCTACAACACCTAGCGACCTCACCAAGAGATTTTTGCCTTTTGGTATTGTAGTGAACCGTAGTGCAGGGAATAAAACTTGGGTCACTGGCGTGAAAGACAAACACATCGTACAAATAGGGTTAATCCACTTGCTGGAAATTGTAACTTGGCTCAAATAGCGAGGTACGTGATTGTGCTCCGACTACTCACCCCCTAGCACGTCGGAGCAGTGCGTTCCGATGACCGCCATCCCACGGACACCAAAGTAGCAAATGGCAGGACAAGGTAGTAAAACCAGGTCACTGGTGTGAAAGGCAAACACCCTATGTAATCTTGCCAATACGGTTAACCCACTTGGTAGGAATAGTATCATTACATTTACATTTTAGGTAGACGCTGTTATCCTGAGTGACTTACAGAAGCAATTAGGGTTAATGACTGTTTCAACATGCATTGCAGATTTTATAGAGGTGATAGGCTTTATATCGTACCTTCAGAACTGTTTACTTCAGGCTGACTACTAGCATCTATTGAGTTGCAATTTCCCATGAATTGAATGTCCAAATCAATTTAAAGTATATACAAAATGAGTTTTACTTTTTATACTATTTTCAGAAATATGAAGAGGGGCATCGTTATATATCGTTATAAATCAAATGTGTGTCGTGTCTTTGGCTATGCCGGATTAAGTGATATGACATGCTATTCTATAAAATAATTTCTACGTAATTAATATTACCTGATTGAGCTAATCATGCAAATGTAATTAACTAGAGAGTCAGGCACCACTAAATAATATTTATAGAGCTGTTATCTTCCGAATAAACTCTTAAAGACCAAGTAATATTTTACATTAATAGCAGTCAATATTAATCGTCATCTTAATTCAGTCTCATCTGAAAGTTGTAAATTCTTAGTTATCTGCACGAACCCTGGCTAACAAGTTGAATCAGCAATACAAAATTGTGTTTAATTATTTATTTACTAAATACCTAACTAATCACACAGAATTACGCATACACATAATTAAATCATAACTTGATTACAAATTACGTCATAAAGGAAAACGTCCCTAGCGGGCGGAACAGATATGACAGCTGGTTACACAAAAGAAAAGGGGCTGGGTTTGAGTGAAAGAGCGGGAAGACTGAGGAACAAAGGGTGAAGCTGTGCTATCGTAAATACAGTATCTTATGCATTCTAAATTACCGTCCATTTGGAAAAGGAAAATGCAATAAATATTTACTCTGAGCTGCGCTTCGGTAGGTTGGTGGTAGATGGAAGGCTGTGTTGCCCAACCGAGTCCTTTGAAGAATGTCTCTGCTGGTAAATTGGATACATTGTAGTAACGTCGTTGTGTGGTAGACGGGATACTCTGTCCGTTCCTTCCTAACCCTCGTTTGCAGCGGCTGTTGCTAACTCAACGGCTAGGAGGTATCACTTCTGTAGTGAATAAGAGTTCAAAGTTCATACCATTCGCAACCAAAGCTCACGTTGATGTTGGCTTCGTTCTGTAGTTATTATCTGAGGTTATATTGTCGTCAAGGCTTTATATAGGAAGGGAGAGGAGGGCGTATTTGAAAAGTTTTATAGCCCATGTCCCTTCACAGGGGCGGGCCACTGATTGAGCATAGCCCTAACTCATTAAAACCCAAATCTCACATTTTAGAAGCTAAAATCAAATTTCATCCCATCACGAATAATTCAAACATTTAAATTGAACAATATTTCCATGTGAATCCGATAACTCTGATGTGTAGACTTTCCACTTTAGAGTTTATATCATCTTATCATTGATGAGAATGTCTCAGATGACAACCGAACTGACATAATATTCATTAAGTACCACCGCATATGTTCAATTGGTCGGATTACCAGAATATTGTTCATTTCCCCCCACCTTCTGATGTTCCCAGAATCTCTATGTTAACCAAGGGTTAGGCAAATGTAACATCAGTAGGGTAGAGAGAGAGGAAAAAGGGGGGAAGAGGTATTTATGACTGTCATAACCCTACCCCCAGGCCAACGTCATGACATGTGTATGGCCTAAACAAGATCAATAGGGACAATACTGTAAATATCAAATTGGATACCACTAAATTGGGGAGAAAGGGGGTTAAAAAGTGGAAAAAAAGTGGGCACAGGGAAGGGTGGTGGATTATTTTTGTTTATTGCCTTTTTAGTAAGACAAAAAAAAAATCCACTACCCTCCACTGTGCCCAATAAAAAAATTCCACAATGCTCCACAAAGCAAAATAAAAAGTTACACAACTCTCCCCTATTTTGGACCAGCCCACCCACCACCTTAGTACATTTAGAACTGTCCCTTAGTCAGCCATTGTGTAGTCCATCCCCAGTTCCTTGTGTTGCATTTTTCCATGACTAGATTCTGCTATCTGCTAGCACCTGTAAGCTATATAATTCTGCTACGATGTATGCAATCCTATTGCAGCATAGTAAGGTACTGACTAGTTTTGGTTGGAATGGAACAATCAGAATTGAGTCTTGCAGAAGTCAATATCCAGGAACCGGTTTGTATGGCAGTGTGTCTGGAAGCCAATGAGTTATGAAAGTTTCACATTATAAGTGTAAAAATGTCTTCATGCTGCAATAACTATTGTTATCCAAGCAGCAGTGGAGCGGAGGTTCTGAAGGGGAGTGGGTATTAGGCAGAGTGTACCACAAAAGCTGGGATAGTGCTGCTGAACTTGATCCCAGTTCAATGTTATTTAACAAATGTGAAAAAGTTCAAATAGTTTAACATTTTCCACATTTCTGCGCTACCTTTTTTATTTTGTATTTTTGGGGAATAGATCAGCTTTAATATTGTGGATAGATTGTGGCTTCTATCAATGTAATTGTCTGCATAATTTAAAATCCCCCATATATATTTTTTGGGGGGTAAATATATATACATATATATTATTTTAAATATATATATTTTTGTATATATTTTCCCCTAACCATACCATCCCTCCCCTAATTGGAGTAAACTAATGGACAGCATTTTACAGACAGTACATTTTACATGAATTATTTTTTGTTTGTTTTTAGTCCCAGTCTTCAGCTACCCTCAACCCCTCCCATCTATCTCTGAAGACCATAGCAGCCATATACTGTATTTTGTCACAGTATATATATATATATACATAACATTCTATTGGTTGCAAGAATGTTGTATAATAATTTTCATTAAAAAAATACGTTTTGAATCTAACATCATTTTGTGCATCAGTTCATAAACCATGTAAGCCATGGAATGGGTATATCGAAAATCTCCTCCCAACTATTTTCCAACCTGTATGGCGCAAGTTCTACAGACATGTGACTAACAGAAATTGAATAATGTGTCCCTGAACAAAGGGGGGGTCAAAATCAAAAGTAACAGTCAGTATCTGGTGTGGCCACCAGCTGCATTAAGTACTGCAGTGCATCTCCTCCTCATGGACGGCACCAGATTTGCCAGTTCTTGCTCTGAGATGTTACCCCTCTCTTCCACCAAGGCACCGGCAAGTTCCCTGACATTTCTGGAGGGAATGGCCCTAGCCCTCACCCTCCGGTCCAACAGGTCCAAGACGTGCTCAATGGGATTGAGATTCGGGCTCTTCGCTGGCCATCGCGGAACATTGACATTCCTGTCTTGCAAGAAATCACGCACAGAACGAGCAGTATGTCTGGTGGCATTGTCATGCTGGAGGGTCATGTCAGGATGAGCCTGCAGGAAGTGTACCACATGAGGGAGGGGGATGTCTTCCCTGTATCGCACAGCATTGAGATTGCCTGCAATGACAACAAGCTCAGTTCGATGTTGCTGTGACACACCGCCCCAGACCATGACGGACCCTCCACCTCCAAATCAATCCCACTCCAGAGCACAGGCCTCGGTGTAACGCTCATTCCTTCAACGATAAACGTGAATCTGACCATCACCTCTGGTGAGACAAAACCGTGACTCGTCAGTGAAGAGCACTTTTTGACAGTCCTGTCTGGTCCAGCGACGGTGGGTTTGTGCCCATAGGCAAAGTTGTTGCCGGTGATATCTTGTGAGGACCTGCCTTTACAACAGGCCTTCAAGCCCTCTGTCCAGCCTGTCTCAGCCTATTGCGGACAGTCTGAGCACTGATGGAGGGATTGTGCGTTCCTGGTATAACTCGGGCAGTTGTTGTTGCCATCCTGTACTTGTCCCGCAGGCGTGATGTACCGATCCTGTGCAGGTGTTGTTACACATGGTCTGCCACTGAGAGGATAGTTTTCATATGACTGAAGCCTTTAGTGAGAGGTCCAATGCTTAATATTAAAACATTTCTGCCCTCCGAATTCATATTCATTATATAAATAGGCACGTTTAATTTTGTCTGGCTTGCCATTCCATTTTTGCTCATTTAATTTAAAAAACAAGTTGTTAGGTGTCGGCAGTGCAGAAAGTAAATAGGGAAATTGGGATATGACTAAAGAATTAATCAGGGTGATTTTTCCACAAATAGACAGGTGTTGTCCTTTCCATGGTAGCAACATATTGTCTAATTTGGCTAACTTTCTATACAAATGTATTGTAGTGAGATAATTTCTTTCTTTCAGGATATGAATACTGAGTATGTCCAATTCACCATCTGACCATTTTATTGGTAAAGTATATGGTAATGTAAAAGTTGTATTTTTTTGCCTTTCAATACGTAAAATTATGCACTTTTCATAATTTGGTTTTATTCTAGAGAGGTTAGAAAAATGATCTAGATCCTCCATGAGGCTGTGCAGGGATCCAAATATTGTATTTTAAAGAAAACATGAATGTCAGCATACAATGACACCTTTATTTTTAAGCCCTGGAATTCTAGCACATTGATACTATTGTTGGATCTGATTTTAATAGCTAACAATTCAATGGCCATAATAAATAGATATGCCGATAGTAGACAACCTTGTTTTTCTCCTCTAGATAGTTTTAAACTTTCTGAGATGTAGCCATTATTTACTATTTTACACCTAGGGTTACTATACATAACTTTAATCCATTTTATAAGAGATTCCCCAAAATTAAAATAGTCCAGGCATTTATATTTAAATTCCAGTCATACTTTATCTAAGACCTTTTCAAAGTCAGCTATGAATACCAGGCCTGGTTTCCCTGATTTTTCATAGTGTTCTATTGTTTCCAGTACTTGTTTTATATTTTCACCAATGTATCATCCATGTAAAAAAAACATGTCTGATTAGGATCAATAATATCCGACAATACCTTTTTGGCATCACGATACTGAAGTGTTAGGGGTTTTACAGTTTTTTAGGTGGACTGGATTTTATGTTGAACACCTGGGTCCTGTTTCAGTAATAGTGAAATCAGACCTTCTTGCTGAGTATCTAATAGTCTCCCATTTTTATAGGAGTGGTTAACACATGTTAAAAACGGATACCGAAAAATATTTGATATACCTCAACTGGTATGCCATCGAGCCCTGGAGTTTTCCCAGGACTTAAAGGCTTTAATTGTATCTAGAAGTTCCTCCTCCGTAATTAGGTCCTCACATTAGTCTTTCTGTGTAGCTGTTCATTTTACACTGTTAATAGAAAACAAATCCTTACAATTAACTTCACTTAGTGGAGATGGAGGAGGCTTCCTCTTTCAAAATATAATTTGGTGAATCATGGGTGATTCATTTGTAACAAGTTTCTATACATTATTTTTCATAGCATTTTAATGTTGAAGATTTAAAAAGTATTTGGTACATTTTTTCCCCATATTCCATCCAGTTTCCTTTTTTCTATAATATATTACACTTCATCTTTCTTGAACAACTTCCTCCATTTATTTTAGTTTTTCCTCTAACTTATTTTGTGCTTTTATGTGACCGTTTTTATTGCTATCTATCTATTTTTGTTTTAAAGATGAGTATTGAACTGTATTGCCTCTAAAGCACATTTAAAAGTGTCCCATATGCTGTACCTATTTCATTTAGGAAAAAGTAAGGTTCTAAATTCTTCTGTCTTCTTAAAAAGAAGTTGTCATCCAGTAGACTTTGATTACATTTCCACTATCCTCGCCCACACTGAAATTCTGTAAGAGTAATGTGTATACCAATTATTTGATGGTCCGACTGCATTCTGTCCCCTATCAACACAATTAGCGTTTGGTGCTGGCGAAAATGACATAAGAATGTAATCAAGACGACTAGCTTGACTGAGCCTCCACCATGTACTGTATATCTCACTAGGTCAGGGTATTTAAGTCTCCACCATGTATATCTCACTAGGTCAGGGTATTTAAGTCTCCACCATGTATATCTCACTAGGTCAGGGTATTTAAGCCTCCACCATGTATATCTCACTAGGTCAGGGTATTTAAGCCTCCATATATTCACTAGTTCCAATATATCCATAATATTCGTAATTTCCTTTAGATTTTGTAGTGTGATTTCCTTTACAGTCCATTGAGGTACTTAAAAGCGTATTATAATCTCCCACCATAATCATTTAGTCATGTGTTTCCTGTAAACTCGATAAATGATTATATATATTTTCTAAGAAATGCATATAATTTGCCCCCCCACCCGTCCTTTTTCCATTCAACTTTCTTGAAAGGTGTTGAATGAGTTTCCTGTAAACAATGGATGTTATATTCCTTCTCTTTTAGCCAGGTAAAAACGGATCTTTTCTTATTATCTGGTAAGCCTTTACAATTATAATTAGCTATACTTATTTTACCACTTACCATAATGAGATACATGTTTTGATTATACTTACCATAATATATGTTTCTAAACTTACCATTAAAAAGTACCATGAATAATTGAGTGTCCATGTACCATGATATTTGCACTGTTAAGCATACTGTAGCTGCAACTAAGTACGGTGCATTCGGAAAGTATTCAGTCCCCTTCACTGTTACACATTTTGTTACATTAGAGCCGTATTTATAAAATAGATTACATTTTATTTTTCCCTCCTCAATCTACACTCAATACTCCATAATGACAAAGCAAAAACAGGTTTTTAGAATAAAAACTGAAATAAAAACTGAAATAAGATATATACATAAGTATTCAGATCCTTTGCTCAGTACTTTGTTGAAGCACCTTTGGCAGCGATTACAGCCTCAAGTCTTCTTGGGTATGATGCTACAAGCTTGGCACATCTGTATTTGGGGAGTTTCTCCCATTCTTCTCTGCAGATCCTCTCAAGCTCTGTCAGGTTGGATGGGAGCTTGCTGCACAACTATTTTCAGGTATCTCCAGAGATGTTGGATCGGGTTCAAGTCTAGGCTCTGGCTGGGCCACTCAAGGACATTCAGAGACTTGTCTCGAACCCACTCCTGCGTTGTCTTGGCTGTGTGCTTAGGATCGTTGTCCTGTTGGAAGGTGAACCTTTGCCCCAGTCTGAGATCCTGAGTGCTCTGCAGCCTAGTCCCTGCCACTGAAAAACATCCCTACAGCATGATGCTGCCACCACCATGCTTCACTGTAGGGATGGTGCCAGGTTTCCTCAAGACGTGACGCTTGGCATTTAGGCCAAAGAGTTTAATCTTGGTTTCCTTAGAGAAGATAATCTTGTTTCTCATGGTCTGTGAGTCCTTTCGGTGCCTTTTGGCAAGTTCCAAATGGCTGTCATGTGCCTTTTACTGAGGAGTCGCTTCCATCTGGCCACTCAACCTAAAGGCCTGATTGGTGGAGTGCTGCAAAGATGGTTGTCCTTCTGGAAGGTTCTCCCGTCTCCACAGAGGAATTCTGGAGCTCTGTCAGAGTGACCATTGGGTTCTTAGTCACCTCCCTGACCAAGGCTCTTCTCCCCAGATTTCTCAGTTTGGCCGGGCGGCCAGCTCTAGGAAGAGTCTTGATGGTCCAAACTTCTTCCATTTAAGAAGGCCACCGTGTGCTTCTGGACCTTCAATGCTGCAGACATTTGTTGGTGCCCTTCCCCAGATCTGTGCCTCAACACAATCCTGTCTCTGAGCTTTACAGACCATTCCTTTGACCTCATGGCTTGGTTTTTACTCTGACATGCACTCTCAACTGTGGAACCTTATATAAATTGTCCAATAAATTGAATTTACCACAGGTGGTCTCCAATCAAGTTGTAGAAACATCTCATGGATGATCAGTGGAAACAGGATGCACCTGAGCTCAATTTCTCTCATAGCAAAGGGTCTAAATACTTATGTAAATAAGGTTAAAAAATAATAATAAATACATTTGCAAGAATGTCTATCAACCTGTTTTAACTTTGTCATTATGAGGTATTGTGTGTAGATTGATGAAGAATGTTTTTATTTAATCCATTTTAGAATAAGGTTGTAAAGTAAACAAAATGTAGAAAAAGAGAAGGGGTCTGAATACTTTCCAAATACACTGTGAACCTCTAATTGTTCTCCAATATTACACCCACTAAATCCTCTCCCCATCCCAAGTTGGGTTGACGTTCCATCGACTGGCTGACCATCCCTGTACACATGGATCTTAGGGCTTGAGTTAGGGGCCCATCCTTTAAAAAGAGCACATGGTGCCACCTACAGTACAGAACCAGATCCGCAGCCAACATAATTTCTTACGCCTTTGCCTCGGTTTTACTGCATAAATATACATGAACAAATCTTGCATATTTATTCCCACAATTAACAAATCCTATGCGTAACAATATAAGCGCTTCCATGGAGGTTTGAGCCCAGTATACAGTTTGGCTGTTTAAGAAGGCATGCCAAATGGCTAAATTGAGCAGGAATAGGAAGTTGATTAACCAATATCTAGTCCTAGCTGATGGAGCTCGGATACCTCCCTTCCCCCCAGCACCCACAGACGCTGGTCCCCCATTGTGACCCATCTTCCCAAGCACCTCTGTGCAGTCAAACCGTTTGATTATTCTCTGCTGCTAGGGCCACAATAATATGCCTCCTCTCTGATTGTCAGAGTGTGACTCCCTCCCCTTGGGTTACTGCAGCCAGTGTTGCCAGCACTACCACTACCTGGATGGGGTACTCCACTGGAATTCTCACCGACTAGGTACAACGTCATTAAGGTTCTCATAAGCACCTTTGAGTAAATCCTTGTATATTATGCTCACCCATCTGGGGGCTTTGGCTTTTGGACCTACCCTCCACCAACCTTGCATGACAATGGGCCTTCTGGAAATCTTATAAAATTACAGTTGTCACTCACATCTCGCACTTTGTCCACCAGCTTCAGTATCTATGAAAGGCAGCGATGGGAACCCTTTCACATGGCCCTTCCAATGTTATCAGTGAATCATGCTTTGTGTCCCGCGGCCCTGCAGTAGTTTGCCTCCATTATGAAAAGCCTCAGAGTGATGGATGTGTGTGCTTGACGTCCAGTCTATTCATAGCATCAGAGTACAACATAGGGGCATCTAGAGAAAATACCTTATGCTAAGGATCAGGGCCTGGTTGCATAAAACATCTTAAGTTAATTTCCCCCATATCATTTCCCTGAAGGTTTCCTTAACTTTAAGTAAGTTGCACAAAACATTTTAAGGCGAATGTAGGCTAATGTGATTAGCATGAGGTTGTAAGTAACGAGAAAATTTCACAGGACATAGACATATCTGATATTGTCAGAAAGCTTAAATTCTTGTTAATCGGTAGCTATTACAGTGAAAGAATACCATGCTATTGTTTGAGGAGAGTGCACAATTTTGAATATGAAAGTTATTAATTAACAAATTAAGCACATTTGGGCAGTCTTGATACAAAATTAACAGAAATGCAATGCTTCATTGGATCAGTCTAAAACCTTGCGCATGCACTGCTGCCATCTAGTGGCCAAAATCTAAATTACACCTGGGCTGGAATAATACATTATGGCCTTTCTCTTGCATTTCAAATATGATGGTACAAAACAATAACTTTTTTTTTTGTATTGTCTTTTACCAGATCCATTGTGTTATATTCTCCTACATTCCTTTCACATTTCCACAAACTTCAAAGTGTTTCCTTTCAAATGGTACCAATAATATGCATATCCTTGCTTCAGGGCCTGAGCTACAAGCAGTTAGATTTGGGTATGTCATTTCAGGCGAAAATTTAAAAAAAGGGGCGGATCCTTAAGAGGTTTTATGCAACTGGGACCTGGGTGTAATTGGTACAGTCTGTAAAGAAAGTGGGAAAGAAGGGAAAAAAACTACCAAGTTGTGCTGTAGATTTGTGTTCTGTGTTTCTGGGAAAGCCACATCTCTTCAGAGATAAAAAATAAACACTGTCCAACCAATGCACCCTGGGATTTACCCAGCCCTCCTTCCCAAATTCTGTTCTTGCTCTCTTCTTGCTAACACATTCCCTCCTTCACCCTCTCAGTCAACCTGTGTGTTTGTGTGTCTCTCTCTCCCTCTGTTCCTCTTTCTCTCAGGCTTTCTCTCTCTCTATGACTTTGTGCCAGGTTGGCAGTGGAGGCAATGAGTCTGTGTCCAAAGCATGTTAGTGTGAGGTCTGGCACGACCAACTGTGTCAAGTGTGTCCCTTTATCAGTGTGTGTGTGTGTGTGTGTGTGTGTGTGTGTGTGTGTGTGTGTGTGTGTGTGTGTGTGTGTGTGTGTGTGTGGGTGTGCATGAGAGTATGCACCCTTGTGAGTAGTGAAGTGAATGACAACAAGGACTTTGATGAGCTGCTTGCCTCCATTCTGGCCTTCTCTCCTACCCTTGTTTAAATCTGCTTCACTACAAGTACTCGCCTGTTATACAGCACACTCCTAATAATCAGCATGTGCAAGCAGGCACACAAATAAACCATGGCCAGTGGACACTTATAATATGCCTTAGTTAAGCTTTTACAGACACCAGTTCAATCAACAACAGATAAAGGACCACCATAAAGCCGGGTCACTCAGAACGTTAACGCTGTATTGGAGTTGTTGACCGCATTAATACACACACAGCTGTTCCTATCTTATTGATAATATCATTGGCTATTGATCAACAAGCCACAACTTTACAGCATATACACTTTGAGTACAGACACACACACACACACACACACACACACACACACACACACACACACACACACACACACACACACACACACACACACACACACACACAGCACATCTCCTCCTCAGTATGTATTCCACCTATCCCAGAATCCAGTCTCCTTCTAATTTCTCTCAGTACCCCCATGTTCTACTTCCCCTGTCGCTCCATTCAACTTCCTCACCGTGGAGATAACTATACTGTCCAGTCAACCTCCTCACTGTGGATATATCTATACTGTCCAGTCAACCTCCTCACTGTGGAGATAATTATACTGTCCACTCACCTCCTCACTGTGGAGATAATTATACTGTCCAGTCAACCTCCTCACTGCGGAGATAATTATACTGTCCACTCACCTCCTCACTGTGGAGATAACTGTGCTCCCCAGTCAACCTCCTCACTGTGGAGATAACGATATGTCCAGTCAACCTCACTGTGGAGATAACTGTGCTCCCCAGTCAACCTCACTGTGGAGATAACTATATTGTCCAGTAAACCTCCTCACTGTGGAGAAACTATACTGTCCACTCAACTTCCTCACTGTGGAGATACTGGAACTATACTGTCCACTCAACCTCCTCACTGTGAAGATAACTATATTGTCCAGTCAACATCCTCACTGTGGAGTTAACTATACACTCCAGACAACATCCTCACTGTGGAGATACTGGAACTATACTGTCCAGACAACCTCCTCACTGTGAAGATAACTATATTTTCCAGTCAACATCCTCACTGTGGAGTTAACTATACTGTCCAGTCAACATCCTCACTGTGGAGTTAACTGTATTGTTCACCTCCTCACTGTGGAGATAACTGTGCTCCCCAGTCAACCTCCTCACTGTGGAGATAACGATATGTCCAGTCAACCTCCTCATTGTGGAGATAACTATATTGTCCAGTAAACTATACTGTCACTCAACCTCCTCACTGCGGAGATAACTATGCTCTCAAGTCAACCTCCTCACTGTGGAGATACAATACTGTCCACTCAACCTCCTCACTGTGGAGATACTGGAACTATACTGTCCAGTCAACCTCCTCACTGTGGAGATAACTATATTTTCCAGTCAACCTCACTGTGGAGGTAACTATATCTATACTGTCCAGTCAATCTCCTCACTGTGGAGATAGCTATGCTGTCCAGTCAACCTCCTCACTGTGTAGATAGCTATTCTGACCAGTCAACCTCCTCACTGTGGAGATAGCTATACTGGCCAGTCAACCTCCTCACTGTGGAGATAGCTATACTGGCCAGTCAACCTCCTCACTGAGGAAATATCTATGCTGCCAAGTCAACCTCCTCACTGTGGAGATAACTATACTGTCTAGTCAACCTCCTCACTGCAGAGATAACTGTTCTGACCAGTCAACCTCCTCACTGCAGAGATATCTATCCTTGTCCAGTCAACCTCCTCACTGTGGAGATAACTACTCTGACCATTCAACCTCCTCACTGTGGAGATATCTATCCTTATCCAGTCAACCTCCTCACTGCAGAGATAACTATACTGTCCACTCAACCTCCTCACTACTGAGACATCTATGCTGTCCAGTCAACCTTCTCACTGCGGAGATATCTATATTGTCCAGTCAACCTTCTCATTTCGGAGATAACTATACTGTCCCGTCAACCTCCTCACTACGGAGATAACTATACTGTCCACTCAACCTCCTCACTACGGAGATAACTATACTGTCCAGTCAACCTTCTCATTTCGGAGATAACTATACTGTCCAGTCAACCTTCTCACTGCGGAGATATCTATATTGTCCAGTCAATCTTCTCATTTCGGAGATAACTATACTGTCCAGTCAACCTTCTCATTTCGGAGATAACTATACTGTCCAGTCAACCTTCTCATTTCGGAGATAACTATACTGTCCAGTCAACCTTCTCATTTTGGAGATAACTATACTGTCCAGTCAACCTTCTCATTTTGGAGATAACTATACTGTCCAGTCAACCTTCTCATTTCGGAGATCACTATACTGTCCAGTCAACCTTCTCATTTCGGAGATCACTATACTGTCCAGTCAACCTTCTCATTTCGGAGATCACTATACTGTCCAGTCAACCTTCTCATTTCGGAGATCACTATACTGTCCAGTCAACCTTCTCATTTCGGAGATCACTATACTGTCCAGTCAACCTTCTCATTTCGGAGATAACTATACTGTCCAGTCAACCTTCTCATTTCGGAGATAACTATACTGTCCAGTCAACCTTCTCATTTCGGAGATCACTATACTGTCCAGTCAACCTTTTCATTTCGGAGATAACTATACTGTCCAGGGAGGGAAAATAACACACACACCATCTTCATCCCCATTTATTTATTCAATATGCATTTTTCATTAATGCTAATATTTGTAATTGGCGTGCTAAAATGCAGAGGTGTTGTTTTCTGGCATGGCCTCCTGTTTGTGGATGCAGGGAGCGAGGCAACACAAGGTTGACTGACTCAGGGGGGGTGAGGAGGAGGGAGGAAAGGTGAGTAGGGCTCAATCGCTGGTTGGCATTTATTGGGATGACTCATGTACTGGAGGCAGCTCTGCAGAGTGGTCACTAGCTGGCACAGCCAAAAGTCATAAAATCTGATTTTAAACCTAACACAATGCTAACACTAATGCATAACCCTAACCTTAAATTTTGCCCATTTTTGTTTTCACGACGTTATACAATACAGACAAATTTGATTTTGCAGCTGGCCTACGTTCAGCTCTGCCTCCGGGGGAAGATTTATGACAATAAACGTCTACCTGCGGCTCAATCCCAATACCCCCTTAGCCCGTCCCCTCCGATTTGCGAGATCCCCATCGAGTCGGAGTGGTATCCCAATTCAACTTTGAGCAAGGCATAGTGCCTTTTCAGAACTCTATTCCAAATGATACAAATCGAGAAGCACACTTCCTATTGAATGGTTCTTAAAACTGTTAGTTCATTTAGAGAGAAACCATTTTTTGTCATAAAGTTAATTTACAAAAATCACTATTTAACAAGCTATCTGGCTATCTAACATTAGCCAGCTAGCTATACATTTAAAAGGTTTGGTGTATATATTAGTTTAGAACAGTGATTTTAAATGCGTCCACTGGTTAATCATTAATCCCTAAGAAATTGCAGAAAATGTCAGAGAAGGAATTGTGACATGTCAAACTGATTTTACGGAATGAAAGTGCTGCTTCACATTGAACCACAGTCAGAGAGGGTGGGTACATTACTACTCCACATTGAACCACAGCCAGAGAGGATGGGTACATTACTACTCCACATTGAACCAAAGCCAGAGAGGATGGGTACATTACTACTCCACATTGAACCACAGTCAGAGAGGATGGGTACATTACTACTCCACATTGAACCAAAGCCAGAGAGGATGGGTACATTACTACTCCACATTGAACCAACGCCAGAGAGGATGGGTACATTACTACTCCACATTGAACCACAGTCAGAGAGGATGGGTACATTACTACTCCACGTTGAACCACAGCTAGAGAGGATGGGTACATTACAACTCCACATTGAACCACAGCCAGAGAGGATGGGTACATTACTACTCCACATTGAACCGAAGCCAGAGAGGATGGGTACATTACTACTCCACATTGAACCACAGCCAGAGAGGATGGGTACATTACAACTCCACATTGAACAACAGCCAGAGAGGATGGGTACATTACTACTCCACATTGAACCACAGCTAGAGAGGATGGGTACATTACTACTCCACATTGAACCAAAGCCAGAGAGGATGGGTACATTACTACTCCACATTGAACCAGAGCCAGAGAGGATGGGTACATTACTACTCCACATTGAACCACAGCCAGAGAGGATGGGTACATTACTACTCCACATTGAACCAGAGCCAGAGAGGATGGGTACATTACTACTCCACATTGAACCACAGCCAGAGAGGATGGGTACATTACTACTCCACATTGAACCAGAGCCAGAGAGGATGGGTACATTACTACTCCACATTGAACCAAAGCCAGAGAGGATGGGTACATTACTACTCCACATTGAACCACAGCCAGAGAGGATGGGTACATTACTACTCCACATTGAACCAGAGCCAGAGAGGATGGGTACATTACTACTCCACGTTGAACCAGAGCCAGAGAGGATGGGTACATTACTACTCCACATTGAACCAAAGCCAGAGAGGATGGGTACATTACTACTCCACATTGAACCACAGTCAGAGAGGATGGGTACATTACTACTCCACATTGAACCAGAGCCAGAGAGGATGGGTACATTACTACTCCACATTGAACCACAGTCAGAGAGGTTGGGTACATTACTACTCCACGTTGAACCAGAGCCAGAGAGGATGGGTACATTACTACTCCACATTGAACCAAAGCCAGAGAGGTTGGGTACATTACTACTCCACGTTGAACCAGAGCCAGAGAGGATGGGTACATTACTACTCCACATTGAACCAAAGCCAGAGAGGTTGGGTACATTACTACTCCACATTGAACCCCGTGTGTGTAATTTTCCCCCATTTTATTTGGGAGTGTATAATTTCTATAGTACTGAGAGAGTGGTTGGTTTGTTATTGTGGCTGATCGATATTTTTGTAGACGGCGGGCGATGTGCCACAATGACAAGGAGAGGAGGCATAATAAGGGAGCTCTGCTCTGGGGCGATAGGCAGGTAGCGCCGAGACGAGGCAGGAGGAGAGACATAGAAAGCCTCTGGGAGCCACAATAGCCACTCTTTTGTCCTGACCAGACTGAGGAAAAGGACAATGGATAAGGAGGGAGGAGAGAATGGAGGGAGAGAGGAAATTACAGAATTTAAAAAAAGTTTTAGTTGGTGGTGACGCCAACATGTTTTGTGCTGGTTTAGTTAGATACTGTGTGCATACAAGTTGTTCTTCTTTTGTGCAAGCAAGAGCTACTGCAAGATGCTGAGAATGTCTCTCTCTCATCCTCACATCTTATAATGATTCTTCAAATAGACATTTCATTGGTCCTTTCTTCACTGTGATGTATGTGTTTGGTGAACCCCAGGAGGATAGAGCCTTGTGGAAGACTGACTAAAGTGCCCTGTATCTACTGTGAAACCTGTATGCAGCATTGCTAAATGGATCATTAATTAAAGCTATTAGCTGTTCTGTATTCTACAGGTCATTTCCTTCCCTCCAACTTTAATGGCTTGTTTGAAAATATCCGTGGGAACATGGCTCACACTACCTGCTTTACACACGCGTGCACACTCACAGATCACATGGATTTTTCTCAGGCAGCATGTGGGCTATAATTACATACATCCCATGACTTCTTCTCGCTTCGATGCTTCACACTGGCAGGTTTGTTTGAAATATACATCATTGCTGAATAGCAATTGCCAACATGGCACTGTGGGCATATACGTACAGACTAAATTTGTTGTCAGCTTGTTTTTCAGAAATCTTTCTATAGTCTGGTAATTGTGGATAACAGATATGTTTGCTTTGTCTACAATCGAGTATAAGTATTAAGCACCATCTTGACCTGTAGAAGAGGATTCATTCTCTCCCAAATGGTTTATTTAGGAAAACGTGTACTACACAGCAGTTTTAAAGTTCATAGTAAATGGAATCACAATACTTGGACAAAACAATGTCAAATCATGACACAGGAAACTAGAAAACTATCCTCTATTGAATTTTGTACGTGCTGCTTCAATGTCCTTAGAATCAAGCCAGGCCAACATGAAATAGCAGCAGCACGTCTCTGGCTAAATTACAGCCTAGGGCTGGAACAAGCACAACTGAAAATAGATGGAGACGAGGGGTCAGTTACACTTTGTCATCCCATTCAATGGAAACCAGCTGGTTGTGATGTGGGCCAGTTCTCTTCTACCTACTAGTGTCACCCAGGAGAATCCCCAGCCTGTCCCAAATGGCACGCCTTTCCCAATATAGTGCACTACTTTTGACCAGCGCCCATTGGGCAGTGCACTACAATTGGTGTGTACCATTTGGGATACAGTCCCCATGTGATGGGCAGAGGAGCCAGCCAGCTGTCACTGTGATTAATGACACAATAACATTTACATCCACCACACCATCCAGTTTATATCTGTTCAAACATGTCTTTTCTGAGCTTAAGGCTTTTTCAAACAGTAATTTCCCCATCCTCATCCATTGTGTGGTAGTGAGACGATATGAACCCTTCTACAGTGATTTATACAGTAGAGAAGGGGAGCTCACTAGTCTGGCCCAGTGGCTCTGGTCCCTGAGCTGAGGAGGGAATACTGTAGGGGGGAGGGGGTACAGTAGGAGGGTGGGGGTACTGTAGAAGGGTGGGGGTACTGTAGGAGGGTGGGGGTACTGTAGGTGTAGGGGTATTGTAGGAGGGTGGGGGTACTGTAGGAGGGTGGGGGTATTGTAGGAGGGTAGGGGTATTGTAGGAAGTAGGGTTATTGTGGGTGGTGGGGTACTGTAGGAGGGTGGGGGTATTGTAGGAGGGTGGGGGTATTGTAGGAGGTAGGGTTATTGTGGGTGGGGGGTACTGTAGGAGGGTGGGGGTATTGTAGGAAGTAGGGTTATTGTGGGTGGTGGGGTACTGTAGGAGGGTGGGGGTATTGTAGGAGGGTGGGGGTATTGTAGGAGGTAGGGTTATTGTGGGTGGGGGTATTGTAGGGGGAGGGGTACTGTGGTAAGGTGATACAGGGTCGCTAGTGGGAGAAGGGAAGGGGGGCTTCTGTTGCAGTGCTTTAATCTATCTTCCTCAAACTCTGACTGAGTGCAGGTGTCTGTCTGTCTGCAGTGTTTGGAGATAGTATTTCCTCCAGCTCAGTGCGTGTGTGTGTGTGTGTGTGTGTGTGTGTGTGTGTGTGTGTGTCTGCATGTCTGGTGCTAGTATTTCCTCCAGCTCAGTGTGTGTGTGTGTAGTTCAGCTGTGTAGTGTCTCCTCTAACTCACAGTGTATGTATCTCTCTGTGTATCTCTGTTTGTCTGGTGCAGTGGTACAGTGTGTGTCTCTCATTGTGTATCTCTGTTTGTCTAGTGCAGTGGTACAGTGTGTGTCTCTTCCAGCTGTGACAGTGCAGCTCAGTGTGTGTGTGTGAGGCTGACAGGCTGAGTACAGAGTACAGAGTATAGGACAGTGACAAGCCCTGACTGGTTGATTGCCAGGCCCACTGTGAGACAGACGGGCCAGAGATGGAAACGGACGAGACGGCACCTCCAATTGAACCAGGGGACGGCACCTCTAATTGAACAAGTGTGTCTCTGTCTGTTTGTCTGTCTGTCTGTCTCTGTGTGTATCTGTGTGTGTGTGTGTGTGTGTGTGTGTGTGTGTGTGTGTGTGTGTGTGTGTGTGTGTGTGTGTGTGTGTGTGTGTGTGTGTGTGTGTGTATGCACTAGAGGTTGACCGATTAATCGGAATGGCCGATTAATTGGGGCTGGTTTCAAGTGTTCATAACAATCGGTAATCAGCATTTTTGGACACTTTTTTGGACACGATTACATTGCACTCCACGAGGAGACTGCGTGGCAGGCTGACTACCTGTTATGCAGTGAAGCAAGGAGCCAAGGTAAGGGGCTAGCTAGCATTAAACTTATCTTATAAAAAAACAATCAATCTTAACATAATCACTAGTTAACTACACATGGTTGATGAAATTACTACTTTATCTAGCTTGTCCTGCGTTGTTATTCTGTTATTCATCAGCCACAGATGAAAGTTCACTCTGAGTGTCAGTGTTATGGTAAGATATCTTAGATTCAAAGGTGCATTATGCAGGAATCGCTCCGCCATTACCTGGTTGCTAAGATTGTAATAGTGTAGTTCGCCTAATTTCAGTTTGTGACAAAACAAGCAAGTATAGTGTAGATAGTCATTGCACCATATAAACTGCTGTGAAATATATTTTCCATAACCAAAAATATTGTATTTTCAGCTGTTTGAAGCTGGTGTTTAAAACCAGAAGTACATAGAACAGATCTATCTCTTCTTAGACTATCTTTCAATGAGAATTACATATCTATCTATAACTCGCATTTCTATGTGAATTTGGTTGGGTCGCTCAAAAAATGACATATTGCAGCTTTAAAAGACAATTTAATAAAATAAGCATTTGAACTGTCATCTGTGACATTGATTTTACTTGCATGTGGCTTTCCACCGCTCCCCCACAAATACATTTGAGCATGCACAGCACATACACACACGAACACACACAGCGAGCGCTTCCATGATGGTTTGTTCCAGCTGTTGAATATTTTATGTGTTTATCTTTTTTAACTGTGAGTCGGGTGTATTATTTACACTGTGGTGTGCTGCTTATATTTACCCCCTTCGACAGGACAGAGACAGGCACTGACATGTCTCTCTCTCTCTCTCTCTCCCTCTCTCTCTCCCTCTCTCTCTCTCTCCCTCTCTCTCTCCCTCTCTCTCTCCCTCTCTCTCTCCCTCTCTCCCTCTCGCTCTCTCCTTCTCTCTCTCTCTCTCTCTCTCTCGCTCTCAAACAATAAAAAATAACAGTAAACATTACACCACTCACAGAAGTTCCAAAAGAATAAAGGCATTTCAAATGTAATATTATATTATGTGGCCTGTATTATGTGGCCTCCCGGGTGGCGCAGTGGTTAAGGGCACTGTACTACCAGAGACCCTTGGTTCGCGCCCAAGATAGTAGCTACTAACATTTGGATACCACGAAATTGGGGAGGAAAAATAAATAAATGTAATATTATTTCTATATACAGTGTTGTAACGATGAGCAAATAGTTCAAGTACAAAAGGGAAAATAAATAAACATAAATACAGGTTGTATTTAAAATGGTGTTTGTGCTTCACTGGCTGCCCTTTTCTTGTGGCAACAGGTCACAAATCTTACTGCTGTGATGGCACACTGGAATTTCACCCAGTAGATATGGTAGTTTATGTCTCTATCCATCTGCCAACTCTATCATCTTCACTTCTGTCATCCTCCTCTCTTCCTCTTCTCCCCCTTTCTTAATGACCTCTCCCTTCCTTAGTTACCTCCCCTTTCCTTATTTATCTCTCCCTTCCTTAGTTACCTCTCCCTTCCTTATTTACCTCCACCTTCCTTAGTTACCTCTCCCTTCCTTAGTTATCTCCCCTTTCCTTATTTATCTCCATCTTCCTTAGTTACCTCTCCCTTCCTTAGTTACCTCTCCCTTCCTTAGTTACCTCCCCTTTCCTTATTTATCTCTCCCTTCCTTAGTTACCTCTCCCTTCCTTAGTTACCTCCCCTTTCCTTATTTACCTCCACCTTCCTTAGTTACCTCTCCCTTCCCTAGTTACCTCCCCCTTCCTTATTTACCTCCATCTTCCTTAGTTACCTCTCCCTTCCTTAGTTACCTCCCCTTCCCTTATTTACCTGCACCTTCCTTAGTTACCTCTCCCTTTCTTAGTTACCTCTCCCTTCCTTAGTTACCTCCCCTTCCCTTATTTACCTGCACCTTCCTTAGTTACCTCTCCCTTTCTTAGTTACCTCTCCCTTCCTTAGTTACCTCCCCTTTCCTTAGTTACCTCCACCTTTTGACTAGAGCCACAGTGTGGAGAAGCTATATATGGGGGGAGTTAAGTGATGCTGTGAGGGACCTGAGTCTGTCTCAGTCCTGGGCCCTGGGCCTATTGTTGACTGTCTGTCTGTCTGTCTGTCTGTCTGTCTGTCTGTCTGTCTGTCTGTCTGTCTGTCTGTCTGTCTGTCTGTCTGTCTGTCTGTCTGTCTGTCTGTCTGTCTGTCTGTCTGTCTGTCTGTCTGTCTGTCTGTCTGTCTGTCTGTCTGTGTCTGCAAAAGGGCCCACAGTTCTCCCTTGGAGTAAAAAATGGCCCCCTAAACCCTATTAAGTGCAGTACTTTTGAGTAGAGCCACAGTGTGGAGAAGCTATATATGGGGGAGTTAAGTGATGCTGTGAGGGACCTGAGTCTGTCTCAGTCCTGGGCCCTGGGCCTATTGTTGACAGACAGGCTGCTCATCCACCCTCACTCCCAGTGAGAGGAACCAGGATTGAGATGGATGGGAGATAGAGGCAGGGGAGGCAGGAGGGATGGACACCAGTTGGAGTGGTGGCTCTGAGGGGGTTGTATGACCAGAACAGCCCCAGCCAGACTGGATTTAGGTGATACATGGGGCAGGGGGGAGTATGAGAAAGAGTGAGAGTGGCTCTGAAAGGAATGTGTGTATGGGCTGGGTTCCATTCTGCTGCCTGTTCCGGTAAGCTCTGACTCACTGACACCCTATGATCCTGATCCCAGCCCGGCCTGGTACACTCTGCCTGGCACAGAGGCTTTGGTTACGGCCCGCTGATCTCATCAGGGGTC